>NC_084739.1:26907215-27247215 GCF_033978785.1 Entelurus aequoreus | reverse complement strand
GTAGCCACAGAGTAAGGAGGTCAGCTGAGGCCCTCCTGAATGCCGTCTGGGGGTTTTGAGCCCTTATTGATTCCAACAGATGGCAGAACCAGAGAGAGTTTTTTTGTTGTTTTTTTTTTCCTTTTTCTGCTGACTCGATGCCCAGATGAACAGCAGTGGAGAGCCTGCCATGGCCTCATTAAATATTCACTCGTGGCCGACAAACCAAACATTGACCACATATATTGCGACAATAAAATAGCTACACTGCACATATCTAAAGAGATTAGCTATAATGTATCATTGTGTAATGTAATTTGCCTCATTTATATGCTGTTGAAATATTGAACAATCTGCCTTAGTGGCAAGTTGGAATGTCATTAATTATTCATTCAGAAAGTATTGGTTCATTTTTCCTTTCAAAATATCGTGCATTAGGCTCGGATCTTAATCTTTCTATCTAATTCCCAGCAGTTACCATTACGAACTCTGTTCATTATCGACTCTCTTATCATTTATAGATCCTGCTATCATCAAAAACACATACTGTACAGTCAGATTAGTTCCATTGATCCTAGTGACCTCTAAATTATGCTTATTAACAAAAAATGTGTAAAGCGGGCTTTAAAGTCAGTTTAAAGGCCTACTGAAACCCACTACTACCGACCACGCAGTCTGATAGTTTATATATCAATGATGAAATCTTAACATTGCAACACATGCCAATACGGCCGGGTTAACTTATAAAGTGCAATTTTAAATTTCCCGGGGAACTTCCGGTTCAAAACGCCTTTGGAGGATGACGTATGCGCGTGACGTCGCGAGGTCCACGGAAGTGTTTGGACACAGTACACAGAGCTCTGTTTTCTTTGACAAAATTCCACAGTATTCTGGACATCTGTGTTGGTGAATCTTTTGCAATTTGTTTAATGAACAATGGAGGCTGCAAAGAAGAATGTTGTAGGTGGGATCGGTGATTTAGCGGCTGGCTGTAGCAACACAACAAGGACTACTTACCCTGATAGCAGACGCCTAGCCGATGCTAGCCGCCAAACCCACGGATGAAGTCCTTCGTCGCGCCGTCGATCGCTGGAACGCAGGTGAGCACGGCTGTTGAGATGCAGATGAGGGCTGGCTGGCGTAGGTGGAGCGCTAATGTTTTTATCATAGCTCTGTGAGGTCCGGTTGCTAAGTTAGCCTTAGCGTCGTTAGCAACAGCATTGTTAAGCTTTACCAGGCTGAGAATTATTAACCGTGTAGTTACATGTACATGGTTTAATAGTATTGTTAATCTTCTGTCTATCCTTCCAGTCAGGGATTTATGTATTTTGTTTCTATCTGCATTTGAGAACGATGCTATCACGTTAGCTCAGTAGCTAAGTGTGTCACCGATGTATTGTCGTGGAGATAAAAGTCACTGTGAATGTCCATTTCGCGTGCTCGACTCTCATTTTCAAGAGGATATAGTATCCGAGGTGGTTTAAAATAAAAATCTGAGATCCACAATAGAAAAAGGAGAGAGTGTGGAATCCAATGAGCCAGCTTGTACCTAAGTTACGGTCAGAGCGAAAAATGATACGTCCTGCACTGCCTCTAGTTCTTCACTCTAACGTTCCTCATCCACGAATCTTTCATCCTCGCTCAAATTAATGGGGTAATCGTCGCTTTGTCGCTCCGTCGCTCCGAATCTCTCTCGCTCCATTGTAAACAAAGGAAAATTGTGAGGAATATTACCTCCTGTGACGTCACACGACTTCCGGTACAGGCAAGGCTTTTTTATCAGCGAGCAAAAGTTGCGAACTTTATCGTCGATTTTCTCTACTAAATCCTTTCAGCAAAAATATGGCAATATCGCGAAATGATCAAGTATGACACATAGAATGGATCTGCTATTCCCGTTTAAATTAAAAAAAAAACATTTCAGTAGGCCTTTAACTTGGGGCTGCTGGAAGTCCAGTAGGGGTGAGGCTGGGTTGCACAAAGTTTCACTTCAGAATCATGTCTGAACCGTGTGACTACATTTTTCAACTACCTCAACAGCTATAGTGACCCTAAGATATGATAGGTTTTTAATCATTATAAATGGAACATTTTAATGTTTTATATTTTGACACTGAGTTCCCCAGCACATGCTCAGAGCCTCTTCTGATGGCTTATAGGAAGTTGTTTTTTTGTGTTGCCCAATGTGTTTTTGTTGTGCTGTCATTTACCATATTTTTCAGACTATAAGGTGCACTTAAAATCCTTTCATTTTACTCAAAAATCGACTGCGCTTTATAACCTGGTGCGCCTAAAGTACAGTATGTATTATTTCTTGTTGTGCTTACTGACCTTTAATCAATTATTTTGGTACATGGTGTAATGATAAGTGTTACACGTTAGTCTTTTTTCATTAACGACAAATCTAATGCGTTACTATTTCCAAACCAGTAGTCAGATTAAAGTTTACTGAATCCAAGTCACTGTGCGTTACTATTTTTTTGGGTAATTTTCCCTCGTAAAAATATATTCTATTTCTTCTTGCGGTCTTGGAAAGTGACGTCACGTAAGTGACAAGTCACATTTTCAGCATGAGGATATCACACGTGTGCGACACCAAAGTGAACAACAATGGAGGGCGGAGAGAGAAGCACGTTTTCAAGCTGGAAATACAGTCATTATTTAGAGTTCCCGTCCGTTAAAGACAGCAATATAAAGGTTGACTTTACACTCTGTCCTGGAGACAAAGTATTATCCACCTTCAAAAACACAACTTCAAGTTTGAAAAAACATTTGGAGTCATGGCACGGTGCAATCAAACTAACAGTGAAAGTCCCACCAGGTGGTGCGAAGGAGGGCTGTGACTGGTACAGCAGGCCCCCCCACCACCCAAACAACAGAAGCCGGACTGCAGATATAGTAGTAATAGTGTTCTGGCCAGTAATATTCAAGATCGATATACTATAATTAACTACAGTATTTGGTGCCCAGGGTGCACAGGCCCCAATTACACTAAACTATGTAGGTAAGTAGAGGGCCACAAATTATGGGCCTGCGGTCCACGAGTTTGAGACCGCTGATGTAAAGGGAACTTATTTGTTTAAGGCTTAAACTGCTGCCATTTAAATTGTAATTGACTCTACAGGTAGTTTTTGAAATACTTTAATTGACATCCAAATAATAATACATCAAATAAAAAAGTAACGACTCCACCCTTTCAAGATGCCCTAGTACTACGAGGGAACATGCAGAGCAATACTTTCCCCGAGTGAAGTTTTATGGTTATTGCTTGATTTAATGAATCAAAATGTGTGTTACACTGCAAATTCTAATCTTTTAGGGGCATTGCACTGTTATTCAGCAAGAGGGTGGCTGTAAACTGAGGAAATGTATTGTGTGTCAACCTCCTCTTTCTGCATGCAAAACACAGGTAGCCACTGAGGATTTGTTTGTTAGCAATTAACGGGCGGACAGATGATTGTTGGACAGGTCAGGTAAATAATTGCAAGTCTTCACCAATGTCAGGCATCATATTAGGCCACATCAAGACCTGCCTCTGCTGTCCAGAATTAAACATGAACACATGCAAATGAGACTTCAGCGCTTTACAGGGATGCATTTCCTGTAGCGAGTCAGTAACGAGCTCATTGGCATTCAGTGCCACTAGTATGTTATAGCATCTATTTATTCTTGCAAAACACCTCATTTATAACAGACTAAGACGTGTTTATGCTGAGGTGACGAAATGGTGTTATGGCTGCAAAAAAAAAAAAAAAAAAAAAATCGCAGTAATTACTTGAAATCTTATGAGGATTACAGCTTGAAGAAACACATCTCCTTTTACATTAATTGAGATGAGCGTGGCAGCGCAATTCATGTACACTATAACAGAATGGAAACTATTTTTTTTTAACAGCTTAATTCTTGCTGACTTTATGCATGTTAGCTATTATGCATTGGAAGGGAGCTAAAGCACATTAGGGGAGGCCATCCATCTTTGAGTATTCATGTGGTAAAATTTTCCACACATGCATGTTTATTTTTTAAATTAAATTTTACTATAGCGTGTCCTTCAGACACATTTTTTTTTACTTGAGATGTCCTGACCATGGGATCGGATTGGGGTTAAATATTTGCCTTTTTCGACTGATCGGTGACCGGCTGATGAGCTGCTGGGCCCTACTGAGCTTTTTTCTGCAACTGTTCCCAGTATTTACATGGCTAAAGATTGTATTCACGTGAAAGATGCATTCTACATGATTGCAAGCTCAGGGAGACACAATTACATTTCCGGATTCCTTGTTACTCACATGCATGAGTTGCATGAATTCCATGATAGTCTTGCCAGAACATCGGCTCAAATTTGAGAACGAGCTGAAATGAACGCCTCGTCTATCCATAGTGCAAAGATGCTTCTAAGATATTAATCCTCACCACCGTGGTGGAAAATAAACATAATAAAAATGTATTTCATTTATCATTACCACTAGAGGTCTACCGCAGTGGTTCTCAATCTTTATTTTGCTAAGTGGCACCTTAGAAAAAAACTGGGCTTTCAAAGTACCACCATACAGTAATGCCATTCATCCATTGTATACCGCTTGTTAAAGTTAAAGTACCAATGATTGTCACACACACACGAGGTGTGGCGAAATTATTCTCTGCATTTGACCCATCAGAGTCTGCACCCCCTGGGAGCTGAGAGGAGCAGTGAGCAGCAGCGGTGGCCGCGCCCGGGAATAATTTTTAGTGATTTAACCCCCAATTCCAACCCTTGATGCCGAGTGCCAAGCAGGGAGGTAATGGTTCCCATTTTTATAGTCTTTGGTATGACTCGGCCGGGGTTAGAACTCACAACCTACCGATCTCAGGGCGGACACTCAAACCACTAGTCCACTGAGTAGGTTTGGTCAAAGGTCCCTTTCAAGGCGGATAAGCATTAAAATACAGTAGCATAGTATGCCTAAGTATTAATTTGAAGGCAAAACCCATATCATTTAAATGGAAGCCAGTAGTAGTTTTTGATTTTGTTTAGTTATTGTGTACTACACACTTTATTTTGCTAAAAAAAATGTATGTAGCACAATGTTATACATTATCTAATACAACCACAGTAGCAAAAACCCAAATTTAGTGAGGTGAGCTTCATAAAAATGTGATACTGTGTGTATTTTTGTTATTCGTTGTAAAACATGCTCAGTTCTATTATCTATTGTAAAAGTATTTGCTCCGTACTTGAAATCGAAGGCTAAAATTTTTTATTATGTATTATTTTGGGTACACATAGATGTCTTTTGCTTTGTACTTGCAAATGCTAGTGAACAGAACTTATAATTAGAGTAATTAGTTTATTTCTAATGAGGAAATATAGCTTAAGAGATGCAGGTTTTTCATAGACACAATACTTTGGAGCCTTCTCCTTCTGCATGCAAAAAAGACATGACATGATTCTAAGTCATGAGCAGGAGCAATGAAACTCCAGCCTTGAATATCAACTATGATCTCCTCTTCAGAACCATTGTTGTTTGCACTGGACATTTTTTTTGGGTCACTTTTTTCTATCTATCTTTACAAAATATCCCTGTTATGCAAAACACATGCCCACTGCAGCAGATATAGCGCCACAGGTCCTTTTTTTTTTGTACAAGCCAAATAATAAGCAAAAAGGAAATAATGAAGTGGGATCCACAAAAAAGGCCAATTCAATTAGATATTGTGTGCTGTTAATTATTTTTATACTCATTTTTTCATCTTTATTCAGAGCCATGGCTAAGTCATGGTGGACTGAATTCTGAATACTTCATCACCTGTTCCGGAAGTGTTTTTCGGTGCTCTCTTTCTTAGGGTTTAGCACAGTGTGCCGCATAAATATGACTGGTGATGCGTCACTGCTGCACAAAAGTACAAAGTAGTAACAAACCTAAATGGCCAGTGTGAGAATATAAAGGGGACAGGGACAGAAAGAGGATGTCAGTAAGCATTATTTTAAGAATGTTGGCCAAATAATGAAACTGATTTTCCCTAGAATGTCTTCCCAGCAGTGGCGGGCAGTGCGTTTCCCACCTAGGCCTTCAGTGATGACTTCAATAATTACCTCTCAAAATACCATCATCTATGTCACCACATGACCACTGCTGGATAAATACTATACAGGAACACATTTACACACTACTGGGCATTGTACAAAACGGGTTATTTTCTGGCGCATTTAAAAATCAATAAACCCGCATCAGCAAATAAAACATATCTTATGTGGTAGTGTCTAAATTAATGTGAAAAAATTAAGAAATAAAATATCTGAACTCACATCGCCGGGACAGCTGAGCTCGCTAAGCTAAGGGCTTGTCTCAAAGCTCACTGGGTTTGCTGATTGGCTAACAAGTAAACACATCCAATCTGATTGGCTCATTGAGGAGCTTGTCTAATGAACCCGTTATAGCAGCTTGTGAAATACAGCGCTAACTTGATGCAAGAGTGTCTTTTCCTCTTGATTTTGTATTACCGTATGTTCTGCACTATAAGGCGCACCTAAAACCCTCCAATTTTGTCAAAAGCTGACAGTATGCCTTATAATCCGGTGCGCCTTATATATGGACCGATATTGAGCCACAACAAAAGTAAACTTCATTTTCATAAAGTTTAGGTCTCGCAACTACAGTAAACAGCCGCCAACGTCTTTTTCCCCATAGAAGAATAAGTTCTTCTTCTATGGTAAGCAGCCGCCCCCGTAGAAGAAGAAGCGTGCGGTATATGCTGGGATACATGACGTTTTATTTCCATTTGTGTGTTTATGTAAAGACCCCGAAATGGCTCCTATTAAGAGACACGCTTACAACGCTGAGTTTAAACTCAAAGCGATCAGTCACGCAGTAGAACACGGATGACAGAAGGCGAACACACGTTCACCAAGACAGGGAGACAGCGCCGGACGACATACGCCACTATCTGCCAGTGAATCGTAAATGCCTGGGCTGATATATCAGTCTCAACTGTGGTCCGAGCTTTCAGGAAGGCAGGAATTGTCACTGAACTGCTAGACAACAGCAGCGACACTGACTCCATTAATGATGACTTTGATGAGACGGAGCCGGGCATTTTGGATGCCGTATTCGCCCAACTGTTTATTTCGGACACTGAAGAAGAATTTGAGCGATTCGTGGATGAGGAATAACTTCATAAAGTGAGCTTTACATGTTTATTTTGTGTGTTGTGTTGTGTGACATTAACGTTTGAGCATACTATAATGTATACCACCACATGACCATTACTGGAGAAATACTATACAGGAACACATTTACACACTACTGGGCATTGTAAAAAACGGGTTATTTTTCTGGCGCATTTAAAAATCAATAAACCCGCATCAGCAAATAAAACATATATTATGTGGTACTGTCAAAATTAAAATTGCAAAAAAACATTTTAAACGTGAAAAAATTAAGAAATAAAATATCTGAACTCACATCGCAGCTGAGCTCGCTTCCGGTTGGCCGACATGGTCTCACAAAATGTAGTTTCTCTTTAAATATCCTTCTTGAAAATGGCCTTGCAAATATATGTGTTGTCTTGTCTAATCATAAAAGATGCAGACGAGGCGTGTTGGCTGAGTTCTTAAAGTTCACTCCACAGCGTGCTCATTAAAACATCCTGCTGCCGGCATGTCTACATTAAACAACCTAAACGGGGCTACTGTGTTCTTCACTACTGTGGCATTCTGGGTAATGGAGTTCTTCTGTTACCTAGCTCATAACATCACAATATACAGTATATCTGCCTTAGGTCATCTAGAAGGCCTTACTGACAACAACGCGTGATCTGATTGGCTATCGCAACTGTCTACTATTCTTTGGCTTTTAACTCTATGTGAGTTGTGTGGTCTTCTGTCCTCTGTTGTCCTCTGTGTTTTTTATAAATGTTGATATCTATTTTACTGTTTTAATTGGTTTTACCCTTTAAAATCGTTTTTAATCATATTTATTTTTTATATTGTTTTTGTATTGGTTTTCTATTCATTTATTCTTTGTTTTTATTCAGTCAATGGTGTAGCATAATATTGTTCTTAATATTGTTTTTAACATGGCTGTGCAGCACTTTGGAAACATTCTTGTTGTGTAAATGTGCTATTTAAATAAAGTGGATTGGATTGGATTGGATACTATTGTATGTTCCCGTTCACTTACAATGCACAGACGCCAGCATTGCTGAATCTGAAGGCTCTAGGCAGATTTGGTACAGCATGGCAACATAAGCTAACTGAATTCTGATTGGATAAAAACTATATTAACTAAAAATAACAGTGGTGGAAGGAGCATAATATGACATGAAGAGAATATGAATAATTTTAGATATTTAGGTTAAGTAAATAAAAAAATACTTTTATCTCTAATTATGATCATGATTTCTGGTTATGTTAGGCCAGCAGAGAAGGCCTTGCTGGCCCTGACTGCACACCACTGCTTCCCAGGGACCTCAGGGACAAAACAAATGATGCTACCTATGACCAGTAGTAGTTCTACTTTTTCCTACTTTATAATGTCAGTTGTTTCCAGCTCTAATTAAAGAAAATCATTCAATCATTACAGTGTTGTTGCATGTCTAGTTTGCCCAGACAGAACTAGATAGCTTTGTAGATTCTTGCCAGGGACGCAGTTGTCTCAACTTTAAATACAGAGATGCTTCCGTTATTCAATGCTTCGTTTGTCCCAATTCTCTTTTAAGTGGACCCCGGCTGTAGAGATGGACAAGTGTTCTTCTGAAAGCACTATGTGTGATAAGCATCCTCTCATTTGACCGCCCCTCCCGGCCAATTATACAGCTGTTACAGGGCAACAACTGCTCAGTCTTTTTTGTAATCTCATTGTCTCTCCCTCAGTTTCTCTTTTTGTCTCTCATTAAGCGTCGTTTGCCACTCGTTCTTTCTCTCTATCCCGCCTGCAGGCCTGGTGATGACCAGCCCTTATGTCCTTTAGTGTCCGACAACTTAGTCTTCCCATCAGCTACCTGCCTCAGCCAAGCAAGGCCGGGCTAATGGATTTGGCTGGCAGGCATACATCCCTTCATCCCAATGCAGCCACCCTGCTCTCTTCCTCACCTCTCAATTATTCAACCTCCACTTCTATGCAAATGGTTTCGTATTGAGGCGAAAACCTGCCATCGGTTACATCTGGTTGTTATGTGTGCTGATGCGTGGGACTCCGGAGAATTGTCGTCTGTGACATATGGTATAGCTGGTGAGATGGAGCACGGTGGCTGCCTGGTGATCCCTCATCTCCTCCTTGGCGAGACTCCATCAGACCAGAACCATTAGAAGCTGATGTATCGGAGCGTCGCTCACAAGTGGTAACACTTTCTAGCAGTTCCCTAGCAACCGCCGCAAGCGCTGTTCTCTTTCACTGTAATGCTCAGTTGCTAAGCTACAGAGACTGACAAAACTACACATGGCTGATCACCCTATGGGGTCTAGGTTAAGAAGAATGGCATTATCATTCAGAAACCGCATCAACGATTGGAAGCACAAAAGGCCATATGGCACCACACACCGTTTTCTGGCCATATGTGTCATGTCAGTGCAGATGTTTTTCACTTTGTGTTTTGTCTTTGTGTTTTTAATTCATGTATGATAGAATGATGCGTGTGTATTTATGGGTCACACCAAGGACATGGAGCACGGTACGCGTCATAGTTTTGGAAGGGCCTGTAATTAAAGAGCATAAAGCAGTCAGCCTTGTCAGCAGCAGGAAGGTGTGCTGCTGATTTAGCCCCTCCTCTCCATGCTGGCCACCTGTTAAAGGAATTATTTCCATTGTCAGTGGTGGGGAAACTGACATCACCGGGCAACCTGCTTCTTCCCTTTTTTGCCGCTACAAGGCCAACTGAGGAGAATTGAAAGAAAGGGTGTTCCTCCAGCAATAGCAATAACCCTTGTATTCCCATTAATGAATGCAATTTACATTTACGGTCCACTCAGGATATTTGTCCGGAGATTATTGTTGGTCGTTGAAAAGTCAAGGAATTACATCTTGTGGTGAGGTCTGAACCTTATGGGACTGTGACTTCTTCCTAAACCCGGTTTGTCTGGATATTATTGTTGGTCGTTGAAAAGTCAAGGAATTGCATCTTGTGGTGAGGTCTGAACCTTATGGGGACTGTGACTTCCTCCTAAACCCATCTGGGAGACATTGTGCCCTTCCAGTTTCCTTTCTCAGCAATGTCGCACCTCACCTTAGCAGATGCTTTAAAAAAGCACCAGCAAGCGCATTTAGCCCCAGTTCACACTCTCATATTTCATCTCATGTCCGCTGAGGGTCCTTTTCCATTTTCTTTCCCCATTGCAGATATTGCAAGGTGAAAATTGTAAAGTATCTGTTTATTTATGAGAACTTCAGTTAGGGCAATGTATTTACCATAGCCATAAATCTCTGTGTGTTTTGAAGATGTCTCTGAGGTAATTTGTTGAATCTGTACTCTGGTTTACGCTAACAAGGCGGGGGAAGACACTCCCCGCAGATGGCAGAATGCCTCACTCAGCCTCCTGAGAGGCCAACACACCAGGCATGGGCAGAGGCCTGCTTTGCCAAAAATAATGAAGCACGCTGTCACAAACCTTTTGCTGTTTTCGCGCAAAATTTTGGTCTAAGACTACATGGGAGAGGACCTTTTCTTATTTAGAGATTTCTCACATGTACATCTGGTAACATCACTCTTTCTACACACATTGGTACTGTATTACCAGTGCAAACGACTTTGATTAAGTGTCTTAGGGGAACACTGCTTTGTAAACAAGCAATGAGATTAGATCCGAATAGTGATGTAATTTCTCAATTGCTATTTCATACTCATCATATCAGACATATTGACAGAAATTATGCAGCAACAAACGGCTGGTACTAACATCTGCATTTCAATAAAATCTCCATCGCAGATAATATTTGTATTTGCATCTTATATGCAATTCTAGATAGATGATTATTATTAATATTGTTCGACTCATGTCCATAAATTTTAGATTTTTATCGTCAATGTTTATAAGACAATATGGTAGCCAGTGCATAACAGTGTTGCTCAACTTTTTAACACTGACATGGTAGAAAATGGATGAATGGATGGACATCATATGTTATTGTATTTAAACATCCACAAACTAAACAAAATGCTTCAAGGGGAACTGCACTTTTTTTTGGAATTTTGGAGTTCACAATCATTATGAAAAACATTACGACGGATGGATTTTTAAAAATGCATTCTAACTTGCAAATAAAAGTGAATAAAATATGTTTACAGCAGCGCCAATGGGAACTTCTCTATTTCGCCCATAAAATACAATGAATAACCATTCAAAAACCGCCAACAATACTCCATTTACATTTTGTGATTTGAATATGTACCAAGTATTAGTGATATTGTTGTTATAAGCGCTAACGCAGAATAACTATTTATAGCGGCGCCGTGATCACTTCCGTGTCTCGCTATGTTTACATCATCTCACTTGGACATGAGACGTCTGAGTAGGTATTCTGACAAGTGGGTACACTTTGACAGCCATTTAGGACCCAAAACTGGCGAGGACGACACGAAAAGACAGGTGGTCCCCCCACCCGGTTTCTTTGTGAGGATTAGGAGATGTTCTTCATCTAAATGGGAATATATGAACATCCCAGCAATCGGCATCCTAATGACAGCAGAGATTGCACAGTAAGTGATGTTTTATTATGTTTGTTGGCTCTCATGAAGTCTGCAGTGAGTAATAATGCTGTGATGGGTTTTTTATATTAATGCGCCGCGTACGCGTAAAATGATCAAAATATGAAAATATAAAATGTTATTATAAATGTGCCCGTTACTACATGACATATATACTTACATAATGTATACAAAACCTCAATGGAGGTGTTTGGATGTTTTTTTTAAGGGCGTTGTAGTCGGAATTGTGCGGCTCCCATAGGCTCCATTGTAAGCGGACTATTGATCGCATTTATTTAATTTTTAGAATGCAAAAAATGTTTTATTAATAACAGCCATTGTCCATGTCTCTCATAATGATTGTTTTCTAAAAAAAGTGCAGTTCCCCTTTAAAGGGGTCCTATTTTGCAAAACCGACTTATCTCACAGTACCTGTTTGTCTGTCTTGTGTATTTGGGATCCCCATAAGTCCCAAAAATGTGAAATTAAATGTAGGCATGGCTGAGATATTTATAAAATAATCTTGCCTTCTTCTAAACCTGCTCCAAACAAGACGTTTGGAACTTGACTTTAATTATGTATTTTTCCTTAGATAGGTTAACGGATATCTTCATATATGGTAGGGGTTTACCCCAGATTTCCACTGCATGTAGAATGGCTTGGGAATGGCGCCAGCGGACTCTTTCCGTTTCCATTCAAGTCACTGTGTTGATTTCCACCGCCACCGAACCTCTTGCACATCCTTTTATATTTGTGTGGGATGGAAGTCATGCACAAACACAAAATAAATTATCCGGTTCATTGTCCAAAAAAAATACTCTGTGTTCAAGGCGGATAGGATCGGATCGTATTTTACACTTTGAAACCTCATAATGGGCAGGGACAGACCTGAAGTCAACTTGTCAAAGGTTTTCAAACGTAATTTCACCTTGTTGGCACGAATAGATGAGAAATAATCCTATTACAGGCATAATCTGCATTGTGATTGGGGTTTTGTGTCAAATGCCATCTGATACAGGAGAAGCAGGGGAGTGGTTAGTGGGAGTTGAATGAGTTGTTGCTTTCTACAAATACAAAAAAAAAGTGTCTTAAAATGGCCGTGTTTTCCACAAGTCAAATCAAGTCAGCGCCGTCACATATGCCAGAGTGTGGTTATTGATGGGCGGCAAAGCTCAAGACGTTTCACGGTGTTGACATTCAGCAGCCGTTACTTATTTCGAATTGAAGGACAAGTTAATTTTCTTTTGTTCCTCTGGAAAGACAGAATAATTTGTGGTTCGTTTTACTACAACTCCCCTTTAACGTGATTATGCATGCTTTCGTGAGATCTGGTAAAAGTCTGCAGTACTTCGTTGTACATCAGAACGCCGGTGGGGATTGGCGTACGGCGTAAAAGTTCCATGCAGCGCCGTTCAGCAGCTGTTACGCATCCAGTAGAAATCCAGGGTTACCCAAAGAGCTCCGTGCAACCACACCTTTTTTATCCAGTTGTAGTTAATAAGTTATCCAGTTGTAGTTAATAAGTTATCCAGTTGTAGTTAATAAGTTCCCTCTAGTTGTGGGGCAGTCTGGGTCGTCAATGCACATGCAGGCTACAATCCTCTGCTGTTGCCATTTCTAATAAAAAAGTAGCCTACAGTTCTAACTTTTATAAGTCAGTAGACTCGATTATGGAAGGGCTAAAAATTAGAATGTGGCTGACAAGGTGGAGCCACAGTCGAAATGGGCTTGGCCTGGAGGAGGGCATTCTTGACAGCGAGTCAGAAAGCGCCTTGAACATGGTCTGTAAAACTAAATCTGCAACAGTTTGACCAAAGCACCACAATTACTGGTTATGTAGACCACGAGGAAGTGTTTTAATAATAGAAAAAAAAATCATTACATGAGACATTTAAAGGAAATAAGAGAGAACTCTTGAAGCTAATTTAGCCTTACTTAACATCAGTGCAGTCACTCACAATCATTTAAAATGCTGTCTTTATGTGTGATTTTATTTAAACGAAATCAAACCAAAACACTTTCAGCCTCGACACCTGGCAACAAAATGTTATGTTGAATGACTCAATGTGAACTGATAAGTGAGTACAATTTGCCACTCTAAATAATAAATAGACTGCGTTCAAATTTTCTTTACATATCACATAGAATCTCAATCAGTCTTTGACTTTAGAGAATTTGTTTGGGCCTTGTTCACCTCATACTCACGCTGAGTTATGCAACTGCCAGTGTGACTTTGGAGTATAAAACCTATCAATGTCAATCATTTATCCTGAAAGCTCACAGGGACTACTGACAGCAACGTCGGATCACCGTCCATCCTCCTTTGGATTCTCTCTGTAGCTCCAGTCAGGTGTGAAGTGCTATTTTGAGCCTAGTCGAAATGGCAGCACTGATGTGTGCAATGTTTTTCACTTGCTCTCCATCATGTCATTTCATATTCAGGTGCACTTTTACTTTGAAGCAGCTGCTAATATTGACGGTGTTGCTTTTGGCTTCTTGGCGAAGGGCTCCAGGGGTTAATTTCACCAAAGCTAAAGAACATAACTCAAAATGACATATCTCATGCAATGAATGTTTTCTATTTCTATTCTAATGTTGAAACAAATATGGAAATAATATATTTCAAGATCAAACTGTTGCTTTATTCACTGTTTAGACAATATTCATGAGGTACCCTTAATAATATTTTAATTGAGAAAGGATAAAAACAAACAATGACTGAAAAAAGAAAAAAAGCCCATTGCAGCCACTATACTATTTCATTTTGGTAGACGATAGCAAATGTAGATACATTTTATTCCTTTAAACAATTAAAATAGTGTAAACATTATGTTTCAAGCAAACCACATGCACTTATGTTTAATCAGTGGTGTGCCGTCAGGGTCAGCAAGGCCTTCTCTGCTGGCCTAGCATAACCAGAAATCATGATCATAATTAAAGATAAAAGTCATTTTTAATGTACTTTCCCTAAATATCTAAAAGTATTCATATTCTCTTCATATCATATTATGCTCCTTTCACTGCTGTTGTTTTTAGGTTAGAGTTTATATCCAATCAGAATTCAGCTAGCATATGTTGCCATGCTGTACGAAATCTGCCAAGGGCCCTCAGAATCAACAATGCGGGCGTCCGTGCACTGTAAGTGAACGGGGACATACAGTTGATAGATAATTGCGATTGCCAATCAGATCACAAGTTGTTGTCAGTCAATTTAAGTGGACCCCGATATCAATTTAAGTGGACCCCGACTTAAACAAGTTGAAAAACTTATTCGGGTGTTACATTTAGTGGTCAATTGTACGGAATATGTACTTCACTGTGCAACCTACTAATAAAAGTCTCAATCAATCAATCAAAAGGCCTTCTAGCTGGCCTCACTTTGAACGTGATATTTACGCGTCCTGTGATTGGATACTCACTGGTTTGAGCTGAGGCGGTGCTACGTAGATCAGCAGAGCCACACTCGGGATCGTTAGCGGATGAATTTGAGAACACATACAGTTGATAGACAGTTGCCATAGCCAATCAGATCACAAGTTGTTGACAGTAGCCTATCTAGGTAGCCTGATGTTAACGAGACTGTAATTGGACACTCACTTGTCATTCCAAAGTGAGTATCCAATCACAAGTTGCAATTTACTGAAGCCGAAAGTGTTGCGCCGTAGCCATACCGGGCTAGCAGATAAGTCACCGATACTCAATTTTTTAACCCACAAAGAAGGAGAACAAAACGTTGATTAGGTGGCAGATATATATTTGCAAGGCCATTTTCACGAAGGATATTTAAGGAGAAACTACATCTTGTGAGACAATGTCAGCCAACCCCGGGAGCTAACTCAGCTGAAATTGGGAAATGCCCGCCACTTGAATCGAGCGACTGTGAGCGGTACCACTGGCTTATACGGTGTTGAATGGGTGCTGCAACTTGTGAGTTCAAATATTATTTTTCTTTATTTTTTCACCGTTAATATATTTTTTGCAATTTTAATTTTGACAGTAACACATGAAATATGTTTTAATTTTTGATGCGGGTATATTGATTTTTAAATGCGCCAGAAAATAACCCGTTTTCTACACTGTTGAGGTGTTTCAATGACCAGTAGTGCGTAAATGTGTTTCTGTATAGTATTTCTCCAGCAATGGTCATGTGGTGACATAAATTATGGTATTTCGAGAGGTAATCATTGAAGTCGGACATCACTGAAGGCCTAGGTGGGAAACGCACGGCCCACCACTGTGTTTAATACTGTAAGTAAATATGTGTCAATCTTATTTAAAATGTCAATAATACAAATTCAAGAGGAAAATATACTCTTGCATCGAGTTAGCGCTGTATTTCACAAGCTGCTATAACGGGTTCATTAGACAAGCTCCTCAATGAGCCAATCAGATTCGATGTGTTTACTTGTTAGCCAATCAGCAAACCCAGTGAGCTTTGAGACAAGCCCTTAGCTTTTATTTGTACGTTGTTCTCCTTTGAATTGTCTTTTGAGTCCATTTCCTCCTTTTAACAGAAAAGCAGAGCAAACGTAAACACAGGATCACATTAACAACATTATTTCTAATAGTTAACATTTTCCAATGATATAAAAGTATACATAGCATCTACAAACAAACAGCTAATATCGGTACATTTATATATTCAGTGATTTAAAATGCATAAATAGTTCACAAAAGACCAGCTATTCCAGTCACTAATAAGACATATAATATGTTAACATATCTTAAGAAGACATGAGTCTAAAAATTGAAATACAAAGATGTCAAGCCTTACTTCCAAACGTTGAAAAAAGCTCTGGGCATGAAGCTGTCTGCGATTCCCAAATATGAGGCTCTCTGTAAAGGAGTGCAAACAACTCGGAGGTCACTCAAGATTGGTACGCTACTCAAGATCTCGTATTTTAACACACATTTAAGTTAATAGTGTCATGCCAAACTTTACATGTCTGGTGTATAATGTTTTAAATGAATAGATAAAGCGATACATACATTTTAAAGTCGCTTTCCATGTTGAAAATACTTTTCAGAGCTGAGCGCGCAGAGGGTCTTGGGACAAGAAAGGGTGCAAAGTAACTCGACATGTACACTTGCTGGTAATGGGAGAAAAGGACACATTCGTTGGCCAGATTCGTGTGACTTTGTGCCATGCTAGCTGACATTAGCCATGTCGATTGATGGGAACATTTAATCCATTCCAATCACTTGAACGGTGTGAGTTCCAGACATTTCCACTGTGCCCGAGAGGTGAAAAGCCATAAACTCATACATTGACTCAGTGGTCAGGGTTTCTGTTTTTTGTTTCTGGAAGAGATCCACCGTAACATCCTCACTGGACCCGTGGGGATATCTAAAACTTCAGGATTCAGAAATTCCCAGCAGGAGCTGGGTGGTGAGCCAACCTGAACCATTCTGCCGCACAGTAGGACAAACTGACAACCACCGATCAGACGTATAAAGGGCCCCAATGATCAAATTTAAACAAAGGGTTCTTTATTTCCATTTTTGCCAGCTTTTTATTTATTTTTTAAACACAAGGTACTGTGTCGTAATGAGTGATGTTCACTGATATTAGCTCTTACAAATCATAAAAATCTTCTCCTCCATTGTAAGCTATTGACCATACTTACTTGTTACATTACATTACATTTAACTCTCAAATAGATGTATGTAGAAGCTGTAATATTAAGGTATAAAAATGGTACAGCAATTGTACATGCTTAGCAAATTGCATTAAACTTGCAAAATTCATCATATCCGAAAAGTAATGGGAAGAAGCATGCTTTTTTTTCCACAATTTTAAGCTTTCTCTAAATCTTAGAAACTACTGATAGTTCGGTTTGACCATTCGCTTAACATGTTGACACTCACAATAACTCAAGTGTTTCGTTAGAATGTTTGGTCACTTCCCGTGCTTAAATGTTACCATTTTCTAAAAAAAAGTGATACAATGTACAGTTGGAAGGGGATTCATGCGGCTCCATTCGTCACGGTTTCTCTGACCCATGAAACGTGACAAATTGGGGGGTGCAGTATCTATACTTTAGCCGCCTGATGACAGTGGAGTGTTGAACATCTTAAAATGTGTTGTGTGGCGATTCCGACTTTGACCACAGCGTCAGTTCCTATATAGAGTGACGCTTTCCACAATTTTCAGCATCAGAACATGACTAACCCCCCACCTTCCTCTCATTTGAGATCCACCCAGGAATGGGGCCATATGAATCCCTTCCCTACTGTATAGTTTATTCAGGGAAATAAAATAATACATAGGTAAAAATGAATATACCCAGACATAAATGTTAAATGGGTTTATTATTGTGAGTGTATGTGAATTAAATCAAATGTATGGATCATGTTAAAATACTTAATATTTTATATTGTTAAGTATCAGTATCATTATGTATTGAATTGATGATTAAGAATCATATTGTTGTATCTGAGTGATAGGGAAGGGCAGTTAAAGCTTGTTTTTACTCATATTTAGACACAAACCACATTGTTTAATGTCTTTTTAATTTTATTTTAATATCACTATTGCCTTTTGCAGATTAATATATTATATTGGAGATGCTTTTTTTGGTGGAATTTTGTAGATGGTTTGCCGTGTTCGAACTACATTGGTGATCAAAAGGAAGAAATATATTAGAAATGTAATACAATTAAGAACCAAGAAACGGTGTGTGCAATAACAAAATTCTAATTTTGCACCACAAAAATTGCAAAATTTGTTTCCCATGTATTATCCATCCATTTTCTACCGCGTGTCCCTTTTGGGGTTGCGGGGGGTGCTGGAGCCTATCTTATTATATTACTCTAAAACATGAGTCTTGTTAGGTTTAGGTCCAAGTCAAATAATCTAAAAATAGTTTCAGCAGATTTGAAAAAAGGTCCCAAAAAAGAAAATGGTGTTAGCAAAGTGTCCGTTGTGTATTTTTCAAGGAGCTGGCAACCCAGTGCACAAGGCTTATTGCTCACTGGGGAGTAAAACATTTCGTTTTCATCCCATCGTCCAGCACCAAAGTCCTATTGTAATAAGAGTTGATCTCCTGTCTAATATCAGCTAAATGTACTTTGTTTGTACAACGAGCTGAAGCCTTTCTGCAACATCCATCCAACATACTGCCTCAAATTATGTCATCAAGTCTGCATTATGGCCCGCGTAAGATCAATGTCGGCGCAGCATGTGGCACTGATTACCTAAAGACTTCTAAGCACAAGCGACTGTTGTGCAAAATAGTGCACTGACATTAATTACAGAGCCTTGAGGGGGGACAGCCTCCTGTCAGTCATGCTGCTGCTTCTGGGTCAGCGCTGCTGTGTTTGTGTCTGAGATCCTACTTTATGGGGGCCCCTAATTTGTTGATCATACGGAAACATTACCTATAGCTACCTGTGTCATCAAACGCTCTAAAGTGCACAGTGCCATTAAGGAGAGGCATTATAGCAGGTCTGCTGAGAGATGAAGTGGCACTCTCTTATCTCTTGGTCTTATCAGATGGCTGCTGCTTAAAGGAAGCCTACATGTTGCTGCTCCCCTCCTCTCATAACCACTTCAGAAAGGATCCCCTTGTAAATTGTCTTTTTTTTTATGACCAGATACTGCCTGTAAACAATTCTGAGCAATGTTGAAGAAACACATCAATAGTCCATTGTTTAAAGCAGCATGTCTTCATTTGGGAGACTCTAAAGCAGGGGTGCCAAACTCATTTTAGCTCAGGGGCCGCGTGGAGAAAAATCCATTCCTACGTGGGCCGGACGGGTAAAATCAATGCATAATATCTTAAAAATACAACTACGGCAGCTTCAGATTGTTTTCTTTGTTTTACTTTGGCCCAAAATAGAAAAAAAACATTCTGAAAATGTACATGTCACAAATAATCCTCTTGACAAAACACTTCTATAGATAGTTGGAAATTCTGAGGAAAGAATTGGTGCAGTTTCAAAAACAAAATTAATTTAGACCTAATCTCAGTGTATCTACAAAGCAATTCCACTTTAAGTCACTAGGATTGAACAAAAAACAAAACAAATTATAAATAAAAACTCTTCAATGTATCAACTACCTCATTTGTCATTTCCACATATTAATCATGTGCTAACTCAACAAACCATACAAACTGAGGTAGAAACTATTCAAGAGGGTTGAGTTACTCCCTGCCTTCTAGGCATCACTGTGTTTTGATGGAAAAATAAAAGCTGTGCAATGTTTGAACAATTTCAACAAACCAAAACTACAAACTTAAAATATTGACAGTATTGCAGTAAATCACACACTGTTCACTTTCTTTAAATTGGCACAGAAGACAATAATTTCCACAGAACTATATCAATGTGCGGTGTGTCATGCAGCATTTTAAGTGGGGTTACCAATTGTTTATTTTACTCCTGTCTGTTTTACGTTGGGTGTACTTCTTGCTTGGTATACCTGCTCGCTCCGGTATGAACTATTTGCTTGCCTAACAGAATTGCTGTAGTGACATCCAGTGGACACATTTAGGACAGCAGTTTCTGTAATTTAAAAATGCAGCTCAATTTTACACTCAGCAAACTCATCTGGCGGGCAGCACGGTGACACAGGGGTTAGTGCGTGTGCCTCACAATATGAAGGTCCTGGGCTCGATCCTGGGCTCAGGGATCTTTCTGTGTGGAGTTTTTATGTTCTCCCCGTGACTGCGTGGGTTCCCTCCGGGTACTCCGGCTTCCTTCCACCTCCAAAGACATGCACCTGGGGATAGTTTGATTGACAACACTAAATTGGCCCTAGTGTGTGAATGTGAGTGTGAATGTTGTCTGTCTATCTGTGTTGGCCCTGCGATGAGGTGGCGAATTGTTCAGGGTGTACCCCGCCTTCCGCCCGAATGCAGCTGAGAAAGGCTCCAGCACCCCCCGCGACCCCGAAAGAGACAAGCGGTAGACAATGGATGGATAGAAACTCATCTCGCGGGCCGGATTGAACCTGTTCGCGGGCCTGATCCGGCTCACGTGCCTTAAGAGTTAGGCCAATAAAATACATCACAAAAAATCTTTATTTTAGCATGTTCTATATTACTTTTAGGGCTGTCTTTGACTCAGGATTTTCATAGTCAGTGTCCTCGTCCATGCAACCGCTGTATGTGGGGGACCTTTGATACTCAACTTGCCTCTCTCCCACGGTGGGAGGTTCAATGTTCGACACTTCGACTGCGATGTTGATAGTTGAATGAAACACATGTATTTGTCCAATTGTCGACTATTCTAAAACACCCTTAGTACTCAAAGGGCCCCTCTAATGCTGACAACATAGGCACTTATTTCATAGTTCTGATGATTTTGTGTCCTTTTCTACTGATGTTTTTTCTCAAGATCCTTAGGGAAATGCAGATGGAGGTGGATGACCAAGGAAGACCAGAAATGGTTCAGTCCACTCTTAATACATCTCACCTTTGCCGTGAAGGAATGAGGCCGCTGGACATTATGGGTCCTTCAAAACCATGACATTTTATTTGATCAAAAATCTCCCTTTTTTTGGGAGTAACAGTGTGAGTGTGGAATAAGTGTCACATTGCCACCAGAGTAAAGATGTATTCTTACAGTATACTGTATGTGAAGTACAATGACATAAAACAGAACAAGGAAGAGAAAATAAACACACACACACACACACACACACACACACACACACACACACACACACACATACGCACAAATATGTGGATCCAAAAGAGAGCAGTGGACTAGATTGGAATATCTTTCGTCCCCCCACTGAGATGCTGTGACACTATCAATCCGATGCATGAGCACCCAAGCACCTTTTTTCCAAGCAAGTGTTTTTCAGCTTTATTCTTGTGCGTTATGAGCAACGTATTCCCTGTAGGTCTTGTTTCTTCAAGCTTCTGGTTGTTGCACAAGCATGCGTACAGCTTGGTATTTGTGTTCTGTGTCCTTTGAAGGTAATACAATGCAGAAGCACCACTGTGAGGAGGGGCCTTTCTTAATATCCGTGGCTGTATTCTGCAAGAGTTGCTCTCCATTGGAACGTCCGGTCTGGTTTGTGTTTCCACTGCAAAGTGTGCAGCTTTGTAATATATGTGTGGTATCATCACACTGTCAGCATGGCTGGACTACAATAATGATCATATTTGTGTGGTATAATTTCACAAGCTGTATGACCAATAACTGAAAAATGTGAGCCCTTTAATCAGTTTCTCCAGGATTTAGCTGGCCTTTTTTGTGGCACATACTCAAAGCTCTTGTCCAATCCCTAAATTTCTGGAATTATTACTACTAGTAGTAATAATTATGATTATAGAAATAAACACAATTAAAGCTTTCCCATTGCCCGTTGCCTGCTCGGTTGTCCACAAGTTTCCGACATTCTACATGTTTGAGTTTTATAAGTGTTTGTCATCAAGCAATCAATCAATCAAAGTTTATTTATATAGCCCTAAATCGCAAGTGTCTCAAAGGGCTGCACAAGCCACAACGACATCCTCGGCTCAGATCCCACATCAGGGTAAGAAAAAACTCAACCCAATGGGATACAATGAGGAACCTTGGAGGGGACCGCAGATGTGTGAGTCCACCCCGGGTACCGACTTTGAACAGCTAGCGTATCATCTGTGGTCACCTAATATCCTCTCCACGCAGGAGAGGAAAGAGACGGCAGATCAACTGGTCTAAAAGGGGTGTCTATTTCAGGCTAGAGTATACAAATGAGTTTTAAGATGGGACTTAAATGCTTCTACTGAGGTAGCATGTCTAACTGTTACCGGGAGGGCGTGCCTGAGTACTGGAGCCCGAATAGAACACGCTCTATAGCCTGCAGACTTTCTTTGGGCTCTGGGAATCACTAATAAGCCGGAGTTCTTTGAACGCAGATTTCTTGCCGGGACATATGGTACAATACAATCAGCAAGATAGGATGGAGCTAGACCGTTAAATATTTTATACGTAAGTAGTAAAACCTTAAAGTCGCATGTTAAACATTAATTTATGTTCCAACTTATTTACCCCCACATGTTAGGAGCATGTGTGAACTGTTGAGAGCGATCTATAGTGATCATTGTTGTTAGTAAATAAGAGACGGTGATGGACTATCATCCCACCTTAACGTATTGGTCATGCAAATGCTGCCTCTATGCTAAGTGAGCATCACAAATGGAAATCTGTCTTTAATTGTCCTACACTGAATAAATAAAGGTTAAATAAATATATGAATACATGCAAACTCGGAATTGAGGACGCCGAGGGCTGCTAAATGTTTATAACATTTATAACATTGGAAAATGACAAGATGGCGGCGCATGGGAATGCTGCGGCTCACTAATGCTCTTGGGAGTGTAGAGCGATTTGGCAAAAAACACCCGTCATTTCTGTCAATTTCATGGCTGGCTCAAAGCGTGAACACTCTGTGATCACATACGACCGACAGACAATTCTGGATGTGGATGGATCGGGTCGTTATAGACTGAAAGATGCATGTACGGTGGACCTTCTCGCTAGCATGGGAATACTTCGTGGGCTACATCGAGCGGCCTTTGTAGCAGCGGAGTCAAGTGCTAGCGGTGACCGCCAATGGAGACGACATAAGCGGTGCGAGCGGAAGCAGAAGCGGGGATGCCGAGCGGGGCTAACAACAAAGAGAAAAGCTAACCAAAGAAGTGTGGAGTCTCCGGGTAAGAAGCCATTTAAACTAGAACTAGCTGGCGTCAGGCTGGATAATCCCTGCACACATAGCAATTCTCTTAGAATAAAACACAACTCACATAATGTTTTTTCTTTTGTGACCGTGTCAGAGGCAGACATACATTGTACTGAGGTAGCTAACTATGATGCGTTCAGTTTATCGCAACATCAAGCAAACAATCTGAATATCCCCGTCGTATCAATTCCTAGATATGGTCGAAACTATTTAAAGTGAAATACGCATAATAAACGCAACATTATTAATATTGCTACTTCGGATAATTTCAACAAACAATACTCAGAACAGCCCACTACCTATAATATGGGCTTTTTAAACATAAGATCATTATCTTCCAAAACGTTAGTAGTTAATGAAGTCATTAGAGACAACAAACTTGACGTCGTTGGTCTCGCCGAGACCTGGCTCAAACCAGACAATTTTTTTGCGCTAAATGAGGCATCTCCTCCTAACTATACCAATACACATGTTGCCCGACCTCATAAAAGGGGAGGGGGTGTCGCACTAATATACAATGAAAACTATAATCATACACCTAACCTAAATAATAAATATAACTTGTTTGAGGTGCTCACTTTGAGGTTTGTCACACCGCTGCCTCTCCACCTGGCTGTTATCTACTGCCCCCCTGGGCCCTATTCGGACTTCATCAGTGAATTCTCAGAGTTTGTTGCTGATCTAGTGACGCACGCCGACAATATAATCATAATGGGGGACTTTAATATCCATATGAATACCCCATCGGACCCTTCATGCGTGGCGCTCCAGACTATAATTGATAGCTGTGGTCTTACACAAATAATAAATGAACCCACGCATCGCAACGGTAATACGATAGATCTAGTGCTTGTCAGGGGTGTCACCACCTCTAAAGTTACGATACTCCCGTACACTAAAGTAATGTCCGATCATTACCTTATAAAATTCGAAGTTCTGACTCATTGTCAACAAACTAATAATAATAATAATAACTACTATAGCAGCCGCAACATTAATGCTGCCACAACGACGACTCTTACTGACCTACTGCCTTCGGTAAGGGCACCATTCCCAAATTATGTGGGCTCTATTGATAACCTCACTAACAACTTTAATGACGCCCTGCACGACACCATTGATAGTGTAGCACTGCTAAAGCTAAAAAGGGCCCCTAAAAGGCGTACCCCATGGTTTACAGAAGAAACTAAAGCCCAGAAATTATCATGTAGAAAGCCGGAACGCAAATGGCGTGCGACTAAACTTGAGGTTTTCCATCAAGCATGGTGTGATAGTTTAATAACTTATAAACGCATGCTTACCTCAGCTAAAGCTAAATATTACTCAAATCTCATCCACCTCAACAAAAATGATCCTAAATTTCTGTTTAGTACAGTAGCATCGCTAACCCAACAAGGGACTCCTCCCAGTAGCTCCACCCACTCAGCAGATGACTTTATGAATTTCTTTAATAAGAAAATTGAAGTAATTAGAAAAGAGATTAAAGACAATGCATCTCAGCTACAACTGGGTTCTATTAACACAAATACGACTGTATATACGACGGATACCGCCCTCCAAAATAGTTTCTCTCTCTTTAATGAAATAACATTGGAGGAATTGTCAAAATGTGTAAATGAGACAAAACAAACAATATGTTTACTTGACCCAATTCCTGGGAAACTTATCAAGGAGCTTTTTGTATTATTAGGTCCATCAGTGTTAAATATTATAAACTTATCACTTTCCTCTGGCACTGTTCCCCTAGCATTCAAAAAAGCGGTTATTCATCCTCTACTCAAAAGACCTAACCTCGATCCTGATCTCCTGGTAAACTACCGGCCGGTGTCCCACCTTCCGTTTATCTCGAAAATCCTCGAAAAAATTGTAGCACAGCAGCTAAATGAACACTTAGCGTCTAACAATCTCTGTGAACCTTTTCAGTCCGGTTTCAGGGCAAATCACTCTACGGAGACAGCCCTTGCAAAAATGACTAATGATGTATTGCTAACAATGGATTCTGATGCTTCATCTATGTTGCTGCTTCTTGATCTTAGCGCCGCTTTCGATACTGTTGATCATAATATTTTATTAGAGTGTATCAAAACGCGTATTGGGATGACAGACTTAGCCTTGTCTTGGTTTATCTCTTATCTTACTGACAGGATGCAGTGTGTCTCCCATAACAATGTGACCTCGGACTATGTTAAGGTAACGTGCGGAGTTCCCCAGGGTTCGGTTCTTGGCCCTGCACTCTTTAGTATTTACATGCTGCCGCTAGGTGACATCATACGCAAATACGGTGTTAGCTTTCACTGTTATGCTGATGACACCCAACTCTACATGCCCCTAAAGCTGACCAACACGCCGGATTGTAGTCAGCTGGAGGCGTGTCTTAATGAAATTAAACAATGGATGTCCGCTAACTTTTTGCAACTCAATGCTAAGAAAACGGAAATGCTGATTATCGGCCCTGCTCAACACCGACATCTATTTAATAATACCACCTTAACATTTGACAACCAAACAATTAAACAAGGCGACTCGGTAAAGAATCTGGGTATTATCTTCGACCCAACTCTCTCGTTTGAGTCACACATTAAGAGTGTTACCAAAACGGCCTTCTTTCATCTCCGTAATATCGCTAAAATTCGTTCCATTTTGTCCACAAGCGATGCTGAGATCATTATCCATGCGTTCGTTACATCTCGTCTCGATTACTGTAACGTTTTATTTTCGGGCCTCCCTATGTCTAGCATTAAAAGATTACAGATGGTACAAAATGCGGCTGCAAGACTTTTGACAAAAACAAGAGAGTTTGATCATATTACGCCTATACTGGCTCACTTGCACTGGCTTCCTGTGCACCTAAGATGCGACTTTAAGGTTTTACTACTTACGTATAAAATACTACACAGTCAAGCTCCTGCCTATCTTGACGATTGTATTGTACCATATGTCCCGGCAAGAAATCTGCGTTCAAAGAACTCCGGCTTATTAGTGATTCCCAGAGCCCAAAAAAAGTCTGCGGGCTATAGAGCGTTTTCTATTCGGGCTCCAATACTATGGAATGCCCTTCCGGTAAAAGTTAGAGATGCTACCTCAGTAGAAGCATTTAAGTCTCATCTTAAAACTCATTTGTATACTCTAGCCTTTAAATAGACCCCCTTTTTAGACCAGTTGATCTGCCGTTTCTTTTCTTTTCTTTTCTACTCTGCTCCCAACCCGCTAGCCTGTCCATCAGATGGGGACCTCTCTATGCTGCTGACCCGTCTCCACTCGGGATGGTTCCTGCTGGCCCCTCTATGGACTGGACTTTCGCTGATGTGTTGGACTTTCACAATATTATGTCAGACCCACTCGAAATCCATTGCTTTCGGTCTCCCCTAGAGGGGGGGTTACCCACATATGCGGTCCTCTCCAAGGTTTCTCATAGTCATTCACATTGACGTCCCACTGGGGTGAGTTTTCCTTGCCCGTATGTGGGCTCTGTACCGAGGATGTCGTTGTGGCTTGTACAGCCCTTTGAGACACTTGTGATTTAGGGCTATATAAATAAACATTGATTGATTGATTGATTGAACATTACCTAAAAGGCTGAGAGCCGTAGACAGGAACCAGAAGTAGGTCTTGGCTATGCGGGAGGACGACAATTGTTCTAGTTGAGCAATAAATAGTTAATATATTGTTACACTTTGCTGTTCATGTTTCCTCTACTCAAGAAAGAAGCAAAACTTTTAATCAGAGAGTTGACGTGCGAGTTTGAGCATCGGTTGGAGACAAACCCGATTGGCCAAAATGTGCCGGAAAGTTGCGACTATCGGACAACGCACATATTTTGCGGGGATTGGTTAAATTTGTGTGGATTGTCGCAAATCCCTGTAGGGCTTTGTTTAATACAGGTCTATAAGCAATCCCAAACATCCTGCATTGCGCCTAATATTGTGTGTTATCTCATGTACTTTGCAGCTATGTGGAGGTGCTGTTCTGCCGGTAGCAGCTAGCTTTTAGTGCCGTTAGTTTAGTCGAATGTAAAACTGCATTATAAACTCTGCCATACAAGGTCTGTGGGAATGTTTTACTATAGCAGATGGTCCCGAGTAAAGTCAAATCGGCTAAGTGTGATAATTTCCCTTACAATATGATAATTTTCCATTTCTGGTACAATCATTTGTCACTACCCATCTGGCAACAGCGCACTGTGCACTCAATTAGGAACTGATGGGAGATTAGTGCTGTGTGGTGCCGAAAATGGCAGTGTTACAATATAAAAGTGACAATTTTCTGACGGTGTCAATGTGCTGCTGTGTTTGCAGCTTCACCATTATACAGGGTGTCCCAAAAAATTGACATCAACATTGACAACACCCTGTACATGTTTTATTGTCAATCAGTAAGGTTCACTTTGGTACAGTTTTGGCTTAAACATTGCAAACCCTACCTCTCCTACTATGATACGGTCTGATACCTCAACAGTAGTGAGCCTAAAATTGTATGGTAATTGGTTGTTTTGATAACATTTAGAATGTTTGATGCTGGAAATGCAAAACGAACGATACAATTTAGGAGAGATGTGGTCTTCCTCAAATTATCCCCGTGGGTGTTTGGAAGTAGTATGAGAATGACCCCTATTCATTTCAACAAAGCACACTTTGAAAAAGCTTCAAAGTTTTGACAAAGTTCTAGATAATTCTCCTTTGTGCGAAGGCAGGGAGAAGTGCATCTTGTGGGACTGCAGTCCAGTCAGGTGACACAAGCTGGATGGGTCCTTGTTACAGCTTCTTTAGTGGAACTTGCTGAAACACACACAGACAAGTGGCTGCCTTGGTCACTCTCACAGATGGAGCTGTAATGGGGCCATGCACCAGCTCTGCTGACAGAGGTCTCTGGGAGAAATGGGACCTCTGTAGTCCTCCTGCTGTCATTTTGGGGGGAAACTTACTCTTTTTAGCAGAGTGCCTCCAGGTGTTGCCGAGAAATTAAAGGGATTGTTGTCTCTGCTGCCACTCTTTAAAGCCAGAATGGTGACCTGGTTTACCATTTCATTATTGCGGGGTTTGTATGTGTGTTTATTAGCTTTGGCTTGCAACGTTTTTCATAAAAACACACCACAAACGATGGTTTGATGAAGCACCAGAATAAACACAGATCTATTTTCCACAGCTAATGTTTGTTTATATGCATCTTAATCTTGTTTTTTAATGTTCAAGCAGACATACTCATAACTTATGTCCACGCATATTAATGCTCGTCTATGCTCAACTGATATTTATGTGTCGTTTACTGCATGTTTTTGCTTGTAACAATACTGTGCATTGCAAGTGCTTCCACATAGCTTACCATGCTATTAATAGTAATATGTAACACCTTTTGAGGGTAGGGTAAGGGGTAATTGAGGGGGGCGATGACATCAAAAAGGGGGCATGGCCTAAAAGCACCACTTTTTCTGGGGGCGGGGGGGGGGGGGGGTCAGTGGTAGATGTTGTCACATGCGGTAGGCGTGGCCTAAACCGGAATTAAAACCGAAAGTAGGTATAGGAATATCTGGTTACCATTTAGTCTCGCAGTGTTTTTAAGAAATCCGCCAAAAAATGACTCCCACGTAATGAGGACGTAATTCAACAAGTTGGTACACTTTGACAGCCAAATTAGAAACCCGGAATGACACAAAAAGACGTGTGTTTCCACCCCCTTTTCTTCGCATGTTTTATGAGTCAATTCTTCATCTAAATAGGAACTTATGAGCATCCTAGCAGTTGGCATACTAATGACAGCAGACATTGCACAGTAAGTGATGTTTTATTATGTTTGCTGGCTCTCATGAAGTCTGCAGTGAGTAAAAATCAGTGATGTAGTGGGGGGGGGGGGGAACGTTGTGATGCGTTTTTTTAAAATAAATATGATGCATATGCTTAAATGAACAAAATACGTAAATATTATAATCTCAATATAATAATATTATGTTATTATGAATGTGCCTATCGGACAGGTATGCCTTTCATCATGAACAAGTTGTCTACCATCTTGTATAATGAAAGTACTGCACATGTATAAAATATTTTTCTGTAAGAGGTTCGGTGCATTTGCTAAATGTGACTAAGAAGAAATTGATAACATTTCAAAGAGCATCCTGTATTAACATCGATGACATCATATGAAATTGAATACATTCATAAAAAACTCCAAAGTGCTTCACCTGCCTTGAACCTCAACGCACGTCACTGATTATGACACATTAGGTCTTCTTTGTTGTGTATTTTTTTGGATGTATGATATTTGCAAGGTTGTAGAGAGAATGTCATAAAGACAGCTAACAGTAAGCCGATTGCCTCCACTGAAACCCACAGCCCAAATACATAAGCATCCGATTTGTTTTCAAAAGTAAAGAAATGGCAGTGAACAATGGGCCGAGAATACATGAGTTAGGAGGGGCAGCATGCATGTGAATGGATTCGATAAGTGGGCTGCCGGGTTTGTTGAGCTGTGGGCTGAGAGGAACTTAAGTGCCATCATCCTAGTCAAGGCTAAGTTGTCTAGCCCCACCTCCATTAGCATCACCTCTTTTTCTCCCTCTCCCTCCTTTTTCACAAGGTAGGCAAAGGTAAACAAAGTACTCATTTTCATAACTACTATTTGGGAACATTTAAATATATATATATTTTTTAATATTTTGAAAAGAGCATACTCAATACTTGGAAAATTATGCTCCCGAATATTCACCGGCTCTGAGACATGTGGTGGTGACCCACGCAATTTAGTAGAAAACAGTAAATTAAGTTGTACTTTAAAAATAAGAACGGCAATTTTATTTCCGAGCTCCAAGATTACACCCAAAATGTTCAAGTTCGTTGCTCAGTCGATCGTAAGAAGATAGGATGAAAGGTCTTCATGATTAACACAAATGTCTATTTGCTCTAGGCTAAAGTATGAAGCAACACTCTTTTAGAAAGAGAAATAGGGTTGCTTAAAATTTCATCAAATTAAAGACAAACAAGGAAGCGCCATTATCTAGCTTTTTAAAGTCTAAATACATTAGTACTACAAAATACTAATGTTGGACTAGCTACCATGTTATTTTGTTGAACTGTCAAGGATATTGTCAACTGGAAGATTTAACAAGATGTATTTAAAACTGGTCACAGGTCAACTTTAGAGTGTTTGTCTCAATAATGCAAATGCTTCTGCTGGTCAAGAAAGTTGAAGTCTTCTCCATCCTTATAGGAGAGTGTCAGACTGGGTTTAGTGTGATGCAACTGGAGGCTGAGTTGCTTGGTCATTATCTAGGTTTATTTTGGGAATAAGGATTCATAGCTAAAATACTTCTATCTTTTCGACGCCTTTAATCATGTATTTTCATATATATTGAACATACTGTAGGTAAACTACACAGTAATCATCAACATAAACATGTAAGACTAAACAAAATCAAAAGAGTAGCTTGCAAGCATCCTTGAAATGGCCTCTCTTAAAAGGGTCGTTTTATGATTTTTTTCCTAGGTCTAAATCACTTAATAGTGGCCTACATTGCTGTTTCTTAACCACAGGGCCGGGGGCCTATTGCTGGGTATGGATGCCCCCTAGTGGGCAGCCAAAAATATATGTTTTTCTGTGTGGTTGGTATGGGTCGTGGCGGTACTTGACAAAGTTGTAATACACTATTCCACCACTTGTGGCAGTAATGACAATATCAAACAAACAGAAGAAGTCTGGAGTTAAAGTCATGAAGTTTCTTGAGCGATAAAAATTATGACTAAAGTAGTGAAGCTGTATTTTAATTTGCACTTTAATCTTGATAGTTTAGTTAAGAATCTATTACTATGACTATTAATATTAATATGTATTATTAGTATAGTTATTATGTATTTATTTTAGCAGTGAGTATTTGCATTGATATTTTTTTCATCAGTTTTTATATCTTTAGTCGAAGGGTGTCAAACGTACGGCCCGAGGGCCGGATCAGGCCCACGAAAAGGTTTTAGCCGGCCCGCGGGATGAGTTTGCGAAGTATAAAAATTTACCTGACATTTTTTAATGAAATAAACAGCTGTTCTAAATGTGTCCACTGGATGTCGCAATAGCAATTCTTTGCATCTTTGTAGATGATGCTACATATGTACAAAATAAACCACATGATGTTAGTGCACCAGTCAAGGAAAATGACCAAACTACATAAATAACATCCTGTAATTTGATTTTGATATGATTGTTTCATCTTGATAGATTGAAAATTAACCCCAAAGAGTTGACTGATGAACATTATCACATAATTTATTCAGAAAATATAAATAACGACAAATAAAGATAGAATACTATTAACCGCAACATGTAAGTGTAAAAAAAACAAAACCCAACAACATTATGATTTGTACATTTTCAGAATGTGCTTGTTCTATTTATAAACAAAGAAAACCATCTGAAGTTGTCTTTATTTTAAGTTATCGTGCGGTAATTTTACCAGTGCAGCCCACTTGGGAGTAGATTTCTCTCCATGTGGCCCCCGATCTAAAATGACTTTGACACACCTGCTTTAGTCCCTTTGTTTGCAGTACATTTGATTAGTGTTTATTTTTTTAAATCAGCCTGACCTAAGCCTTGACACATGTTTTCATATCATTTGACAAGGTTTATCTTGTTAAACTGTAAGTACGTCAGTTATAATCATTGAATATGATTGAAATCAAAAGTAAGATTACTAATTCAGCGTTAAAATTTGAGTGGGCCCCGAGGTCAAAAAAGTTAAGAAGCCCTGGTCTACATAAAATGTAATGGTGGTGCTTTGGTCTAGCTGCTCTCTGACCGTCTCTTCAGAATGCGCAGTTTTGTGGGCGGTTTTATTTACGTGCCGAAGTCTTCCTTCAGGCCAAGCCTCTTTCGACTGCGTCTGAACCCCGTCAGCCATGTTGTGGTTTTAACGTGCCATATTGATATGTGTTTTGTTACGTCTAATAACTGTTGCAAGGCTGAAAGAATGACGGGTCCAAATGCAGCAACCAGTCTCAGATATTATTATTTGTATTTTCATAATATTAATTTTAATTAATTAGTTACACATCCTTTTGACATAATTGACAACTCCAGCGTCTTTCTTGGACTGGCTCCCACCTTTTGTGAACATTTGTGTGCTCATTGCTTAATCGGACTTGTCTGCTCTTTTGCATTTTCATTCAAAGGGCCTGTGTGATCACGTTTACACAGCTGTTTTTACACGTAATCGGCGATCGCAATGATTTAAGTCTGCATATTAATTTCATACCAAAGTGAAGAGGGAAGTCTGCCAAAATGTAAAAATAAAGTACAAACTATGATAAAGCCCTGTTTTCGAGGGTAATCACAGATACGCTGTCATGTGGATGCGCCCACACACACACACACAGACAGGCTTACACGAATACACACTTATTGCCGCTTCGTACTCAAATAAAGAATGTAGGATTTACAATATTATCAGGAAATGATCAGAGACCCTTATGTTTGCATTTGACACTTCTACTACTTCAACTACTCCACACACCAGTCCGTGACAACACTGCAATATGAAGTATAAACAATAAAACGTTGCATCTTAAGAGTTTGTGAAAGTGCGATTTCTACCTCATTTATTTCCGTGACGACCTCTTTAAAGTTTTGTAATCAATTAGAAATAATAAGCAGCTAAAATGCGCCAAACAAGTGTGAAGAGAGTGCTTTGCATATTACCCATTGTGCACTTTATTGGATTTATTCGGGTGTCATTTTAAATGATGTATGGCGCTTGGACATGTTGTATAATCTTAACAAAGTTCAATAAGCAGGTTGTGTGTTCAAATACCTCTGTTGGTTTTGATTTATATGCGCCATGAGTGGGAAAGTTGATTTGGATTGGATCATATAAATGAATACTGTGGTCATGTAAATTAATACGGTGCTCATTCCACGTCAAAATAAAACTGATCATTAACCAAATTTACAAAAATTGTCCTCGAGATATCTGCAGAAATGCAGCAATTAGGTTGACAGGTGATTTAAACTTAACTCGAGATACATCCGCAGGCCAGAGTTTTTATTTCACTTGTGATGTCTTGCGGGCCAAACTAAAGACGCACTTGGCCTGGCGGGCCGTAGTTTGGACAACCCTGCATTACATCTAAATTGAAATGACAGATAATAGTGTCAGCAAAGTCCACATCACACTCCAGATAATTGTGTGTGTGTGTCTGCGTGTGTGCGTGTGTATATGTGTGTGTCTCAGAAATACAGTTGAAATCAGAACAACATCAGAGTGGAATGTTCAATGGTACAAAGATGAAAGGCTACACTGCTGCTGTGTTGTTTAGGTTCTACATTTTCACCAAACAAAACAAGGCCGGTTTCCTATCAAAGCTCCGTCTTAGCATCACGCATTGCTATTTATAAGTGTCTTGTAAATAAATTGGCAACAACCACCTCGATGCATCAGTTTGAAAGAAGGTCAACGCCTGACTAAATTTGCTAATAAGCGATGAACCACACTATGAATACAGACAAAACAATTTAAATGCATACTTTGGGGACATTCTGTGCTTTGTGGAAGATAAACTGATTAGATTTTTTGAAAATGGGAAAAAATGGGGCACAAATATATTTTTTGTTTTAAAATAGTTTCTGTAGGAGGACAAACATGACACAAACCTTCCTAACTGTTAGAAACCCCACTGTTTATATTAAACATGCTTCACTGATGAGCGTATTTGGCAAGCGCCATTTTGTCCTACTAATTTCGACAGTCCTTGAACGCACCGTAGTTTGTTTACCTGTACAACGCTCTCAGACGCTGCCACAGAAAGACGTGTTTTATGCCACTCCTTCTTTATCTCATTTTGTCCACCAAACTTTTTATGCTGTGCGTTAATGCACAAACCTGAGCTTTGTTGATGTTATTGACTTGTGCAGAGGCATATTTGGTCAGTGCGTAAAATGCAAGCTAATTGATGCCCTTTGTCACAGATTCTGTTCATAACTTTTATGGACTGAATTTCTAGGCGCAGTCAGGGCGTTGAGGGGTTCTTGTTTGGTGGCTGCAGGATTAGGTCTCTGCTTTTTGCAGATATTGTGGTCCTGTTGGCTTCATCTAGCCAGGATCTTCAGCTCTCACTGGATTGGTTCACAGCCGAGTGTGAAGCAACTGGGATGGGAATCAGCACCTCCAAGTCCGAGTCCATGGTTCTCGCCCGGAAAAGGGTGGAGTGCCATCTCCGGGTTGGGGAGGAGATCTTGCCCCAAGTGGAGGAGTTCAAGTACCTCGGAGTCATGTTCACGAGTGTGGGAAGAGTGGATCGTGAGATCGACAGGCGGATCAGTGCGGCGTCTTCAGTAATGCGGACGCTGTATCGATCCGTTGTGGTGAAGAAAGAGCTGAGCCGGAAGGCAAAGCTCTAAATTTATCGGTCGATCTACGTTCCCATCCTCACCTATGGTCATGAGCTTTGGGTTATGACCGAAAGGACAAGATCACGGGTACAAGCGGCCGAAATGAGTTTCCTCCACCGGGTGGCGGGGCTCTCCCTTAGAGATAGGGTGAGAAGCTCTGTCATTCGAGAGGAGCTCAAAGTAAAGCCGCTGCTCCTCCACATCGAGAGGAGCCAGGTGAGGTGGTTCGGGCATCTGGTCAGGATGCCAGCCGAATGCCTCCCTAGGGAGGTTTTTAGGGCACGTCCGAACGATAGGAGGCCACGGGGAAGACCCAGGACACGTTGGGAAGACTATGTCTCCCGGCTGGCCTGGGAACGCCTCGGGATCCCCCGGGAAGAGCTGGACGAAGTGGCTGGGGAGAGGGAAGTCTGGGCTTCCCTGCTTAGGCTGCTGCCCCCGCGACCCGACCTCAGATTAACGGAAAAAGATGGATGGATAACTGATGCTAACAATCTATTTTGGCCAATCCTTCTCAAATAGCGGGGGCTCGTGTGACTTTGGGGAACATGCTTTTTTTGCCTTACCAAAATATAATGAAGCGTATGTGTTGATTGATTGATTGATTGATTGATACTTTTATTAGTAGATTGCACAGTTCAGTACATATTCCATACAATTGACCACTAAATGGTAACACCCGAATACATTTTTCAACTTGTTTAAGTCGGGGTCCACGTAAATCAATTCATGGTAGTAAATCAATTCATGTAGCACTCGGCTTCACTGTAACCACGGTGGAAGACGAGGAAAGACCGGTGTGTTGTTTCCTTTAATGTTAATAAGCTTACAATGTTACGCAGAGGTATAGTTAGAACAATTTTATAGACAAATTATACTATTCATAGTCAAGGTGGAGAGTGGAGGGGGTGCAAAATATTTTCTTCTCCCAAGGAGGTGCGTAACAGAAAATATTTGAGAAGCACTGATTTAGGCTAGAAGCTTGTGGATGGCTACCAAAAGCGCCTTATTGCAGTGAAACTTGTCAAGGGACATGTAACCAAATATTAACATTGCTGTATGTATACTTTTGACCCAGCAGACTTGGTCACATTTTCAGTAGACCCATAATAAATTCATAAAAGAGCCAAACTTCATGAATATTTTTTGTGCCCAACAAGTATGTGCTCCAATCACTCTATCACAAAAAAATAAGAGTTGTAGAAATGATTGGAAAGTCAAGACAGCCATGACATTATGTTCTTTACAAGTGTATGTAAACTTTTGACCACGACTGTACATCTTGCATCATTATGCCTCGTGTGTAGGTATATTTGAGCTCATTTAATAGTTTTTTTTAAAAAAAAGAACATAATGGTAAAATTACAATTGTGTTTAATAGAAAGCTGAATCAATAGCGACAATGCCATTGTTAGAGTTTTCAACGTGGTTAACCAAAGCGTTCCTCACTCAATCTCTACCCCGTTCGCCTGTTTAAATGTGACGCCGTGTCAGTGACACTAGCACAGCAGAAAATCCCAGCTGAAAGCCAAGTGTATGAATAAAGCAGCCCTCCTCCATTTTTTAAGAGGGGGAATATAAATGCACGAACAACTATTCTGGCTCGGCATGTGGCAGATGATTTGAGGTCTGTGAAAAGCTCCTCTTTCTGACTGGCGCGGCGGCAAGTGTTAAAGGATCTCTCTGCACTCTGTCACCATGACAACACCAGCTCCATGTCCGAGTGGGTGTCCGCACTTCATTTATTAATCCTGATTGAATAACTTCAGAACATAATCACACAAAATGATTACAAAATAGCCCATATTACTTCTGAAAATATACTCTAGTCCCTCCTTGGGTAAATTAGACAACTGAAAACCTGCTACCAGAGTCCACTACGTAGAGTTCATACTATCACATTTCAAACATTAACCCCTACAGGGAGTGTTTACGTCTGTGAGAGTAATACTCTCGAAGCCCGAAATAAACATAAGTATATAGTTATAGTGATTGTATAGTTGGATGGACACTAGGGTTTCTGCTATTGTTTATTTTTGTAATCGAGTAATCTAGCGATTAGTTAGTTAAGGGCCTACTGAAATGAAATTTTCTTATTTAAACGGGGATAGCAGATCCATTCTATGTGTCATACTTGATCATTTTGCGATATTGCCATATTTTTGCTGAAAGGATTTAGTAGAGAACATCGACGATAAAGTTTTGGTCGCTGATAAAAAAGCCTTGCCTGTACCGGAAGTAGCGTGACGTCACAGGTTGAAGGGCTCCTCACATTTGCACATTGTTTACACGAGCAGCGAGAGCGTATCGGACCGAGAAAGCGACGATTACCCCATTAATTTGAGCTAGGATGAAAGATTCGTGGATGAGGCACGTAAGAGTGAAGGATTAGAGTGCAGTGCAGGACGTATCTTTTTTCACTCTGACCGTAACTTAGGTACAAGGGTTCATTGGATTCCACACTCTCCTTTTTCTATTGTGGATCACGGATTTGTATTTTGTGCATGTACGAGCAAGTCTGCCTCACAACAAGAGTTAAGTTAAAGTTAACGTACCACTGACAGTCACACACACTCTGGGTGTGGTGAAATTACCCTCTGCATTTGACCCATCTCCTTGTTCCACCCCCTGGGAGGTGAGGGAGCAGTGAGCATCAGCGGTGGCCGCGCCAGGGAATAATTTTGGGTGATTTAACCCCCAATTCCAACCCTTGATGCTGAGTGCCAAGCAGGAAGGTAATGGGTCCCATTTTTATAGTCTTTGGTAGGAACTCACGACCTACCGATCTCAGGGCGGATACTCTGACCACAAGGCCACTGAGCAGGTTTAACTTATGTTTGTTCCGGTCAGCCGTTTTACTGCCGTGTTACAGGCACCGTTTAGAAACAATTAAGGTATGGTAATAAACATTTACAAAATACTTATGTGTAAATATCAAATTTTACAACGTATATATCTGCCGCGTATGGTCAGGTGTGGCTAATATGTGTAAAAGTATTGTTTTCTTTAAACATTTAGTGGGTGCGGCTTGTATCCCGGTGTCATTGTTAAATTCTCAATAAAACATTTATTCGAGAAATGTGAACATCCGGTTAAACCTGGACCAAACACAAAAATACAGTCAACAAAGCCCCGTTGTTTATGTTAGAAATGTTACCAATAGGCTTTGGTATGACTCGGCCGGGGTTTGAACTCACGACCTACCAATCTCAGGGCGGACACGGGATAGTGAAAAAGAAGGAACTTATTGACCACAGCGCGGACTATAATGGCGGTCTCCCGCAAAGCTCTTTGTGTGAAATGTCTACCATATATGGAGATATCCATTGACATCACACATGGGAACAATGGCACTAATTGGGCAAATTCCAAACGGATCATTTGAAGGAAGTATGAAGAAAGGCATTATTGTTTTATAAATATCTCTCCACTGCCTCAACGGTTTGATTTATAATTTTCTAGACTTCTGCAGATCCCAAATACACTAAAAATTGTTGCCATTAGGGAAGAAATTGTTTTTGCAAAACATGGCTCCTTTAAAGGCGACCTATTATGCAAACTATCTTGCCTTCCTTTACACTTCCACTAAACCATCCGTTTGGAATTTGCTCCATTTGTGATGTTTTTCTCTATTGGTGACATAAGCGCATTATCCATATATGGTAACGTTCTACACAAAGAGCTTTGCGCCAGTTTGCAGCTGTAGTCAATAAGCTCCTTCTTTTTCGCTATCTTTTTAGTTGTGGAGCAGACTGTCTCGCACATGCACGTGCATCAGATTGCCATTTCTAATACAACGTAGCTTATAGTTCTAACTTATATCTGTCGGTAGACTCGCTATGGGAGCGTTAAAAACTACAACAAAGTTAGCGGGGAGAAGACACAGTCGAAGTGGAGGCACGTAAAAGACCGCCCACAAAACAGTGCATCCTGAAGAGACGGTCAAAAAAGAGCTTTAAAATGATCTCTAAAACATAATCTAAACATTTTTTTGACCAGAGCACCACCATTGCATCTTATGTTGGTCACAAAAAAAGAGTTTTGAATGTAGAAAAAAATCATAAGGAACACAGTTGAAATAAACCTAAACATTTCTGCTTGCCATACATTCCATTCATTTTTTCTAATTCATTTAGAACTCTGAAATTAAACTTTTAACTTGTAAAAATAAAAAATTAAAAATATACACACAAAAGCATATTTCCATAGTTCTAGGCATTTCATGCAGTCTGGATTAAATCATTACACTCAGTAAACGATTAATCAAAGCAACTGAATATTTTTTCTAATCAGATTAGTTCTTGCAGCCCTAACGACACTTTTTTATTTGTATTTTAGTAATTATTTAAATCCCCCATTTATCTATATTTGTTACTTGCATTATTGCTGTTGGGCATACATCGATATGATTTATGGACATGAATACATTCCAAATGGCACAAACAGACTTGGGGCTACCTGTTCAATGAATGATCGTTTATGCGAAAACTCCGATTTTTCTGGGGACGACGTGGCGCGGTTGGGAGAGTGGCCGTGCCAGCAACTTGAAGGTTCATGGTTCGATCCCCACCATCTACCAACCTTGTCACGTCCGTTGTGTCCTTGAGCAAGACATGACATGTACCTTGAAGGTAGAAAAGCCCTATTCAAGTATAACCCATTTACCATGTGTGTGCTGTCCTATTTACGTTTTCGGTCGGTGTAGATGTCATTGTGAATGTGAGTTTTATGGCGCTTTAAGCAACTAATTTGAAGCATTAGTAGCTTTTTCTTAGTATTTGTGATGTTTAATATCTTTATTGGCTGTATGACAGCTGTGTTTATTTGGCAACCCCAGCAACTCACTGCCACAGTTAGATTGCAGTTCTTTGGGAAACAAACACTAATGTATTATGTGCAGTACTACTACACATACTATATCTCTATACCTGCAACATTGTATCAAGTGACATTTAACCTACAAAAGTACAACAATTTTGTTTAAAAAAATAACAATGCCAGAGCAGTACAAGTGATTGTAAACTTACTAGGTCTACATTTTATGTAGTAAATACATTAGATACATGTGCAATGCTTTTGACCAATTAGTCTAACTACAGTATGATATCAATGAAATTTGTTCAGTAACGCCTTGCTGTGCAAATCAAAATGTGTAATTGCTTGTTTTGTTTGTAGTGTTTTTGGATGCATCGCTACCACTGTGTCTAGTTGTGTTTTTAATTATGTATCTGCACTTGCCATACTCTGAGTATAAATACTGTCTACAAATCCTGATAATCATATGTTGATACCATGGACCGGCCTTCAGGCACTGTGCATGGAACAATCATTAAACTGGGAAAAAAGATCTTCTAAAGGTTGGCTGTTTAGGTTTTTGCAGCGTTAGTTAATTCACATTGGATTATCAGATTAATGACAGACAATGATGGCATACAATGAAACAAAAAGTATTACGTCAGCGTGAAGAGTTAATACATGCATACACCATTATAAATCAAATCTAATTTTTGCACATTGCATATCAAGATTATTTGCCTTGATGACGGCCACTGTGGTAAATAAGATAACATTCATTTGTGTACAGTATGTGCGCAGGCTTTTTGCAGTCCGACTAAATATTAGCAAACCCAACTGAACAGTCCAGAGGTGGCGAAACATGCGACATCAGCTTTTTTGGTAAATTGCAAAATAAAACGCTGTTATCTGTGCATTCAAGCCACTGTGAACTGTTTAGCAATGGGTTTCTTCCCAATGTGCCGTCGTGATAAACCACCCTTAAAAATGACACTTCCTTCTGCAATGCCGGGTTTTATTTTACTTTTTTGTTTGGTTTGTTTGGGGAGCGAAACTAATTATTTAAAGCTCATTAAATAAATATTTCCATGTGTGTTGTGCTTTTTTTGAAAATGTATTGTCTGCCCTCGGTGGGCTGTGCTGCATTTCACTGGAACGTTAAAAACATTTCCTTTTTTGCACAACACGATATTTTAACTTTATAAAGTCCCATGATTTCATGTTGCTGAGGATTTGTTGTTGTTTTTTTTATGTTGCTCAACCTTATACTAAGGCACAAACACATTCATGTGGAATCATTTTGAAATGAACGGTTGTCTCTGCATAGGTAAACTTAAATGCTTGGTTACACTTTAGTATGGGGAACATATTCTAAGTAACACATACTTAATTTAGAGTTATTTGGACACTAGGGGAACATATAAGGGTTAGGGTTAGGGTTACTAATAAGCAATAATTCTGAGGTTATTGAGGGAAGACTCTTAGTTTATGGCTGACTGGTTATATAATAAGGCCATGCAGAATAAGGCATTAATAAGTACTTAATAATGACTAATTAAGAGCCACTATGTTAATAATTTGCATGTTAATTAACAACTAATTAATGGTGAATATGTTTCCCATACTAAAGTGTTACCAAATGCTTTACTTAATAATCTGCCTATTTAAAAGAGAGAGACTGTATCAAATTGTTTGTATCAAATTGAGACTGTATCAAATTGTTTGTTTTCTGTTCAGCCTCTTTTTAATGATGACAGAATGATCCCTGGTATGTATTTGGTATTTACAGTGTTGTTATTGTGGTTGTAGTACATCAAGCATTCTGCCAAGAAAGGGAGCATTCAGGTACTGTCACACTACAGTAGATGTATAAAAAAAAAATCCCTTGTGGGATTAAGCAAAGTAGAAGCCTCAAAGTGGCAAGTGAAAATGAAAGATTGATTAGGCCGTGAAGTGCCGGTCCTGCCCTGAAATAGCACAGCATTTCTGTTCTAAATGAAGCCTGGATATTTTAAAAATATTTTTTTATGCTAAGAAAGTAGTGTCTTTGAAGTGTGCATGTCCCCTTGGCAGAAAGCTGAGGAATATTTTAGTAGGCCTGTCTAAGACGATCACACATTGGTTGTTGTTGGTGTGTTCAGGGGTCATTTCATGTCCAATCCAGCCCCAACACAGCAGACTTAGCAGGGTTCGCTTGCCACTCAGGGCGTCTCAGCTCGATTAGTTGTTTTGTTTGAGTGTGTGTGTTGGGTTCTGTTAGAATCAGGGGAGCGGGGGAAAAACAAATTATCCCCTGAGTCGTATGCATGTGTACCCATTTGGCATTTAAGAATTCATGGAAAATACAAAAAAAAAAAAATTGGAATGATGTGTGCAGCTATGTAAATGTGAATTGATGGGCTGCATTAAATGTATCTTGTGTTGGTGCCTTGTAGTATTTTGTATTTGACTGGAGCGTGTACTAAAGTGGATCTAGACCAGTGGGAATGTGAAACTGAGGTGGGGGTACACTAGAAGCATACACATGAAGCCATGTGGTCCATCGTAACCACAACTCAACATATTTTATTTTGCACCCTAGTGAACATTTAGGGCCGACTACTAAGATCTAAACACCATGCACTAAACAGTGTGTTCAAACTAGTGTTGTCCCGATACCAATATTTTGGTACCGGTACCAAAATTATTTGGATACTTTTCGGTACTTTTCTAAATAAAGGGACCACAAAAAATTGCATCATTGGCTTTATTTTAACAAAAAATCGTATGGTACATTAAAGGCCTACTGAAATGATTTTTTTTTATTTAAACGGGAATAGCAGATCCATTCTATGTGTCATACTTGATCGTTTCGCGATATTGCCATATTTTTGCTGAAAGGATTTAGTAGAGAAAATCGACGATAAAGTTCGCAACTTTTGCTCGCTGATAAAAAAAAGCCTTGCCTGTACCGGAAGTAGCGTGACGTCACAGGAGCTAGTATTCCTCACAATTCCCCGTTGTTTACAATGGAGCGAGAGAGATTCGGACCGAGAAAGTGATGATTACCCCATTAATTTGAGCAAGGATGAAAGATTCGTAGATGAGGAACGTTACAGTGAATGACTTGAGAGGCAGCGATGGACGTATCTTTTTTCGCTCTGACCGTAACTTAGGTACAAGCTGGCTCATTGGATTCCACACTCTCCTTTTTCTATTGTAGATCACAGATTTGTATTTTAAAGCACCTCGGATACTATATCCTCTTGAAAATGAGAGTCGAGAACGCGAAATGGACATTCAGTGCCTTTTATCTCCACGACAATACATCGGCGAAATGCTTTAGCTACGAGCTAACGTGATAGTATCTTGCTTTAACTGCATATAGAAACAAAAGAAATAAACCCCTGACGGGAAGTATAGATAGAAAATCAACAATACTATTAAACCGTGGACATGTAAATACACGGTTAATGCTTTCCAGGCTGGCGAAGGTTAACAATGCTGTGCTAACAACGCCATTGAAGCTAACTTAGCAACCAGACTGCACAGAGCTATGCTAAAAACATTAGCTCTCCACCTACGCCAGCCAGCCCTCATTTGCTCATCAACACCCGTGCTCACCTGCGTTCCAGCGATCGGCAGAAGGACGAAGGACTTCACCCGATGCGTTTGGCGGCCCGGAGACGTAGGAAGTCAAGGTGAAGTCAGCGGCTAGCGCGGCTAGCGCGGCTAGCGCGGCTAGCGCTCCAACAAAGTCCTCCTGGTTGTGTTGCTGTAGTCCGCTGCTAATACACTGATCCCACCTACAACTGTCTTCTTTGCAGCCTTCATTGTTCATTAAAAAAATTGCAAAAGATGTCCAGAATACTGTGGAATTATGAAATGAAAACAGAGCTTTTTGTATAGGATTCTACGGGGTACCATAACTTCCGTTACTCGGACTTCGTCCCGCGCATACGTCATCATACCGCGATGTTTCAGCCGGATATTTCCCGGGAATTTTAAAATGTCACTTTATAAGTTAACCCGGCCGTATTGGCATGTGTTGCAATGTTAAGATTTCATCATTGATATATAAACTATCAGACTGCGTGGTCGGTAGTAGTGGCTTTCAGTAGGCCTTTAAACATATGTTTATTGTTGTAAGTTTGTCCTTAAATAAAATAGTGAACATACGAGACAACTTGTCTTCTAGTAGTAAGTAAACAAACAAAGGCTCCTAATTAGTCTACTGACATACGCATTAACATATTGTGTCATTTATCATTCTATTATTTTGTCAAAATTATTAAAGACAATTGGTAGAATATGAATTATTAATCTACTTGTTCATTTACTATGATCTGCTTACTTTCTCTTTAAACATGTTCTATCTACACTTCTGTTAAAATGTAATAATCATTTATTATTCTGTTGTTTGATACTTTACATTAGTTTTGGATGATACCACAAATTTGGATATCAATGTGATACCAAGTAGTTACAGGATCATACATTGGTCATATTCAAAGTCATCATGTGTCCAGGGACATATTTACTGACTTTTTAAACATAATATATATTTTTTTTAAACGAAAGAAGATGTTGTGATGCCAAAAAATATTGACGTAATCATAGTAGTATCGACTAGATACGCTATTGTACTTGGTATTATTAGAGTGGATGTCAGGTGTAGATCCACCAATGGCGTTTGTTTGTTTCAGAGGCGGTATAGTACCGAGTATGATTCATTAGTATCACGGTACTATACTTATACCGGTATACCGTACAACCCTAGTTCAAACGAGAAAATGGTGTATACTCTCAGTGGGAATGTTGCAGGTGATATAGTAAGATTGCGTGTGCATTTGATAGCAAGTGCAAAAGCGGTGTAGACTGCCCTATTTAAATGAGGATTTTGCGTGTACTGCAGGCTGTGCCCAAGGAGACACTCCACATTCATGACATCACGTGCTGCAACTGTCCAACCTGTGTTGTTTTGTTATATTAAGATACAGAAGTATTTGATCAAAATACCCGTTACCAAAGAAGTAAGGCCCTTACTTTGTAATACCGTTATTCCAAACACTGAAGAGATATTACGGGTGTCTTAGAATCGCCGTCTATCAAACAATTTGATTCAGACGAGTCAGTTTTGACTATCAACCTCGCAGTCTAATTGTCACACATTGAACACCTTTCAGTCTGAGTACCAGAGGCCTCACCCATACAGCGCATTCTGTTCTGAGATGGGGGGCTTGGATGTGCATCCTGACGTGCCTAAGTCAGCCTTCGGCAGTGGTGGTGTCCACAAGAAATTTGACAAGGTCCACGCCAGGACTCACGCTTAAGCTTGTTCAACTACAACACCCTCCCTCCACCACATCCCACCTCCCCGGATTGTAAATAATAATAAAATGTATATACTTGTTCTAATGCTTTTTGAGCTCACTATACTCACTGCTCGCTGTACATATCCTACAAAGTCAGACCTACACTGTTAAAATGTCCATTTCTCAGATGATATAACTGTTGATGACTGAAGTGCTGATATCAACCAAACCTAACCCCCCCCCGCCCCAACCCCCTCCTCATCCCACCCCCCGGATTGTAAATAATGTAAATAATTCCATGTATATACTCTGATGATTAACTTGTGTGATGACTGTATTATGCTGATAGTATATATTTGTACCATGGATTGATTAACATGGACCCCGACTTAAACATGTGAAAAACTTATTCGGGGGTTACCATTTAGTGGTCAATTGTACGGAATATGTACTGTACTGCGCAATCTACTAATACAAGTTTCAATCAATCAATCAATCAATCAATTCCAGATAGTTTGATGGTTTTCTCTGTGCTCCATCAGAGTTAAATCCGATTCCGGCAGGACCGATCTGGGTCCTCAATAAACTATCCAATTTCTGCTGTGTTTATCTGAGGGTTTTAGTCTTTTTATTTGAGGTGGAAAAAGTCGCAAGTGAGATCTGTTTATGTGTGTCTAAGGAATTACATTTGACTATGAAAATCCTCAGTAAGATAGTCCTAAAAGGTACGCAGTGTGCCTGCCTTCAGTGGGTATTTTAAGAGTAAAGTCTCTTCAGTTTGCAAGAATCCTAAGACCTATTATATTCGATAAATAGTATAAAGATCTGAAAGATTAAAAAGAAAACGGATGTATTTCATCAGTTCTCTCAATGTTTTGTGCCGCTAGCAATTTCGTTCCAGCCTCCAAAGTGTGAAAAAGGGCTGCAAGTAATCTTTTCAAGCCTCTGAAGATAGATTTATGTAGCTCTCGGCTCAGTAGAGATAATGGTACACATGTGTCAGTATGTGCTTCTCAGCAAAGAGGAAACACTGATGGACTGAAATGTGTTGTACTCTAATGGATGACAATAATAATAAAGAGTAAGGGCTTCACCAGGGGCGCTGCAGTGATGAAGACCCATACTGGGTGGATACTCAAGCAGAACACACAAGAACATAGTCTTAAAAGGCAACAAAGTAGGCTGTATATGCTGCGGTAAGGGGACAACTATTTGCTAAAGTCTTCACACAGTTAAAGTTTGTTTTTCTTGCAGAATAAATTCAATGTGTCTATAAATCCTTAATAATTACCCAAAAGCTTTAACACTTTAAACAAATAGTAATTAACAGATAAGGGAAAACTACTTTGTACAAAAGTAATACCCATATTTCTGCAAATGACCAAGGACAGAAAGGTCTTTGTTGTACTGTTATTGAAAAATTATTGAGGAACTGCCAAGGTGCTTTAAAAATCTAAAGCAAATCTAGATCCTCTATGTAGTGTTCTCCTTGGTTGCTTAGTAAAGTATACCTTTCACCTTCCACACCTTCTGCTGTATAACACATTTGTTTGACGTGGGTGTAGTGCGGATACAAGTGAGGACATTGGTACTGGTCAGATAACTCAGACTCTTAAAATTTTCAGGAATTCACCACCAGTCTGTTTCTTGGTGCTTGCCCACACTTTAATTGGAATGCTGCTCCTCTCGGAGTGAAGAACTTAACAAAAAACAATGTACAATGTTCCCCGTTATAACCATGTTGTGCTATTCAGTATCTGAAGTTACAGCTTTTAAAAATACAATACATACTGTAGGAGTTTTCAATTTTGTATTTTTTTTTTGTGTGGAATTACTTGATCAACATCTAGGAATGGGTACTTTCACATTCAAATCAGAATTGTACCAATTCCTAGTACCTCTGAATCAACAACGATACTCAAAAGTATCACTTTTCGGCACATTTGTGTGTATTCATGAAATGAAATTAAATAAGTTTGAAATAAAATGAGTTTATTTTGGTCGTATAATCAACAATTTTGTGTGATCAGTTTAACAGTACAGATTATACATATTCAACCATCATACACATACACAGGAAAAGAAAAGAAAAATAATGACCGAAAAGGAATAGGCTGAAGCCAAGGCTTATATTTGCCTATCCTATACCTTCACTGAAAATAAGATTACCTGGAACATCAACGTTAAAAAAATTAATGGGATTTAAGTAACTGTTACTATATTTTATAATTTTCTATTATTTCACCTTTCAAGGCTTTTTAAAACTTTAACAAAGAACTACATGTCCTCAACTCATCTTTGAGCTTGTTCCACCATTTAACTCCTAAAACTGAAATACATTTGTATTGTATATTCGGTCTTACTTTACCTATTTCAAAAATCAATATCCCCCGTAAATTATAGTTTTCTCCTCTTAATTTAAATAACCTAATATTACAAGCTGGAAGGCTGTTGTTCTTTACTCGAAACATAATTTCCATTGTTTTTAAAAACACAATATCTGAACCTTTTAACACATTAGAACTTATAAATAATGGATTGGTATGTTCAAATGTGTTAATAAATATACATGGTTTAATTAATAAAATGGCCAGGGGCCGCGTGTGTTACCCTGGGGAACATGCTTTATCAGTATCATGCGTCAAACCTCGCTTCGAAAAGCTTTGCTACAAAACATGCTCCACGTCCATTAATCTTGACTTCCTCTTTTTGCTAAAAAAAAAAAAAAAAAAAAAATCAGCACAAATTGTTTCATTCATTTTTCGTTTTGTTTTGTAGGTTAAGGGGGGTAAGAGAAATAATTGAGAAGCACTGGTCAAGTGGCAGTCCAACTGAGTCCACTGTTCTGTTTTGTTCAGAAAGAGGCCTAAAGTGATTTTGCCAAGTTAATGTTTCAATCCTCTTATTTCCCTATGATCTTGTGTGATTGGATTAAGATTCCATATACTAATAATTGACCAGTGTATATCATGAGATTTATGATTGTAAAGTGGAGACACTATTATGCAAAAATGAGAGTACAGGAAGGGTTCATTGAATGCTTTGAGTTATCGTACTGGCCCGAACATAACAGTATTTTTCCCCATAGAAAAACGTCCTAAAAAGACGGTTCCTCTAATTCCCTTCTAAGAATCAGTGTCCTCTGCAGTGGATATTAGTTGTTGGTCTATGTATTTTTTCAGTGCCACAAATATTTCTGCAGTTAAACCCGATGCGCCATATTTCAGTACAGAAAATGTTGACTTTGATTTCACAAAATCCTTAAAATTGCCACAACTGCGCTAGCACTGAGACCGACTAGAGTGCACCATTTTAAACCATTGTGGACGCCCAATAAAAAGATCGGATTTGACAGTGTGAACGTAGCTTTGAATTTTAAGATAATGGTCAGTGGACTCCTACAGTGAAACTGGCAAGCAGCTAAGCAATAACTTATCAGTTTTGTTTGCAAATCACTCAGGTGTTATTTCAATGATGTAAAATTGTCTTAGAAATATTTTTTCCAAAAACAAAATGAAAACACGGCCTCATCTTTGATTTGAGTGATATGGGGTTGCCTTTTTAAACACTATCTCCACTATACTATATATAGTGTTTCAAGTGTAGTGATGTGTTCATGGGTCAAATTGGCAAACTCTATATTCCCCTTCAAACATATATTGCCATCCAGCTACTTGTCTAGCCAGCCTGCAACCTTTTACCATGTATACCATTAGTAGGGATGGGTACTGAATTCGGTACTTTTATATGTACCGACCAAAGTCTGTTGGTGCTGCAGAGTTCCAATTCACTTAAAATCAAACGGTCCCATATTTCAATACCTTTGTTGCACAAGATGTCACATCCGGTTGCAAACTCATCACCGGCCGAGAAACAAGCAGTCAAGTGCTCAGACCAGGCTCAGTCGGAGTGTCTCTAGGTAAACAACATGCCAACAAAGCAAGCAATAGGCGTTGACAAGTACAGTAAGGCTCCACATTTTAAAATGTGCTAGCTCGATGCTAATTCACATTGGATTTGCTGTAGTAGACATTGTTAGCATTAGCAATTTTAACACCTCAAAATGTGCTTGTCAAAAATTAAAGTTAAAGTACCACTGATAGTCTCACGCACACACTAGGTGTGGTGAAATTAACCTCTGCATTTGACCCTTTCCCTTTTGCCCCACACCCTGGGAGGGGAGGGGAGGGGAGCAGTAAGCAGCAGCGGTGGCCGCGCTCGGGAATCATTTTGGTGATTTAACCACCAATTCCAACCCTTGATGCTGAGTGAGGGAGGTAATGGGTCCCATTTTTATAGTCATTGGTATGACTCGGCCGAGGTTTGAACTAACGACCTACCGATCTCAGGGCGGACACTCTAACCACAAGGCCACTGAGCAGACTCAAAATTACTTCTAAAATGCATGTTATAATCAAACCACTGGTGTGTAATTAATACAATATTTGCAGTTTAAACATGTTGTAGGGTTCAACATAGTAATAGAGTGGCACATTCAGCTTAATGGAAAAGACTACTTCCTGGCTAAGGCAAAACCGTAGTCTATACACTACTGTGATCTAATGTCTTGGAATTTTAACGTCATGCAGAGTCTACTATGTAATACAGTACAGTACTTACGAACGACACACATAAGTGTAAAAAAACAAGATAACAACTGGACAACACAGCTTCGTATTAAATGTTAAATTAAAAAAATATATATATTTTTAACAATCAACCTTTATTGACACATTTGAACACACAAAAGTAACGGAAATTGGTACCTTTGAATTGATATTGATTCTCAGGTATTCGAGGATTGGTGCCAGATCCGAATGAGAAAGGCACCCATCCCTAATTGTTAGAATACTTTCTTATTCACTCAATGGCATGTGTTTTGTAAACCTCAATCTCTCTGTTTTTGTCATCACATGTACCAGGTTGCTGTTCTTGGCATAATGCTGGGTAGTTTGGCAGCCCGCTGAGAGACTTTATAGTCACTTAGTCTTACAGTTCATGCTGCTTCAGAACTACTGCCAACCACATAACCTTGCTGGAGGTGGCTGGTCTTTAAAATTAGCTTTGTGTTTTGTCCCTTTCCGACAGTTGTGATCCACACTGTGGGTCCGGTGGCCAGAGGTCATGTGGGCCCCACCGAGACCAACGACCTTACATCTTGTTACCAGAACTCCCTCAGGCTGGTGAAGGAGTATGGCTTGAGCACTGTGGTGAGTACAGTAGTTCATTGTTTCAATATAATTCTTGACTTTGAGTAAGCGTTCAGTGGAAAAGGCACATTGTTTGAATTGTGTTGTTTTTCTAAAGACACCAACAAAAGGATTTAGCATGTTTTACTGAAGATACGCTTCTTAAAAGCACATAATCTTATTTGTTTTGACAAAGCAGCAGTAAACAAAACAAAGTTTGTCATTTCCAATGACAATATTAAACTTTCTGCTGTGATTAAATTAGTCTTTGTATACACATTAATTTCACAGAGTATTTTACTACAAAAGTTTCCCTCTTTCACCTATTTCAGTGTTTTGTTTTTTGCAATATCGCTGTTAATAAGGTTATGTTTGTTCATCTCTGACATGCCATACCTGTGAGGGGACTGGATTATTTCAGCAAATACATCCTCAGATTTGTCAACAATGTTTGAAAGAAACAGGCCTTATCAGAGGTGTGGACTCGAGTCACATGACTTGGACTCGAGTCAGACTCGAGTCATGAATTTGATGACTTTGGACTCGACTTGACAAAATGTAAAGAGACTTGCAACTCGACTTAGACTTTAACATCAATGACTTGTGACTTCACTTGGACTTGAGCCTTTTGACTTGACATGACTTGCTACTTTCCCCAAAACCCAAAGATTAAAAAGTTATTTGGGAGCGCGCCGCTCCGTATTTTTCCTTTTCTTCGTCTGTGTCTATCAGCGTGTTGTTCCTGTCAGCTGGTGTGCGCTCAGTACAACAGCCAATCAAATTAGATCCACGCTATTTTCATCCCACAGCTCTCATCCAATCAAATTGCAGGACAACCAATGAAGAAGAATTGTCAAACAATGCGGCAGTGAGAAACAATTATGCCAAAGTTAATTTCGTTCGGGTATTAAAACTACGACTCGGTCAACAAAAAACGAATAGCCCTATGCAAATCATGCAGTTGGAATATTATAGACGGAGACGTAACAACTTCCAATTTCGTTCGACATTTGAAGATGCACAAAGAAGGGTACGTTTTGAATGTAAGCTAACGTTTATTGGCTAAGTAACGTGACTTTTATTTGCTGTGTAGTTAAATCAGTGAGGCTGTAAACTCACTGCTAATGTTATAACCATAGACATCTTATAAGGGTACGCAGCATCGCGCGCTACTGCCTACAGGCGCAGACGAGACGCGGGGCCGCCATCTTGGAGTGGTGATCCGCTCCACTAGTGCAATTCATTTGGCAGGAGCAATGAACTGTCAGCGCATTTAATTCATTTTACCTCACTGAATACCACTGATTTTCACGCGCTTTTTTGTTATATGTGTAGCTATGATAAAGGACACATGTTTTGGCGTGTTTTATTATTCATAGTTTGCTTAACAGTAATATAATATTCTTATACGCTATAAGTGACCAGACGTCCGAGATCAAAACTGGGAATATAATCCCAGAGAAAGGGGAAAAAAACGGTCAGCTATTTTTAAATTGAAGAAATAATATGATTAGGTTATATATACATGCGTATATCCTACATAAACAATGTATGAATACATTAGATATCTATATATCTTATAGACTGTATCTCTGTTGCTCCAGCAGCAGAGAGTTTATTCTGTCTTGACACTTTGTATTGATATTTTGTATTACATTCTTCCCTTAAATGATCATGTTTACAGTCATTGTTTTATATGTATTTTTTATGTATGTCGCTTTGGATAAAAGCGTCTGCCAAATACTTCAACATAAACATATATAAACACCTGTAAGTCTTTATATCAGCTAAAACCACCAATCTGTTTCACTGGATTCAGAATAAAACCAAATTCTGTCCTACCCAACAATGTTAGTATTTGAATATTGTTACTTGAAGACTTATTCCTGGTTACAATTATACTGTTAAGAAAGTATTGTCTTATATTTTGCCTAAAATGAGAATGCATCATAATCAGTGGCGGCTGGTGAATTTTGTTTTAGGTGGGGCTGAAAGTTTGTAAACCAAACCCATGTAGGGGGGTCATCCTCCCCCAGAAGATGTCTTTGTGATTTTCACATACAAATATTAAAGATCTTTGCTCCTTCTCAACTCTGTGGTAATATTATTTTCATAAAATACAACCAATAGTACATTAATGTTAAATCTTACTTGTGAAAAGTAATCACCCGATTTCTATTTTCAACAGTCCGCTCATTTGAGTTGGAAAACGCTGAACACCATCTTTGTTTTCTACCTGTCAACTGTCAGTTTAGGCTGCTCGCCGGCTCCTCATCACCACTTCAAGATGGCGGCCAAATTGCTCGTGTCACAGCAGCCAATGCTGCGTCTACTTATAAGATGTCTATGGTTATAACGTCATTGCAAACACGGCAATATGTTGCGTCCACTGCAGTTCGCTACCTTATTCATACTTTTTGTCAAGTGATTTTTTTTAAGCAGGGTTGCATGAGGTACCTATACATAACGTTACGTTAGTCAATGTATCACACACAGTAACGTAACGTTAGACGGCGATCAGCAGCACCGCGTATTTTAGCCACCTACAAAAACACAAACATAGTCAAATAAAGGTCAGTTAAAATGTATACTATATTAAGAATATGTGAACGTATTGCATAGGGCCCTGACATCTAAAAAGTACAACTCTGTTCATTGTTTTGTTCATGTTTTTGTTATGTTTTTCATATGTACGCACACATCAACACACATACAGTATGAGATGAGATCAATGAGATAAGGTAAGAACAGGATAGAAACTGCTGTGGAACTACCGGTAGTTACAATGCAATGTGCCAAGGAAATACAATGTTAACACTTTTGTGCAAATAAGTACAGTTGCACTTGTTTTTTCACATGTGTTTATTCTGTAAAGGAATGAGTTCAATGTTTAAAATGACTGGTTAATAGTGCTATTATGAAGTGCAATGTCAGCACTATTTTTTTTCCTGCAATTTCAAATGCACTTGTTTTAATAAATAAATACAGCGTTTTAAAAGCATACACAATCTGTGTAAATATATTAGTCTGTGGTTAAAAGGACTTGAAAGGACTCGAAATTCAAAATGCAGGACTTGGGACTTGACTTGAGACTTTCCAGTCTTGACTTTGGACTTGACTCAGGACTTGCCTGTCTTGACTCGGGACTTGACTCGAGACTTGAGGGCAAAGACTTGAGACTTACTTGTGACTTGCAAAGCAATGACTTGGTCCCACCTCTGGGCCTTATACAGAAGGGGATTCATTTGCCCCATTTTTCCAGTTTAGCTGCCAGGCAGCAATAGAGTGTTTAATAAAGTGGTTAATTGGTGTCTATACAACGGAAGCTTTTTTGACACTGAATTTATGTAACTGAATTTTTCGCATTTGAATTTTGTGAACTGGATTTTTTTGCATCAAGTTATACTGACAATTTCATTGAGAAAAAAAAACAAATGTTAGCAAAATGTGCGTGTTTCAAAATCCAATGTATAAAAATTCAGTCTTAAAAAATTCAGTTTTTAAAAACGTAGTCTATAGTAATTCAGTCTATAAATTCAGTTCATAAAATTCAGTGTAGAACAATTTGATGTAGAAAAAATTGGTGTATATTAATTCGCTGCTTCATAACGCAAGACCCACTTCCGGTCAATTAAGACAGAAGCAATTGATCCTGTCTCAGAACCAGCTAACCAGATGTCAAATATGAAGTCTCGTGACACGGGTCTTAAAAAGATGCAGGTAATGCATCACTACACGCCACATGCTATTTTTAATCTGCTGTGTGTGCTTGAATTCCTTTTTATGAACACTTTAAACAGTGGAAGTTGCTGTGCATTAATAAAACAAATCCTAATATTCTGCAATAAAGGATAAAGGATCACATGAAGGTGGACACACTCACACAATAATGACAGATACTAACACACCATCTTAAAAACAACATTTTAGTTTTTTACTGACTAATACACACAGAATGTACATGGAAATACAGAATGTGGGATTTACAGTATGAACTATGAACAATAAAACACTGACTATTGAGAATATACAAACCCCGTTTCCATATGAGTTGGGAAATTATGTTAGATGTAAATATAAACGGAATACAATGATTTGCAAATCATTTTCAACCCATATTCAGTTGAATGTGCTACAAAGACAACATATTTGATGTTCAAACTGATAAACATTTTTTTTTTTGCAAATAATCATTAACTTTAGAATTTGATGCCAGCAACACGTGACAAAGAAGTTGGGAAAGGTGGCAATAAATACTGATAAAGTTGAGGAATGCTCATCAAACACTTATTTGGAACATCCCACAGGTGAACAGGCAAATTGGGAACAGGTGGGTGCCATGATTGGGTATAAAAGTAGATTCCATGAAATGCTCAGTCATTCACAAACAAGGATGGGGCGAGGGTCACCACTTTGTCAACAAATGTGTGAGCAAATTGTTGAATAGTTGAATAAAAACCTTTCTCAACCAGCTATTGCAAGGAATTTAGGGATTTCACCATCTACGGTCCGTTATATCATCAAAGGGTTCAGAGAATCTGGAGAAATCACTGCACGTAAGCAGCTAAGCCCGTGACCCTCGATCCCTCAGGCTGTACTGCATCAACAAGCGACATCAGTGTGTAAAGGATATCACCACATGGGCTCAGGAACACTTCAGAAACCCACTGTCAGTAACTACAGTTGGTCGCTACATCTGTAAGTGCAAGTTAAAACTCTCCTATGCAAGGTGAAAACGGTTTATCAACAACACCCAGAAACGCCGTCCGCTTCGCTGGGCCTGGGCTCATCTAAAATGCACTGATACAAAGTGGAAAAGTGTTCTGTGGTCTGACGAGTCCACATTTCAAATTGTTTTTGGAAACTGTGGACGTCGTGTCCTCCGGACCAAAGAGGAAAAGAACCATTCAGATTGTTATAGGCGCAAAGTTGAAAAGCCAGCATCTGTGATGGTATGGGGGTGTATTAGTGCCCAAGACATGGGTAACTTACACATCTGTGAAGGCGCCATTAATGCTGAAAGGTACATACAGGTTTTGGAGCAACATATGTTGCCATCCAAGCAACGTTACCATGGACGCCCCTGCTTATTTCAGCAAGACAATGCCAAGCCACGTGTTACATCAACGTGGCTTCATAGTAAAAGAGTGCAGGTACTAGACTGGCCTGCCTGTAGTCCAGACCTGTCTCCCATTGAAAATGTGTGGCGCATTATGAAGCCTAAAATACCACAACGAAGACCCCCGGACTGTTGAACAACTTAAGCTGTACATCAAGCAAGAATGGGAAAGAATTCCACCTGAGAAGCTTAAAAAATGTGTCTCCTCAGTTCCCAAACGTTTACTGAGTGTTGTTAAAAGGAAAGGCCATGTAACACAGTGGTGAACATGCCTTTTCCCAACTACTTTGGCACGTGTTGCAGCCATGAAATTCTAAGTTAATTATTATTTGCAAAACATAAAAAAAGTTTATGAGTTTGAACATCAAATATCTTGTCTTTGTAGTGCATTCAATTGAATATGGGTTGAAAAGGATTTGCAAATCATTGTATTCCGTTTATATTTACATCCAACACAATTTCCCAACTCATATGGAAACGGGGTTTGTATGAACATTGCTCCTCTTTTTCCCAGAATACCTTCGTTGACATCTTTTATAATTGAGCAAGAGCAACAAAGATGCAACAAACACGGCCAAACATAAACACAAAGAGTAAAAAAACATCCACATATCCGATGTAATATCACTTTTCTGCAGAACTTTGTTGTAGAAATCTGACTCTATCTGACACTCGCGTATCAGGCTTGTGACTGTGTAAACAAGCCCCACTTTGTCCCACTGTGTTCATGCCTGGTCTCCATGAAGTAGAGCTTCCTATGGTTACCGTAGTAACCCCTATGTCACTCAAAAGTGCAGATTCTAACCATTGAAATCCTATCTATTGCTTGTATTTTGACATGTGACTTCTTCCCGAATGTGAAAACCAATAGTGGTCAACCAAGCTTAGATGGGTGAGCAGCGCGCTGACTATCTGAATACAAAAGAGGCTTACATTTTCCTGTAAAAAACAGATACGCGTAAAAATTCAACCATGCAATGGAATACATCCCTACACTTTATCAAAAAAAGATTTGTCGAGTGATAACAGGGATTCTACTTTGGTCGTGTTCCAAGACATATCGAACTATTGTGCTCCAAACGCCATTCTACACAACAAAACAGATAGAAACTTAGAATAGCATGGAAGTCTACAACTTTTTGTGTGTGGCTGGGTCAAGGAAATTAGTATCAAGACTCTCCCAGATAAGTATGTATTGTTTTTGCTCGGGTAAGGTTGCATTGCATGATTTAACTTTGTGTCTAACTATGCCATGTTTGTTGTTGTACGGGCCGTTTACGAGTAGCATGTTTTTCTCTGTCTTTATCAAAATATAACCATAGATTTGAGTGCTGAAAGATTCATTTATGATTGTTGCCTTTGCTAAAAGATTAGGTATTGCTCAAATTTGCTGTCTTTTGTTTAGACCCGCCGAGTTGGTGCTTTTCGAAACACTCTTACAAACGTGTTTAAGAAATACAAATAATATCAAGATAATACTTGAATGGGAAATAATAAACGTTAAAAGAATATCAAACAAACCTTTAACGAAGTGATCAATGTAAACTCATGCATTCTTCGACTCTGCTCCCTTGGAGCTGCATGCTTTTCTCGTCATTGTTTCGTACAATCGTGCACTTTTCCGCTTTTTTGATTACCTCTCGAGGAACTTTAAAGATACTTTTATCCTTTTCGCCATTTGAACGATTCATACAGCCGAAAACAACACAAGCACATAGCATTTTTACTTCGAGAAAGGCTTCGGCGCCCAGTGCCCATTGAAAACAGAGCTAGCTTGACCACCACACAAATTTAAAGGTCAGGACGTGAGCCGGACGGGACATCAGTAAAATCCAAGCAATAGTTTGAAAATATCCAGCGTCCCGCATTGAAATATTTATTATGTTGTATTAGCCCAGGTAACTGCCTTTTTTATGCTGTTTTGCAAGACCCGTGTCACGTGACACCTCATTGGCTGGTTCTGAGACAAGATCGATTTCTTCAGTCTTAATATACCGGAAGTAAGTCTTGATTTCTGAAGCTGCACATTTTTCTACACAGAAATTTTCAGCACTGAATTGTACTACACCTAATTTTAATGCACTGTTTTTTTTTACAATGAAATGTTAAACACTGAATGTGTATACATTGCATTTTTATACACAACATTTTAAAACACTGAATTGCCATACACTGAATTTTAAAACACTGAATCTTTTGATACACACATATTGCTAATAATTAGTTTTTAATGAAATTGTCAGCATAATTCCCTGTAAAAACATTCAGTTCACAAAATTCAAACACAACAAATTCAAATAAATTCAGTGTAAAAAAACAGCTTTCGTAATAAAGACACAAAATAACCCCCATAGTTGTATATCTTAAAATGTGTTTTGTGGCAATTCGACTTTGACCACAGCATCAATTGCTATGTAGTCGCGCTTTCCATCATTTTCAGCAAACTGAATTGCAAAATCATTAACCCCTCACCTTCCTCTCATGCGAGATCCACCCAGGACTGGGGCCATATGAATCCTTTCCCTACTGTATGTACCGGTACATAGAAAATGTTTTCAATCCTTGAGTCATTGGTTATTCCAAGCATAACTATACACAAAGTAGTCAAAAATGATTAAATACTGTTAACAATATATATTTCTACAAATGCATTTATATAAGTGATAATGGATGGTTACGGTGTTAGTTTCTTTCGAACATGCATACCATTACAATGTGGTACATCACATGTTTATAGTTAAACATTTGAACGTATTACACCACCAACGACCACTGCACCAATCGTATTACATTACATTTCCACATGTCCAAAAAGGAGTAGAAAGAAGCAGAGTTTATTTACTACTACTCCTTTTACGTTTCATAGCTATTACTCACACATTGTCCACTTCCTGTTCTTTATCTTTAACTCAAAGAAACAAATAGATACTCAATAAAGTTAACATGATAAGATTGTTTTTTTAGTTGTGATTCACATACTTTGCTAAATATGTGGTAAATGATAGATAATGTTTCATTCATCAATTATGTTCAATATGTTTCTCAGACTTCTGAAACAATATAAAGATTTTCCTCTGAGGTTATATTTCTCTTTTGTTGAAAATAATTGTTGTACATTATTTGGTAGCCCTAACCCAAATCATTGAATTTCAATCTTTTTGATTCAATAAATAAAGGGTTTGAATTTCTCTATAACCAACATTATGTAGATGAATTGCATATCTTTAAATTCATTTTAAATTGGTTCAACATTTGAATTGAATCCATAAACGTGGATCCATATGCAAAAGTGCAATATATTTATCTGTTTAGTAATCTATTTATTTATAGCTGCACCTCATTGCTCTTTTATTCTGCACTACAACAAGCTAATGCAACAGAATTTGGTTCTTATCTGTATAGTAAAGTTCCAATTTGAATGACAATAAAAGGAAGTCTAAGTCTAAGTCTGAATTGGTACACTTTAAAAGACCAACATGAAAACACAATTCACAGCTATCTTGAGTTTATTTATTCACCATCGTAGTTGTATGGATGGACCTTATACAATGAGGGTAAACAAATCAGTCTCTCACCAAATAGCCACAAATCCTATTTTCAGTCCCAGGCTACGCCCCTCACAACCTCATCAGAATCCAATCAATGGGACGACTTGCCAGCATAGACAGAAGACACTGATGAGTGCCAGTTTCATTAAAGATGATTGTGAGAAATTCCTACACTGATGATCAATCATTGTGACCGTAAGACTCACTCCAGGTAGCAATTAAATTGATTTTGAAGCTAAACGACAGAGGGAGTACTTTTAATGTAATATAAAAGTCAACACCGTGTGTCTGATGCTATTTAAGCTCGTCTGGCATTTACTTTTGAGATTTACACTGCATGTGCCCAATTCTGCTTTTATTCCATTTTTTTACTGTTTATTTAAATTTATAGGTGACATATTTAATATCATTGTGTTTATATTAATTGGATACCTGAAACAACTCACATGTGCACATGGCCATAAGTTAAAATGCAGGACACCTACAGTATGTATTATCCCACTGGTCTCCATTGGCAATGGTTTTCTTATTTTATGGTCAGGACCATATTTAGACCACATTTTACAGAGTATGATTTTCTTGTAGTTTTGATTTATAATGGGTATTAATATATTTACCGTGGGTTTCAGATGATCCGATCCACATTTGTCACCTACTATTCCAATATCTGAATTTGGATGTGTTGATACAATACTACAGTATTCCTAGACCAAATCACTGTTTCCTTTAATATTATTATATAAATGTGTTGATTATGTATAGTGTTTCTGTGATTAGTTGATGTAAACTACTATGATTTTTTTTTTTTTTTTTACAGTCAGTGCGTTTTTTTTTTTGTCTTATTAGTCTCCTGTTTAGCAGAGGAGCTAACTGTTGCAGCTAACTAAAGTATGTCCATAGACAGTGCAGAGCAACTCTTATATCAATCAATCAATCAATCAATCAATCAATCAATCAATCAATCAATCAATCAAAGATTATTTATATAGCCCTAAATCATGAGTGTCTCTAAGGGCTGCACAAGCCACAACGACATCCTCGGCTCAGATCCCACATCAGGGCAAGAAAAAACTCAACCCAGTGGGATTACAATGAGAAACCGCAGATGTGGGGGCCCCCACATTTGAAGCTGCACCAATTTCCTCAGAATTTTCAACAAACTTGAAGTGTTTTGTCCAGAGGATTATTTGGAATTTGTTCGTTTTCGGAATGTGCTTGTTCTATTTTCGGCCAAAGTAAAACAAAGAAAGCAACCTGGAATTGTCTTTATTTTTAAGTTATCATGCCATGATTTTACCATTCCGGCCCCCTTGGGAATATATTTTTCTCCATGCGGCCCCTGAGATAAATGAGTTTGACACCCCTGATTTAGAGGTATTACACCACCAACAACCACTGCAGCCATCCTAAATAGTAAATAGTTATGTCGTATTTATACATTTATTGATGTAATGTTACATACATTTTTTTAAAAAGCAGAGGTTCTGTTTTTACTCCGAGCTATATGGATCCTGTTTAATGTATTTATACAGCTGCTGTGCATTTAGAACGCCTTGAGTGGAAGTAGTGGTGCTCTGTGATTGACTGGCCTTGTGCGATGAGCCCAGTCATTACATTGTCTTAGCCACATACGTTTCCATCTTGTTGCAAGGGCACCGGTTCTTATTTTGCCAGAAAGAAAAAAAAAAGGGAATGGATGTTTCTGTATTTATGTGCATGACTGATTCTGGACTGCCTTAAAATGCAAGACTTGCTACACGAGAGGCTCCTGTGAAAGATACATGTTGGTTACCGATGGCGCTAAGCTCTCTTCTCAGAGTTTGTCTACAAAGCTGCACAAAAGGGGAGGAGAGAGGGTTACATTTTGGAATCCTAGACGGCTTGGCTGCCTGATGGGGATTCTGGGACATTACAAAGGAATAGTAGAGAAAACAAGACTAACACAAAGTAAACTTTAGCATGCAAGATTAAAACGAGGCAGAGCTTGGTAGTTAATCCTTGTTTCTTCAAGCCTAAAGCCATCCTTTAGGCCGTCGGTACAAGTATGGATACCACAGTTGCACTCACATCCAAATATTCTCCTGACTGTAGCGTGTCAGGACAGACAACGAAATGCCACTCCATTTCACAACTCAAAATGGATTTTCTCCACCCCAGGGCAGCTCAGTGTGTTTGACTTAACAATGGCTAGGATCCCCCAAAGACAGAAATTAGTTTGAAGCGTTGTTCCTGTCCTGAAGTAACATTGCACTTACTGCTCGGGTGAAGTTGTGAATTTTAGGCAACCCACAGCTATTTTTGTCTGTGTATTTGTAGTTTTCCTACCACTGCTCCTCCATATGCTTAAATATGTGCTTCTTAACTTACCAAGAAGCATTAAGGATGCACAAAAAATAAAAATAAACCTCAGTTTTCCATCTGAAGGCTTCAAAGCTTTAACCACATGCTTGGATATTGGCAGATATAAAAAACAGATTTCATTTTTTTAATTTTTTTTTTATAACTACTGTAGCCTACCCCTGGTGCTTTGGACTCGATCTGGGTAAGAACTCCGACTTACGAAGGGATGGCCTTCAGATGAAAAATGACGGTCCCAAGCCAAAGAAACTGACATTTACACAGAACACTCCAGTTGAAAGCTATCTGGAACAGTGCAGGCTTTAACACCTCCAATCTGTGTCAGTTCCTGGATGCATATCAGATAGTCGCGTGGCCTGCTGTGTTGTGTACAGTCTCCAAAAGCATTTGGCTCCAGTGCATTCTGGAAAGTGGTGTGTTTTTTTGTTCACATAATGTACACAAATGTTGTGTAGATATACGAATACACACTACTCTTTTAACCGTGGGGCATAAATATGTGAATATTTGATAGTGATGCTCTTTGTGCATGTCTCCAACATTTATGCTTCAGTTCAGTGCCTTTTCCCCTACACTGGGGCTGAAAGAGCAGCCGTCTGTCACAGCTCCCTGGGCTCCGGCTGACCACAGCCCACAGAAAAGATGTCAGTGTTGCCGACTTGGCCCTGCAACATCAAATGGTGGAGTTATTGGAGGCGGGGCTGTGCAGCTTGCATGGGCTGGATGGAGTGCACCATGTTGTCAAACAGCCCCCTCCTCTGCTCAGTGTGTCACTCAGCATTGTTCGCCTGCAAAATGCATCTTGACATATATATTTTGGGATGACTGATTCTAGGCTTTTAATAAAAAGCAACACCTGGCTGGTCGATAGGAGTGAGACATCTCGTTGGCTGCCTGAGCCATAACATTCAGTGCAGTGCATCCGGAGAGTAGTCACAGCCCTTCACTTTTTCCACATTTTGTTATGTTAAAGCCTTACTCCAAAATGCAATGAATTCATTTTGGTCCTCAAAATTCTACAGACAATTCCTCATAATGAAAATGTAAAGATGGTTTTTTTGTATTTTGTAAATTTATTAAACATAAATACCAAATCAATCACATGTACATAAGTATTCACAACCTTTGCTCAATACTTCGTTGATTTTTACAGCCTCAAGTATTTTTGAATACAATGCCACAAGCTTGGCACACCTATCTTTGGGCAGTTTTGGCCATTCTTCTTTGCTCATTGCTCTTTGCATCACCTCTCAAGCTCCATCAGGTTGGATGGGAAGTGTTGGTTTTCATCCAGGATGTCTCTGTACATTGCTGCATTCATTTTCCCTCTATCCTGACCAGTCTCCCAGTTCATGCCGTTGAAAAACATCCCCACACCATAATGCTGCCACCACCTTTGCTTCACTGTAGAAACGGTATTGGCCCGCTGATGAGCGGTGCCTGGTTTCCTCCAAACATGACGCCTTGCATTCATGCCAAAGAGTTCAATCTTTGTCTGAGAGTCTTTCAGGCGCACTTTGGCAAACGTTTTACTAAGAAATGACTTCCGTCTGGCCACTATACCACAGAGGCATGATTGGTGGATTGCTGCAGAGATGGTTATCCTTCTGGAAGGTTCTCCTCTCGCTACAGAGGAAAGTTGTAGCTCTGACAGTGACCATTGGGTTCTTGATCACCACCCTGACTAGACTAAGATGAATGCAGCAATGTACAGAGACACCCTGGATGAAAACCAATGCTTCCCATCTGAACTGATGGAGCTTGAGAGGCGCTGCACAGACGAATGGGCGAAACTGCCCAAAGATAGGTGTGCCAAGCTTGTGGCATCGTATTCAAAAAGACATGAGGCTGTAATTGCTGCCAAAGGTGCATCAACAAAGTATTGCGCAAAGGTTGTGAATACTTATGTACATGTAATTGTTTTTTTTATTTTTTTTTATTTTCAATACATTTGGAAATGTAAAAAAAAAAAAAAAATCATAATGTCAAAATGGGGTATTTTTCTGTAGAATTTTGAGAACAAAAAATAACTTATTTAATTGTGGAATAAGGCTGTAACTTAACCCAATGTGGAAAAGTGAAGTGCTGTGAATACTTTCTGGATGCACTGACTATATATGCCTTATCATGCTTTTTCCAGTGCACATGCCATCGCAACGTGGCTCTGTTCGAAAACAGATGAGGTTTGTGGAAACATTTTCTACAGTCAGCAGTGAGAAACGAAATTAAACAACAATTAGAAGATACCCAAGGGAAGATAAAACAACTATTTAGCGCAATGAATGAGTTACAGTGTAATGCTCTGTGTGATATGTGCCCATTGCCATCAATTCATTCTCTGAGAAAAACAATGTCGCCTGCATCGTGTTGAACAAAACAACCATTAGGCTCTGCGGAGATATTCTAAAAACGCACTCGCCTGTGTAGAGTCAGGCCTTTTGGATGAGGTTGAGAGGGAGATGTCGTCCCAGTAGAGCCCGGTCCTGCAGTCCATGCAAGTGAGGACACAGTTAATGCAGGTCCCCTGTCTTGGTTAGTTATGGAACACTGCTCATATTCTCCCCTTGAAGCAAATGTAGCATCTGTCAGGCAGAAACTAACTGAAAGTGTGGAGGGGGAACGCCACCATCTGGAAACCATTCAGCGTTTTGACTATGCTTGGTTTAAAAGACCATATCAACCTACCTCTTAGACTGTGACCTTTAGAATTTAAAAAAATAGTCGATTCATTACTATTGTTTTATTTAACTTAGCCTTGTTTTTAGTCTTACAGGGGTGTTTTGTTGAAATAAGTACAAATGATTCTAGTCTCAAGGCAATGTTGCATAGTGCAGGATGTATTGTAGAGTCACAATTTGATGCTTTGTGAAAGTATCTGTCATTAAACACTTTTTGGCAGAGTGTAATGGGCTGGCAGCTGTCAGTGTGGACAGTGACAGGGTCACAGAATGCATTTAAAAACCCTTCTCTCTGACTCTCAGGCGGCCCTGGAAGTGTTTTGTAGTCATAACATATTTGGCGTTGAAGAGATCCAACAGGGAAGCCACAAATTGCCCGTTGAGAAAAATCCTAAAAGCCAAGTGGATTGGAGATGAATGATAGGATTAGTCGCTTCTTTCTGTGGGCTCATTCCAAGGCTGCGAGGAGCATTAGTGCCCATTTTACCAGAATACATTCTTACAAAGAATATCATTCAGTGACACGTCCACGAGCAGGTACTGCCTGACGATAATGGACGATCGTCACTATGAGATAATCTGCTTAACCAAACAATAACTGTGTTGTCCTAAAGTCAATTGTTAATATTCTTTACATAATTACTTGATAATATTTTCCGTATTATTGACTGCAAGGCTTTAATTTGGAGCTAAAGTTGTTTATATTTATTGTATATGCTATAATCGGTAAACAGCAGTTAGATGATGTCACTTCCGCTAAATTACTTCCGGTTGGTCGACATCGTTTGAAAGCAAGTCATACATGTTGCGGTCTTCTGTGGTTCTTTCTGTTGCCATCCTACACAAAGCGGCGAAGAAGCAATGCCGTAAGTTGTCTTTAATAAGTTAACAACATGTCAGACACGTTAAAAAGTGTAATAGTGCCGATATGTTAAATATAATTGTCGAACTAGATACAATGTGTTCAAGTCATTCAGACAGACGGGAGTCTCCCTCTGCTGGACATTTTGGGACATTATAGTTACATTTTCATATGTCATTGTTGACAAATATGTACAGAGACAATAAGTGTGTTTGTGTCTCTTTGTTCTTTTTAGTTTTTCACCATCTTGTCTATGAAGAATTGTCAAAAGTAAATGGTCAAGCTTACAACGACGTTCTCTTCATTGACTCCGGTTTGGCTTGGTGTTGAGTGGCGTTTCTACACGTCTCACGAGAACACTAAAGTGAAAAAGGCACGTTCCGGCTGCCCTACGGTATCAACATGGCGACAAATCACAGTGGAAGCAGCAAAACGTCAGTATCCACAGCAAGCGCAGCTCTTGTTAGAGCTAAAGCAGAAGCCGCCAAAGTGCGAGCGTCATACGCAAGCCAAGAAGCTAAGCTAAAACTGGAAAAGGCCTCCAGAGACGCTCATAATCAATTAGAAACAACGAGAATAAGCACAGAATTAGAAGTGCTTACATTACAACGAGAAGCAGATGCAGCTGAGGCGGAAGCTCAAGTATGGGAGGAGGCTACGGCAGCACAATCCACAGGCGATGACAGGAAAACTGAATCTGAAAAGGCAAAAATTGAACACACCAGTGAATACGTTCAATCACAGATCGACCTTCAACAGCTGTTGGCATCACCAGCTGCCTTGTGTCCAGCAATAAATAAGCAACCGTGTCCGTTAACACAAGCTACCATCAACACCTGGCATCTGAATGAAAATACTCCATATATGCAACCCAGTCCTAATAAAACAAACTTTAAGAGCGATAAAGAATCCCACTTTTCCACACCAAACTTAAATAAGCCAGTTAAAGCTACAACAAACTTTGAAGAAAAAAGACAACCTGGCTCAAACATACATGCTCCGCCCCATGTTCCCCGACAGGTTCCACAAGCCAGCATGCCGTCTTCAGTTGAACCGTTGGCCCACTATTTGGCAACACGAGATCTCATCACCTCAGGACTGTACTACTTCGCCGATAAACCAGAAGATTATCGCGCGTGGGAGTCGTCATTCACTACAGCGGTCAGCGGTGCTCACCTCACAACAACCCAAGAACTAGACCTCATGACAAAGTGGCTTGGTAAGGAGTCTGGAGAACATGTGAGACGCATCCGCTCAATGTATGTAAACCATCCAGAACTGGCTCTACACAAAGCATGGGAGAGACTGCGTGACTGTTATGCTGCTCCTGAAATAATTGAAAAATCACTATTTGATCGGCTGGACAATTTCCCCAAAATTTCTAATAAAGACACCGCTAAGCTACGTGAACTGGGAGATTTGCTCATGGAAATTCAAGGTTTCAAGGAGGACGGCTATGTCACCGGCTTGTCCTATCTGGATACGTCACGAGGAATTAGGCCTATTGTGGACAAGCTTCCTTATAGCCTTCAGGAAAAATGGACGTCTTCTGGGTTTTTGTACAAAGAACATAATAACGGTTGCTTCCCTCCCTTTCACTACTTCTGTGTTTTTGTGTGCACCGAGGCAAAGAAACGAAACGACCCCAGTTTCACCCACCAATACAATACAACTGCTAACCCTGACAAACACATTGCAAAAAGTTTTAACCCCAACAGATCCATCTCAGTGCACAAAACAGACATTTTAACAACCAATAGTGAACCCAATGAATGTTGTCCTCTACACAACAAACCACACCCCCTTAAGAGATGCAGGACATTCCGAAACAAATCCCTGGATGATAGAAAGGCCTTTTTGAAGGAAAAAGGGATATGTTTTAAATGTCGTTCCTCAGTTTCACATCTCGCCAAACACTGCCAGTCTTCTGTGAGGTGTTATGAATGTGGAAGCACTCATCACGAGGCAGCAATGCATCCTGGTCCATCCCCTCAAATGGCCAAGGCTCCTCCACCTCTGAAAGAGAATGGCGGGGAGGGAGAAGAACAGTATAACATGCCTGATGTTAGCACAAGCTGTACAGATGTTTGCGGTCAAGGTCAGTGGGGGCGCTCATGCTCAAAAATATGCCTTACTAAAATGTACCATAAAGACTTCAAGGACAAGGCCATCAAAGCCTACGTAATTCTGGATGACCAAAGTAATCGATCATCGGCAAGACCAGAATTGTTTAAAATGTTCAATGTGGACAGCAAACCAATCCCCTATCATCTCAGAACTTGTTCTGGCCTTGTAGAGGCACACGGACGGGAGGCTGAGGGTTTCCAGATTGAGTCCCTAGATGGTAAAGTTCTCATCTCACTTCCACCACTCCTCGAGTGTCAAGAGATTCTAAATAATCGGAATGAGATCCCAACACCAACTGCAGTTTGGCATCAACCCCATCTCCATCACATTGCCAAACACATCCCTGAATTGGACCCAGATGCCCAAATACTCCTGCTCCTTGGAAGAGATGTAATCAGGGCACACAAGGTCAGACAGCAAGTAAATGGACCACACAACGCTCCTTTTGCACAACGTCTGGATTTAGGCTGGGTGGTGATGGGAGAAGTGTGTTTAGGCAATACACACAAACCAACAATTAATTCAATGAATACAAACGTATGGGAAAATGGACGTCATTCCATCTTTCAACCCTGCACCAGCGTCATGTGTGTTAAGAAGCAACAAACCTTCAACCAGTCCTGCAAATCACAAGAAAGAATGCTGGGATCAACAGTTTTCAACCAAACTGAACATGACAACAAACCCGCTCCATCAATGGATGACCTCCTCTTTCTAAAGATCATGGACATTCACACCTACAGAGATGGATCCAACAATTGTGTCGCTCCACATCCTCCAACTTTGGCTCAGAGGATGGGCTTGGTGGCCCCGCCTGCGGGCAGTCCGAGTGAGGACCAGTGGACGCGGGTGAAGACCAGGTCACTCCAGCAGCGGGAGTCCGAGCAGCCTTGTTCAATATGCAGAGAGGCTTTCTGCCTTCAGCCTCAGGTGCTGCTGTCCTGCTCCCACGTCTTCCACAAAGCATGTCTGCAGGCCTTCGAGGGGTTCTCTGGGAGAAAGTGCTGCCCGATGTGCAGGAGGGAGCAGTACGAAACGCGTGTGATCCACGATGCTCCGCGCCTCTTTCGCAACCAGTGTGCCACCAGAATCCAGGCTTTCTGGCGAGGCTACATTGTACGGAAGTGGTGCAGGAATATTCGGAGAAACGTCTGCCCAAAAGACAAGTGCCTGCGCCGTAAATTTTATGAAGCACAGGATTGTAAAGTAAGCAGCAAGTTGGTGATCACCTCACTGGCCCTTCAGGATCACATCAGAAGGAACCTTCTAGAGCCAGAGTCTCTCTGCCTTAAAGGTGTTTTGCTTCTGTACTTCAGCAGGGGGTCAGAAAGTCTTGCTTTCTGACCCCCTGCTGAAGTACAGAAGCAAAACACCTTTAAGGCAGAGAGGGAAGCAAAAGGATGTGCAGAGACCAGAACTTCCAGAGGAGCGAGAATATGTACTTGGTCCTCCTCTACCTCCACCTGGAGAATTCACAGAGAACGACCTTTACACCAAACAATGGAAGCTAGTGCAAGCATTTGCAAACCAGTTTTGGAGCCGATGGAGAAGGAAGTACCTTCCTTCTTTGCAACAGAGACAGAAATGGAATATGTCACAGCGAAATCTTCAAGAAGGAGATCTAGTTCTCCTCAAGGACAAGCAAGCTGCTCGTAACTACTGGCCTATGGCCATGGTCACCGCCACGTTCCCCAGGATCGACAATTTGGTCAGGAAGGTCGAAGTGAAGACTACAGACCAAGGAACCCCAAAAACATTTCTGAGACCAGTAACAGAAGTTGTTTTACTCCTGCCCAAAGATTAGAGTTGTTTGGTGATCTTAGTGGCCTCACATAGGCCAGGCGGGGAGTGTGTTGTCCTAAAGTCAATTGTTAATATTCTTTACATAATTACTTGATAATATTTTCCGTATTATTGACTGCAAGGCTTTAATTTGGAGCTAAAGTTGTTTATATTTATTGTATATGCTATAATCGGTAAACAGCAGTTAGATGATGTCACTTCCGCTAAATTACTTCCGGTTGGTCGACTTCGTTCGAAAGCAAGTCATACATGTTGCGGTCTTCTGTGGTTCTTTCTGTTGCCATCCTACACAAAGCGGCAAAGAAGCAATGCCGTAAGTTGTCTTTAATAAGTTAACAACATGTCAGACACGTTAAAAAGTGTAATAGTGCCGATATGTTAAATATAATTGTCGAACTAGATACAACGTGTTCAAGTCATTCAGACAGACGGGAGTCTCCCTCTGCTGGACATTTTGGGACATTATAGTTACATTTTCATATGTCATTGTTGACAAATATGTACAGAGACAATAAGTGTGTTTGTGTCTCTTTGTTCTTTTTAGTTTTTCACCATATTGTCTATGAAGAATTGTCAAAAGTAAATGGTCAAGCTTACAACGACGTTCTCTTCATTGACTCCGGTTTGGCTTGGTGTTGAGTGGCGTTTCTACACGTCTCACGAGAACACTAAAATAACAGTGAAGAAAAAAAAAGCCTCAAAGGGTGTTTTTGTGTATTTTTGTTACTTTTGTCAAGCATGAAAGCACAAGGACAAGAGGCATTGTTGACATCACCATTTGTTCTTGAGCAGAGGTGGGCAGTAAAGTGCTACATTTACTCTGTTACGTTTACTTAAGTAACTTTTTTGGTTAATTGTACTTGTCAGAGTAGTTTTAATGCAACATACTTTACTCATAATTTACTTTTACTTGAGTATTTTTGTAAAGAAGAAATGCTACTTTTACACTATTACATTGAGTTTTATTCCGATCGTTACATTTATTTACAACACAATCTTTTGTAATCTATTGATTAAGGCTTGCAAAATAATTGTCAGCGAGCCTTCTTCCCGTCACGTGACTTTGTCTCTGCAATTTCGTAAGCACTAGTAACATTTCACTGTTTCACCAATCAAACGGAGCCTGGCATTCTACCTGGCGTGGAATAACACGTCGGCAGTGGGCGGGACTGTTTACGCCAAACAAACATGAAGTTCAGATATAGAAGCTGAAATAGTTCAGCATTTTTAAAGTGTATAATAAAATAGAAACCTACTTGTTTAATAAGTGTCGGATTGTTCCCAAAAAATATATTTTAATTTTGTGACATGACACCAGCACACCTCTGCTGTTTGTGAAAACTGGTGAACAGAAACCTCCTAAAACAGTTGACAAAAATAGCAATCTTTTTGTATGTCTCTGATGATCATAATAACCACAAGTGTCATTTAAACACATTAAAACATTACCAACAACACCAATTAGCAATGGAAAGGTACTAGCGCTAGCTTACTAGCATGTAGCATTCTGTTATTGTATTGTCTTTACATTGCCACAAAGCTATCCGTCCATCCATCGTCTTCCGCTTATCTGAGGTCGGGTCACGGGGGCAGCAGCCTAAGCAGGGAAGTCTCCTTAACTAATTCATCCAGCTCCTCTCAGAGGATCCTGCGGCATTCCCAGGCCAACCGGGAGACATAGTCCCCCCTTTGTGTCCTGGATCTTCCCCGTGGCCTCCTACCAGCTGGGCGTGCCCTAAAGACCTCCCCTGGGAGGCATCCAATGGGCATCTTGACTAGATGCCCTAACAACCTCATTTGGCTCCTCTCAATGTAGAAGAGCTCCGGAATGACAGAGCTTCTCAGAGCTTCTCAGAGCCCCGCCACTCGATGGAAGAAACTCATTTCAGCCGCCTGTACCCGCCCGTGATCTTGTCCTTTTGGTCATTACCCACAGTTAATGACCAAAGGTGAGGATAGGAATGGAGATCGACCCGTAATTTGAGAGCTTTTCATTCTGGCTCAGCTCCTTCTTTACCACTACAGATGAATACAGTGAAGTGAAGCGAGGTGAATACTATTTATATAGCACTTTTCTCTAGTGACTCAAAGCGCTTTACATAGTGAAACCCATTATCTAAGTTACATTTAAAGCAGTGTGGGTGGCACTGGGAGCAGGTGAGTAAAGTGTCTTGCCCAAGGACACAATAGCAGTGACTAGGATGGCGGAAGCGGGGATCGAACCTTGAATCCTAAAGTTGCTGGCACGGCCGCTCTTCCAACCGAGCCATGCTTAATACAGGGTCAGCATCACAGCAGATGCCGCACCAATCCTCCTGTTGATCTCACGATCCACTCTTCCCTCACTCGTCAACAAGACTTTGAGGTACTTGAACTCCTACACTTAGGGTAAGATATTCTCCCCAAACCGCATATGGCACTCCACCCTTTTCCGGGCAAGAACCATGGATCCGGACTTGGAGGTGCATCTCAGTCACTTCACAGTCAGCTGTGAACCGATCCGGTGAAAGTTGAAGATCCTGGCCAGATGAAGCCAGTAGGACTACATCATTTGCAAAAAGCAGAGACCTACCAAAACGGATCCCCTCAACGCCCTGACTGTGCCAAGAGATTCTGTCCATAAATGTTATGAACAGAATCGATGACAAAGACTAACCCTGGCGGAGTCCACTGGAAACGAGTCCAACTTACAATTTTTGGGTATCTACCCACCTCTGTTTATGAGTTGGTTTGCTAGGTAATAGAATTACCCAAAACTACAAACTAGTTCCATCAAACATGATGAATAATTTTTGCAGTTGTGTGGATGAAAAAGAAATGGATTTTGTCTTTTCACCATGTTTTCTTCAATGCAACAGTTTCCCTGTTATTTTGTTTTCATTAGAGATGTCCGATAATGGCTTTTTTGCCGATATCCGATATTCCGATATTGTCCAACTCTTATGCGTCCACGTTTATGGATGTATGTTATATTGTCTTTTTTATTCCAGCGAGTTAATCCATTTTGGGGGGAGTTGAGGGGATAATTTAATTATGATGCGTTCAAGAGTCTTACGGCCTGAGGGAAGAAGCTGTTACAGAACCTGGAGGTTCTGCTTCGGAGGCTGCGGAACCTCTTTCTAGAGTCCAGCAGTGAAAACAGTCCTTGGTGGGGGTGGGAGGAGTCTTTGCAGATTTTCTGAGCCCTGGTCAGGCAGCGGCTTTTTGCGATCTCCTGGATAGGAGGAATAGGAGTCCTGATGATCTTTTCCGCCGTCCTCACCACTCTCTGGAGAGACTTCCAGTCTGAGGCATTGCAGGCTCCAGTCCAGGCAGAGATGCTGTTGGTCAATAGGCTCTCTATAGTGCCTCTGTAGAATGTGGTGAGATATATACAGTCGTGGAATTAACACATTATTATGCCTAATTAAGTTGTGATGCCCCGCTGGATGCATTAAACAATGTAACAAGGTTTTCCAAAATAAATCAACTCAAGTTATGGAATAAAATGCCAACATGGCAGTGCCATATTTATTATTGAAGTCACAAAGTACTTTTTTTTTTTTTAACATGCCTCAAAACAGCTTGGAATTTGGGACATGCTCTCCCTGAGAGAGCATGAGGAGGTTGAGGTGGGCGGGGTTGGGGGGGGGCAGGGTTTTGGTAGGGGGTAGCGGGGGGTGTATATTGTAGCGTCCCGGAAGAGTTAATGCTGCAAGGGGTTCTGGGTATTTGTTATGTTGTGTTTATGTTGTGTTACGGTGCGGATGTTCTCCCAAAATGTGTTTGTCATTCTTGTTTGGTGTGGGTTCACAGTGTGGCGCATATTTGTAACAGTGTTAAAGTTGTTTATACGACTACCCTCAGTGTGACCTGTATGGCTGTTGACCAAGTATGCGTTGCATTCACTTGTGTGTGTGAAAAGCCGTAGATATTATGGGGTTGGGCCAGTACGCAAAGGCAGTGCCTTTAAGGTTTATTGGCGCTCTGTACTTCTCCCTACGTCTGTGTACCACTCCGTACAGCGCCGTTTTAAAAAGTCATACATTTTACTTTTTGAAACCGATACCGATACTTTCCGATATTACATTTTAAAGCATTTATCTCTAGTTTTCATGCTACAATTTTTCAGAGAATCCTGTTTTTTCTGTGTCAAACCACCTCTCAATGTCAGCTGATATCCAATTGCACTGCCACTTTTGCGGTGACTGTTGCACAACATGATGTAGGGAATATCTTATATTATATGTTCTAATTATATCTTGTAGTATATGATCTCTGATCTCATCCACCTTTATTCCTTTACTTGATTATGGAGACTTGCTTTTTATGAATGCACCTGGCACTTACTTGAAAAAAGTAGACACTGTATATCACTGCGCCATACGTTTTATTACTGGTTCTGGAAATATTGTTTACCACTGCACTTTGTATGCCAAGGCGAACTGTTCATCTTTAACTACCTGAAGACTTACTTGATGGATATTTGTTATATACAAATGTCTTCTTGGACTTGTCCCCACCTATCTGTGTTCCTTTGTGAGTAGAGACTCCAGTCATTACAGCCTATGCTCACAGGATGTCCTCCACATGTTGGTTCCTAGAGCCAACATAGAACTTGGTAAAAAAGCCTTCAGTTATGCTGCTCCGTGGTCATGGAATGACATCCAGAAAAATCTGCGGTTACCAGAATTGATCACTTTGGGGAAGTTTAAGTCAATTTTAAAAGATCGAGAAACCAATTCTCTTGGGCAATGTACTTGCTTTTAAATTGAATTATTATTTAATTGTTTTAAATTATTTTTGACCTGTTGTGGTATGACTGCTGCTGTTCTGTTGTATTGTCTAGTTGTAATTATTACTGTAACTTTGTTTGTGCCGCCCTCTTTGTGAAATTACAAGAATGCATGTCGTTATAGGAGGTAACTGCCAGTTGCCTGAGCAGATGTATGAGTCTTTTGCACTTCTGTTTGTGGGTCATTTGCTGCCTCTTTATTATCAAAATGTGAGCTTCTGATTGCAGAAACTGCTGCATACCAGAGACAAATACGACACTCCACTTGGTAATTTTATCCAACCTTGGCAGATGTGTGCACCCCACTGTGTGATATTCTCGTTGTTTAAAAGCTTCTCCTCATGAATAATTTACACTGAATATCTTCGATCTGAAAATGTTGTTTTGGCTTAAATCGTAGAGCTCTGCATGGTCTCTGTCATTATTTATTTCTGATACAAACTATTATATCAAACATAACTTCAGCTCCAAGCTGCACTTGCTGTGCTGACTCCCCAAGTGATTAATTAATTTGGATTTGTACTAAGTGAACATATCCAGCAAAAAACTTTCCATCTTTCTGTTCTTGTCATCTTTCTTAAACACAAACTGTCTACGAATGAAAGCTGTTTGAAATAAATCACAGAAACAGAAGACACGCCTTTGGCCTCTGTTCACAGCAAAGTAATTAACAGGGTTTGAAAAAAAAGGTTTACAGAAATGTGAACGTGTCCTATATTGCATTTTTTGGTCCCTGATAGTGTTGTAACGATAGCAATATGTTGGTCCTGGTACTAAAATTATTTCGGTACTTTTTGGTACTTTGCTAAATAAACGGGACCACAAAAAAATTGCATTATTGGCTTTATTTGAACAAAAAATCTCAAGATACATTAAACATAGGTTTATTATTGCAATTAAGTCCTTAAATAAAATAGTGAACATACTAGACAACTTGTCTTTTAGTTGTAAGTAAACAAACAAAGACTCCTAATTAGTCTGCTGACGTAGGCAGTAACATATTGTGTCATTTATCATTCTATTATTTTGTCAACATTATGAAGGACAAGTGGTAGAAAATTAATTATTAATCTACTTGTTCATTTACTGTTAATATCTGCTTACTTTCTTTTTTAACATGTTCTATCTACACTTAAAATGTAATAATCACTTATTCTTCTGTTGTTTGATACTTTACATTAGTTTTGGATGATACCACAAATTTGGGTATCAATCCGATACCAAGTAGGTACAGGATCATACATTGGTCATATTCAAAGTCCTCATGTGTACAGAGACATATTTCCTGAGTTTATAAACATAATATACATTTTTTAAAAACTAAAGAAAATGTTGTGATGCCAAAAATATCGACGTAATCATAGTAGTATCGACTAGATACGTGCCTGTACTTGGTATTATTACAGTGGATGTCAGGTGTAGATCCACCCATGGCGTTTGTTTATATTTTGATGCCGGTGAGCTACGGTGTGTAGTGAAGCATGTTTAGCTATTCCTCGTCCTGCAGGGATGATACTTGTAAGAAACTTACTTTATTCGTTACCATGGAGACCAGGATTAGTGATTTAGAAGTAGCTAAAACACTGCCGACGGCGGATTGACGTTAGCAGCTAGCCAGCTAGCCATGTCTTAAAGCAGTGGTCCCCAACCACCGGTCCGCGGACCGATTGGTACCGGGCCGCGGACTGATTGGTACCAGAAAAAAATAAAAATAAAAAATAAAATAAAAAATGTTTCTTTTTTATTAAATCAACATAGAAAAACACATTTTATACATTATATATCAATGTAGATCAATACAGTCTGCAGGAATACAGCCCGTAAGCACACATGATTGTATTTCTTTATGAAAAAAAATAAAAATAAAAATACAAAATTACCCCCCCCCCCCCCCCCCCCCCACCCCCCCCCGGTCCGTGGGACAAATTTTCAAGCGTTGACCGGTCCGCAGCTACAAAAAGGTTGGGGACCACTGTCTTAAAGCACCTCTTACTGAGGGCGTTTCAGTGTTATAACTTCACCTTTATCGTTAGTTTTTAAGCCGTTCTCCCTTTTCTGTCTCCACGCTGTGTCTGCTTGTAAGTACTCCGTGATTGTGCACTGCGGAACATGCTCGTCTGCTAGTAAACCAGCAATGACACGACGTGACTTCGGCGCAGGCGTGGGGGAGTTCGGGACCGGTACATTTCAGAGACGTATCGTACCGAAAATGATTCATTAGTATCGTGGTACTATACTAATACCGGTATACCGTACAACCCTAGTCCCTGACATAAATTGTTTTCCTAATTATGAATATTAAAGTCTTTATTATTCATGACATGTGTCAACAGACTCAATTATATCCTTTCTGATTTAATAGATCTATATTGTGATTTAATTCAAAATGTTTGTTACTGCGAAGCAAGTATTGTGTCCATCCGCGAATACTGTATCTCCATTGTTGAATAAAAGGTTTTAGTCTAATCAAGAAGAAATTACCAGGATGTCATCTCTGTCAGTAGCGAGCTGGTTGAGATAGCTGAGTGGCTCGAAGCCAATCAGCCATTGCTTGTGACCCACTTCCACGTACACTACCTGCATGCATGGACAGAAGGTTAATTAGAATACAGCTTGCAAAAGGTCACACCGCTATTTGATCTGAATCACGAGCAACAATGGGCCAATTAGATCCAATTACATTGATAGTAGTTGTGGTGGCCGTCAGTGTACGTTAAAGACCATGGGAGCGCCAATTACCCCACCAACCTTATTCGGAGGGACTCCACCGCCACAACAGTAGCTTCAACCGCCTTATAGTATCATCCCTTGACTTTGTATTCACTCCAAAGCAGTACTTTTATATGAGGTGAAATATTAGGATATGTAAAATGTGGCATTTCCACACACCTCGGGAGGGGTAATCATAGTTGATGGGGATCGAAAAGGTAATCTCCGAGTCTCCGCATGGAGTGGGCTTATATGAGCATGCTGGCGCCTTGATTACAATCCAGGCAGCCAAGAGCAATCACCAGTAAAATGAGATCTGTCTGCAACAAAGGCTACTCCACCTGGCATAATCCGCGAGGGGAAATAGTAGCGTTTGCCTTTCAGACTAATGGGCTATGACAATAATAAAGGCGCTTGAAATACTTCAAGTCGCAAAGCAACGCCATGCAGGGAGAGATCCAGGCTCGGGACCTCAAACTGCTTTTACTAAATTGTTTTTTTTTCCTCTCCGCTGCCGGCTGTGCAGAGCTCCTGGAGACAGTGTTGTGAATCTCTACAAGGCTCATATCCCTCAGCCGTGCCATCGGAGAATTCCACCAACAGCTCGCACCCAACTGAGGGGACTATCAGAAGAAGTTGTTGATTAAACAGATGCCATTCCTTCCGTACGCCGCGAGACAAGAGCCACGCTACATGCATGCATTAATTAAACGTACCTGAAGAATGCGGAGACACTGCAGAACAAAAGACATGTCTATCTTTGTCACACTTTCACAGCAGGAAGGAGAAAGTCACACTTTCTTTCCCTCACTTTGACTTCTCACAAGAACTCAAGCTGGAGGATCCCACGAGTTCTTGTTTACATCATTATTTGTAAATGCGATGCAAAATCGCTGCACACCAAAGTACCTGCATTACTGTGAGTGTCAATAAAAGCACACTTCATAAACAGTGCAGTCGAACCTCCAATGTTCATAACACCAAACGTCTTGCAATTTGGAGTTGAAAGCAAAAAGGGACCTCAAAATGAAAATAATATAACAATAATAATCATACGATGAATTGTGTTTTCATGTTTTTTGCGATAGCAACACAGAAACAGAGATGTGACATTAGAGAACGGATGGACTTTACGGGTTTAATTGTCTTGTTAGGGGTGTGTTAAGTCGCCTAGTTTAGGTGTACACACACCAGATAGGATAATACAATTTTGCAGTCATATTTCTATACTGTAGTTATTTTTTATTTTAATGTTATTTAAAACATGTTTACACAGAGAGGACCCGAACTGTTTAAGCTGCCCTTGTTATGGAATGTTGCCTATGATTTACAATCCTTGTGTGAGACGAGCACACATACAGTCGCGATCAAAAGTTTACATACACTTGTAAAGAACATAATGTCATGGCTGTCTTGAGTTGCCAATAATTTCTGCAACTCTTATTTTTTTGTGATAAAGTGATTGGAGCACATACTTGCTGGTCACAAAAAACATTAATGAAGTTTGGTTCTTTTATGAATTTATTATGGCTCTACGGAAAATGTGACCAAATCTGCTGGGTCAAAAGTATACATACAGCAATGTTAATATTTGGTTAAATGTCCATTGGCAAGTTTCACTGCAATAAGGCACTTTTGGTAGCCATCCACAAGCTTCTGGCAAGCTTCTGGTTGAATTTTTGACCACACCTCTTGACAAAATCGGTGCAGTGCTGCTAAATTTGTTGGTTTTTTGACATGGACTTGTTTCTTCAGCATTTTCCACACATTTAAGTCAGGACTTTGGGAAAGCCATTCTAAAACCTTAATTCTCGCCTGATTTAGCCATTATTTTACCAGTTTTTACATGTGTTTGGGATCATCGTCCTGTTGGAACACCCAACTGCGCCCAAGACCCAACCTCGGGGCTGATGATTTTAGGTTGTCCTGAAGAATTTGGAGGTAATCCTCATTTTTCATTGTCCCATTTACTCTCTGTAAAGCACCAGTTCCATTGGCAGCAAAACAGTCCTAGAGCATAATACTATCACCACCATGCTTGACGGTAGGTATGGTGTTCCTGGGATTAAAGGCCTCACCTTTTCTCCTTCAAACATATTGCTGGGTATTGTGGCCAAACAGCTCAATTTTTGTTTCATCTCACCAAACAAATTTCCTCCAGAAGGTCTTATCTTTGTCCATATGATGTCAGATGAAACAAAAACTTTTGATCGTGACTGTATGTTTTTCTTTCTTTTATGCAACTTGTGAATACATGTTAGCAAGTCAATGGGAGTCTCTCTGTTCCGCCTATAAAGTGTTCTAAAAAAAACCTCCATTAATGCTGTAAGTATATATGTATTGTAGCAACAGGCTTATTTATACCAACATGTAATATTGATGTATTAATTTCACAGACGCATCACAACATTCACTTTTCCCTTCAACAACAACAAACCCACTATTCATGGCAGACTTCATGAGAGCCATCCATCAAAGACTATTTTGGGACATTAATAATTTGAGCCTGAATATATAAGGAGGATGATCTACAAGTTTTAGAAGCTGTGTGCTAATCAGATCCAGCTTTAGTAAAACACTAAGCATTAAACAGCACTACTGCCAAGTGCAAAACAAGATATACAAACTACAAAAATAATACAACATCACTTACTGTTCAATATCTGCTCTCACTGGGATGCCGACGGATGGGATGTTCATATATTCGTGTTTAGATTAAGAATGAATCAAAATCCAGAGGGTTAAAAAAAAAAAAGGTAGTCCGCAAACAAGCACTTTTGTCTTCTTGCCATCTCCGGGTCTAAATTGAATGTCAAAAATGACCAACTTCTCGGTCTATCAGCCACAACCTTCTGCTATCCAGGTGAGATGATTGATAATCTATAATTAACTTTTAACAAATACAAAGGCAACGAAGCAGCTCATCGGCTCAATATGTCAACAAGCGAGATCACGGCGCCACTAAAAGGAGTTTGTCTGCATTAGCGCTTATGATTCCAATACCACTAATACTTGATTAATATTTAGGTCACGAGATGTAAGTGGAGTATTGTTGGTGTTTTTCCCCCCTATGATACTAGAAAAAATAAAACATTTGATATAAGAACGGCAGACATTATATGAAGTTTAGCACTTTTAAAAAATAAGGCTGTATACGTTGGGTCTATTTGACCGTCTGTGACGTCATCAAAACTAAAATGGTGGATAGCGACGATGGTCGAAAAAGGTCACAAGACAATGTCATAAATTACAACACAAAAACTTTCAGCTTCAGCACGGTTACAAAAGCCACAACAAATACAAACGACACAAGACAACAACAAAATGCCACAATGTTGAACTTTGTTATTTTATGTTCTTGCTGACCATTGATGTGACTGGGTGTGGGTAGAGTGCACAGATTGGTGCGCCTAATTATCAACTATTAATTATTATTAACTTGGATGAGAGGCGAAACGTCTTTTAAGACAAATTGAACAGTCCAGTTGTGATCGATTAAATGCCTTGAGAGAAAATTTAAAATAAGGATTTCACTGAGAAAGCATTGGGATAAGGTACCTCCTTATGGGAAGTTTATATTGAAAACTCAACCCAGATGAAATTATAATTTAATATGTTAGAATAATGTCTACAAATGGAGTTCAAATTAGTAAAAATGTGAGTTATTCAGATTCAAAGCTAATATTATAACAGTTACCATGCAGTAATTGTTTCCTTGAATAAAATACAGTCATTTGTGAAGAAAAATTCTAAAAAAGAAATGTTACGAGACATTCTTTTGAACCTCTCTTTGACATGAACGTCTCCACAAGACCTGGCTCCCTTCAAAGAGCCATAAATCCCTTTTCTACACGGAAGGGTAGTGATGGCAGAGACGTTAAGTTAAAGTACCAATGATTGTCACACACACAGTAGGTGTGGTGAAATTTGTCATCTGCATTTGACCCATCCCCTTGTTCACCCACTGGGAGGTGAGGGGAGCAATGAGCAGCAGCGGTGGCTGCGCCCGGGAATAATTTTTGGTGATTTAACCCCCAACTCCAACCCTTGATGCTGAAATAATGGGTCCATTTGTATAGTCTTTGGCATACTTGCCAACCTTGAGACCTCCGATATCGGGAGGTGGGGTGGGGGGGCGTGGGCGTGGTTAAGAGGAGAGTATATTTACAGCTAGAATTCACCAACTCAAGTATTTCATAATATATATATATATTATATATATATATATATATATATATATATATATATATATATATATATATATATATATATATATATATATGAAATACTTGACTTTCAGTGAATTCTAGCTATACAGTATATACACTACCGTTCAAAAGTTTGGGATCACATTAAAATGTCCTTATTTTTCAATGAAGATAACATTAAACTAGTCTTAACTTTAAAGAAGTACACTCTATACATTGCTAATGTGGTAAATGACTATTCTAGCTGCAAATGTCTGGTTTTTGGTGCAATATCTACATAGGTGTATAGAGGCCCATTTCCAGCAACTATCACTCCAGTGTTCTAATGGTACAATGTGTTTGCTCATTGGCTCAGAAGGCTAATTGATGATTAGAAAACCCTTGTGCAATCATGTTCACACATCTGAAAACAGTTTAGCTAATTACAGAAGCTACAAAACTGACCTTCCTTTGAGCAGATTGAGTTTCTGGAGCATCACATTTGTGGGGTCCATTAAACTCTCAAAATGGCCAGAAAAAGAGAACTTTCATCTGAAACGCGACAAACTTTTGAACGGTAGTATATATATATATATATATATATATATATATATATATATATATATATATATATATATATATATATATATATATATATATATATATATATATATATATATATATATATATTTATTTATTTTATTATACATATAAATAAAATAAATACTTGAATTTCAGTGTTCTGGAGGCTATCCAGTGGATGGCAGCATTGTCCTGTTTAACTTCTCCGTTCATGAATGAGTATATCATTTCAGCCACCGTGTTCAATGGAGAAGTCTGTTCTACAAAATGTACAGGCAACATACATACCCCTTCCCCTTCGAACTGTCCTGGATGAATTGAAATTCTTGTTTCCATTCGTTTTGGAACTTGCAAGCGTATTTCTTCATCTTGCTCGTCGACGACGTCGCCATGTCTGTAACTTCCTCGTTCTTCTGCTTTGTCTCCTTGTTGTGTGCGCAGTTGTGCACTCTACTCTCTAAAAGCCGTAGATGTTATGACGTCATTGGGCAGGCAAGCTGTTTATATTGTGGGAAAGCGGACGTGAGAACAGGCTGTCCCCACTCAGGTCCGCATTGAGCTGGAGGGGGCGTGGACTCCAGCTCCGGCTGAATACCGGGAGTTTGTCGGGAGAAAATTTCTGCCGGGAGGTTATCGGGAGAGGCGCTGAATACCGGGAGTCTCCCGCTAAAAACGGGAAGGTTGGCAAGTATGGTCTTTGGTATGACTCGGCAGGGGTTTGAACTCACAACCTACCGATCTCAGGGCGGACACTCTAACCACAAGGCCACTGAGTAGGTATAAGAAGAAGAATAAAGTGCTGATGAAAGGGGTGCACTTCTATCTGAATTTTTCGATACGGAACCTTTGGTTTGGTACACATTCCCAATCGCTTGACATTAAAATGGGGGACAGTCTAACAAGTGAACAAATGTAGTGCAGCCCACTGCCCATCCTTTAGCTAACAAGAGTTATAGCTTGGAAGAAGCCAGAACCTGGAGACTTTTAGAATCTGTTTGGAAACACTTAGCCTTCCGCCATCAGGGTTGTTAAGTTGAGAACAGGAACATTGCGACAAACTAGAACTGTTAATGCTCCACTTCAGCCAGGAAGGGACTACAATAAACACAAATATAATAAATCATATTTCAAACTTCTGAAACTGTTACTGTTTTATTTGTGTCTGCATCCCTTTACGTTACTAAATAAAATAGCTGTAAACCAGGTTTTGTCCAAAGTGTGGCCTTTTTTAAAAAATTGGCCCTTAGCTTAGTTTTTAGAGCTATTGTTGTTATGACTTTTGTTGTCCTTAATGTTTTGGACATCAGGATACAGACACAGCATGCTAAGTGAAGGTAAAAACCTCATTAGGGAAAACACAGAAATAGTGCAGCAGGGAAGTGCACAAGAAAATCAATATGGCACAGTTAGCATCGGGAAAGCTATACAGTATGTTGCGCTACGGAGCAATAATGATCCAGCCTTGTCCATAAGAAGCATCCTGATTGGCAACCAGGGACAGGTGTGTCCTAATTGACAATCAGGGACAGTTAAAGGAGCCAGCACTCAGACTACAGAAATGGTGGAGGCAAACAGGAAGTATAAACGATAACAAGTAATACTGAAGCTAAGGAACTAATAATAAAGTCCAAACTGTCATTTGAGATCATGACATATAGTCACCAATCTAAAGAGTCTGACTGCTCAGTACAGTGGGAGAAATGCCGTAAATAGATACAACTTAATTACATGCAACAATTAATCTCCCCAAACATATACTGATTGAAATGCAACACTTGCAGCAATAGCTATAATCACCACTTAGTTTCATTGTGTTTGTGGTTAAAGTTAAAACAAATATTTTAAGTCAGAACAACTCAGAAGTCAGTCTGTCAGTTTAACAAAAGAAAATGTGTGCCCTGTTGGAGGTTCCACTGTACTGTGTTGAGTCGCCATGTTCGTAGTTAATTACGAATACATAACAAATTAGGAAAGGTTTCATTGCAAGCTGTCTGACATGAACAATTTATCACTTGGATGAGTTTTACGTCGACCTCCTCTTTTGGTTTTTCATTCGAGACTTTTATGAAGCCAGCCGTCGAACCCAAACTCAAACCTGCCAGGGCTGTGTCCATGAAAGTGAAATTTCCTGGTCTGTCAAAGGGTTTCATTTCAACAAGCTTGCACCCAATTATCCTTCAATCATAGTCACCGCTTCAACAGATGTTTGGTGGAGGTACAAGGTCTCGCGTTTGACACGCTTGGGACATTCTGTCTCGCTTTGGCTTCACTCATTGGAATGTGTCCATGAGATGAGGACATCAAAGATCAAGATAAATGACAACCAACACATTATTTGTAAAGCTTCTATACTGAAAAAGAAGCCACGGAGGGGTATGACATTACAGGACCTATTATCCATTAACAGCATTTAAGATTGCCTGCTTTCACTCCATTTTTATAGTTTTGACTCCCATTATTACGCAGGAAAAGGAACAGCATGGTTGCATTATTATTCTAGACATCTGTATAGACCCATTTGATGAATTGCACCTTTTTTATTACTGGTAATTGTATGCCTTGTGGTCATTGGCAAGGTAAACAGAGCATACCTATTTATTTTGTTATGTTGATATACTATGTTTTATCGAATATAATGCAAAATGTACAGAAGTCATTGTATTAAGGGACTTGGTACACAAAAGTGGACTAGAAAGGAACTTAGTAGACAGCTGTCATGATCCGTGGTCCGGATCATGTTTTTGTGTTTTCTGTTAGTTTTGGACTCCTTTAGTTCTTGTTTGTGCACCTGTGAGTTTGTTTTGGTTGCCATGGTTACTCATTGTGTCCACCTGTCTCTGATTAGTTCTCACCTGCTTCCCGAGCACTAATCAGAGGCATTATTTAAGTTTGCCTTTGCCAGTCAGTCGGTCTGGCGTCATTGTTCGCTTCATGCCTGGTCCACGTAAGTCTTTTTTATTCATGCCACAGCTAGTAAGTTTCCTAGTTTATTATTCCAGTGCTAAGTTGTGTTTCTTTAGCTTCTCGTGCGAACGGCACACTTTCCTTTTGCTTGTTTCCTGTTTTTGGTTTAAGCTATGATTTATGACAATAAATCATACTCCTACCTTCACGCTTTGTCCGGATTTGTCCATTCTGCATCCCGGGAGAACAACCCCGTAGTGAGCTGCGACCTCCGGGCTGATGATTTTAGGTTGTCCAAAAGAATTTGGAGGTAATCCTCCTTTTTCATTTAATAATACTACCACCACCATGCTTGACGGTAGGGATGGTGTTCCTGGGATTAAAGACCTCACATTTTTTCCTCCAAACATATTGCTCGGTATTGTGGCCAAACAGCTAAATTTTTGTTTCATCTGACCACAGAACTTTCCTCCAGAAGGTCTTATCTTTGTCCATGTGATGTCAGATGAAACAAAAATTGAGCTGTTTGTTCCAACAGGACAATGACCCCAAACACATGTTAAAAGTGGTAAAGTAATGGCTAAATCAGGCTAAAATTAAGGTTTTAGAATGGCCTTCCCAAAGTTCTGACTTAAACCCCATTGAGAACATGTGGGCAATGCTGAAGAAACAAGTCCATGTCAGAAAACCAACACATTTAGCTGAACTGCACCAATTTTGTCAAGAGGAGTGGTCAAAAATGTAACCAAAAGCTCGCCAGAAGCTTGTGGATGGCTACCAAAAGCGCCTTATTGCAGTGAAACTTGTCAAGGGACATGTAACCAAATATTAACATTGCAGTATGTATACTTTTGACCCAGCAGATTTGGTCACATTTTCAGTAGACCCATAATAAATTCATAAAAGAACCAAACTTCATGAATGTTTTTTTGTGACGAACAAGTATGTGCTCCAATCCCTATATCACAAAAAAATAAGAGTTGTAGAAATTATTGGAAACTCAAGACAGCCATGACATTATGTCCTTCATGTGTGTATGTAAACTTTTGACCACGACTGTACATTTGAGACGCTTCCACTATTGATTTGCAAGGTAAACAAGTTAATATAGCACCTGCTTATTTAGTGATATAAAAACTGAAGTCATCGTAATTGACCCACTAGCTGTGGAAGCTCTCCAATCAGCTAAACAGACTCAATAACTCCAGGGTGATCTTTTGGCATACTTGCCAACTTTGAGACCTACAGATTCAGGAGATTGGTGGAGGGGGGGGTTGGGGGCGGGGTTAAGAGGGAGGAGTATATTCATAGCTAGAATTCACTGAAATTAAAGTATTTCTTATATTTATATATATATATATATATATATATATATATATATATATATATATATATATATATATATATATAGTACAGTAATGAAAACACAGTTGTTCTACTAACTGTACTGTACTTGCTGCTTACTATTAGAGGGCGCTCACGTTCGGTCATTGAGACCCTCCCTATTCCTAGTTCAAACCTTCAGGATACAGACATTCATTTAGATAAAGAACAAGGCCTCGACGCAAGGGCGGTGTTTGGAGGGATTTATGGTTTTGCTCACCTGTTTAACCCTTGTGTGGTGTTCGGGTCTGTGGGACCCATTTTCGATTTTTATTAAAAGAAAAATTATACAATTAATTAATTTTTTAAACTGAGACTCGCTGGCTTTGGCTCATTTTCTGTGAAGAACATACATCAGAATACATATTTAATGAACACACACCATACACCCCCCCTACACATTTCTATTACATATAAGATGTTCGGGGTCCACTGGACCCGGGGCTAATAGAAGTGTGGAAATTGATGTTCTGTGTAACACACACACACACACACACACACACACACACACACACACACACACACACACACACACACACACACACACACACACACACACACACACACACAGCAGGCCTAGACAGGAGGAGGACAGAGTGTAGGTACACAGAATATCAGAGGGTCAAATGTGCGACAAAATGAGAGCAGACAGTGTTGACAAACAATGTTGCAACCTTGTGTGGGAACCGCAGGTTCAGAAACACAAAAGAAGAATCCCTGTGGGATGCAGAAACTGGCAGAGAAATGTCCATGCAATGTTCATATTGTTGTTACTCAGCCATTGTTTGTGGGTCTTAGACTTAGACTTACTTTTTATTGTCGTTCAAATTTGAACTTTACAGTACAGATAAGAATGAAATGTTGTTGCATTAGCTCATGGCAGTGCAGGATAAAAAAGCAATAAGGTGCAGATATAAATAAATAGATTACTGTAAAGATACATATATTGCACTTCTGCATATGCATCTACGTTCATGGATGTATGTTATATTGTCTTTATATTCCAGCGAGTTCATCCATTTTTGGGGGGAATTGAGGGGATTATTATGATGCGTTCAAGAGTCTTACAGCCTGAGGGAAGAAGCTGTTACAGAACCTGGAGGTTCTGCTACGGAGGCTGCGGACCTCTTTCTAGAGTCCAGCAGTGAAAACAGTCCTTGGTGGGGTTGGGAGGAGTCTCTGCAGATTTTCTGAGCCCTGGTCAGGCAGCGGCTTTTTGCGATCTCCTGGATAGGAAGAAGAGGAGTCCTGATGATCTTTTCTGCCGTCCTCACCACTCTCTAGAGAGACTTCCAGTCTGAGGCACTGCAGGCTCCAGTCCAGACAGAGATGCTGTTGGTCAGCAGGCTCTCTATAGTGCCTCTGTAGAATGTGGTGAGAATGGGGGGAGGGAGCTGTGCTCTTTTCATCCAACGCAAAAAGTGCATGCGCTGCTGAGCTCTTTTTACAAGAGCTCCGGTGTGTAGGGACCAGGTCATATTGTCAGTTATCTGCACCCCCAGGAACTTGGTGCTGCTTACCATCTCCATCTGTGGTTAGTAGTGGACCTGGCGCAGCAGTCATGGGTCATCAACGTGAACAGCAGTGGACTCAGGACGCAGCCCTGGGGGGAGCCGGTGCTCAGGGAGATGGCACTGGAGGTGTTGTTGCCCACTCTCACAGATTGGGGTCTGTCTGTGAGGAAGTCAAGCAGCCAGTTGCAAAGGGGGGTACTGAATCCAAGGGGGGCCAGTTTGCTCACCAAGTGCTGCGGGATGATGGTGTTGAAGTCCAGAAACAACATCCGGACGTGTGTGTCCTTTCCTTCCAGATGTGCTAAGCTCAGGTGGAGTGCAGAGGAGATGGCGTCCTCTGTGGAGCGGTTAGGGCGATAAACAAACTGGTATGGGTCGAATGTGGGGGGAAGTCTGGAGACAATGTATTCCTTTACCAGTCTCTCGAAGCACTTCATTACAGATGTTTTTTGGGATAAGTCAGTATTTTAACAAAAAAGTGTTTGATTGTGAGGCATTAAAAGCCACAAAATGCAACGGGTCCATCAGACCCACGAACACTGGCTGAGTAACAACAATATGAACACCACACAAGGGTTAAACTCTGCTTGGCAGTCATTACATCTGTTTTTTTTTATTTTTTGTCTGCAAAAATCTCTTAATAGGTGGGCCTTCCAAGTGGGCATGCGCATGTCACGAAATATTAAAGCAAATACAATTTTATGGCGATGTGTTTTACAAAATTGAACTCCTAGATGTGATAAATATAAAAAAAACATTTTTTGTTTACATGTTTATTGAGTATGTCATAGTCAGCTCCACATCACGCATGTAGTACATAATATACATACATATCTCCATTGAACCGTCTTGTGCTCAATGGCAATATTATTATTTCACAAAAGAAAAGAAAATTTAATTAAGAAAATTTAATTACATTAAATTAAACATATCTCAAAAGGGTAATGGGAAGAAGTATACACTTTTTGAATTCCCCCTTTTTTAGTTACTTTAACTAATATCCAGTTTCCTCTGAACCACTTTGTGTCACATTCATCTGGATCCACATAACTCAATGTACATTTGTTTGTTGAATTGGTTCTCTGACACTAAATGTTTTGCCTCAATGCTTAGGTATAAAGTTTAAGTTGATTCCCTGTTGTCCAGCGATGTTTAGATCCGAGAATATTTAGAGGTATCAAGATACAGTGTGTCATTTGTGATAGGCAGGTGAAAACGTGAAAACCAGCAATAACAGCATTCCTGGAAATATAGGTGTTTACTGTCTGCTGAGTATAGATTGAGTGCAGAACTATTTTGGCGAGAACCGCCAAAATAAACGTTGTAAGAAAAAAAATAAAAATAAAAATATATACATACAGAATATATGCAGAATATATACAGTATACAGGTCTTCAAAAAAATGTAGACAAAACTTCAAGACACTTGATGATGTGTAGTAGAGTGTGAATACGATTGTACCTTTCTTTCTTTTCTTTCTTTAGTTTATTTCGAACATGAACACACTTACATCATAATACATCACACAATTTCGTATCATTTCATTTTACATCATGCCCGAAAAGGAGTAGGAAGAAGCAAAGCTTATTTAATCCTACCCCTTTCCCACTTCAAAGCGTTTACAAATATATAGAATCATTTACTGACCTTTTTATATAATAAAATAACATCTATGAATTAGTATACACAACAATTTTGTAATATGTAATTAATTCAGTCATTATTAACATACTGAGATGAAGAATATCTTATTTTCAATAAGGTTGGAAGTATTTCTCATAATTCTTCTTCTTTGTACTTTGTAAGCACTATTATTTTGAACAACCTCTTAAACTGGATCATATCAGTACAATTTTTTAACTTCTTTACTTAATCCATTCCATAATTTAATTCCACATACTGATATGCTAAAAGTTCTAAGTGTTGTACGTGCATATAAATGTTTTAAATTATTTTTTTTCTCTAAGGTTATATTTCTCCTCTTTAGTTGAGAAGAATTGTTGTACATTCTTTGGTAGCAGGTTATACTTTGCTTTGTACATCATTTTAGCTGTTTGCAATTTTAATATTTTTGACTTAATAAATAAAGGGTTTGTATGTTCTCTATATCCAACATTATGTATTATTCTAGCTGATCTTTTTTGTAACACGGTTAGCGAATGTAGCGCACATTTGTAGTTATTTCCCCATATTTCTGCACAATAACTCAGATATGGTAACACTAGCGAGCAGTAGAGAATATGAAGTGATTTTTGGCCCAGGATGTATTTTGCTTTATTCATTATTGAAATGTTTTTTGCCACCTTATGTTGTATGTTTTGTATATGAGATTTCCAGTTCATTTGATCATCTATTAATACTCCCAAAAATCTGGTTTCTTTTACCCTTTCGATGTTTACTCCGTCTATTTGTATTCGTGTATGATGCTCTTTTCTACTATTACCAAATACCATTATTTTAGTTTTACTGAGATTCAAAGATAGTCTGTTTTTGTCAAACCATCTTTTTAATTTGTTCATTTCTTCTGTTATTATTTGTATCATCTTCTGTGTGTTCTCTCCTGAACAGAAAGCAGTTGTGTCGTCTGCAAATAAAACTAACTTTAAGTCCTTTGTAACTTTACAAATGTCGTTTATATAAAGATTAAACAATCTTTGATTCTGAGGGTAAGATATGCAAAGGATGAAATTGCTATTGTTACTTTTGCTGAGGAAAATTACCCATAATCAATAATTTTCTTTTAAAAAATACCAGGTTAACTACCGCCCGAATGCAGCTGAGATTGGCTCCAGCACCCCCCGCGACCCCGAAAGGGACAAGCGGTAGAAAATGGATGGATGGATGGAGGTTTACAATTATTCCTAAGACTACGTTTTTATACTTTTAATTTCCATATAATGAAAACCAAATCCGTCTCCATACAGACTCTGGTGATGATTGTAAGCAGGCATGCACTGTTTATGCCCTCCTCCGTAATTCTTTAATCACAATGCTATTACATTCACATACACCTTTGCAGCTTTAGTGCCATTATTATCTCCCAAGGTCACAGCTAACGAGGGCTGACACACTGTGCCTGGCTGGAGCTGATTGACTCTCACTTTTAAACTGGCTCAATGCAGGCCTACTCAGCAATTCAGCACCACCTTGCACAGGCTTATGAGGAGATATTTAAGCACTCACACTGAACATCTATCTTGTCGGGCCGCCACATACAGGTTTTAGGTGCCTGTTTGAAACTGAGAAAATACTTGACTTTTGACAAAAATGGCATTCATTGTAAGGCAAGGTCAAACACGAGTAATGAGTAACGTGTTTTTTTGGAGAACACATGACCAATGGCTGAATGGTCCCATGTTTAATTATCAAGTAGACTGTGTGATTCATATTTCCGTCTTGGTAAAATACTAAAGTATGCTTGCCTAACCTGACTTCCTGTAGGGCACAGCAGCAAATTCTGAGCCCCCATACACAAGACTCCGTAAGGGATTTCACCCCACCCTAAATTCAACGTTGCTGGCCCATACACACATTTGGTATGTCTACATCAGGGGTCCCCAAACTTTTTGACTCAGGGGCCAGATTGGGTTAAAAAAAATTTGGCCGGGGGCCCGGGCTGTGTGTGTGTGTGTGTGTGTGTGTGTGAGTGTGTGTGTGTGTGTGTATGTGTGTGTGTGTGTGTGTGTGTGTGTGTGTGTGTTCTTGTATTTCTACTCTACCCTTCTTGAGACATCACAAGAAAAAGTGTCGTTCATATGAGGACCGATGAACAAGTTAGGACCGAAATCCTAGTCCCAGTACGTAAAACGTAATTGCATCTAATAGAGAATGTCTCATTTGCACCCCTGGTGGTGAAATCTATCAAAATGAGGGTGGTCCCAAAAAGGAGAGATTTTTCAAATTGACTGTGTGTCGGTTTTAAAAGTACTCCTCCTTTGGTCAACATATGTAATAACAAGTGTGTGTACGAAATTGAAATGTGCCCCCTTTGGCTAAAGTTAATTAAAAAAATTTAATAAATATGTATATAGAGACATACTGTAATAAGAGATCCCGAGAGTAACAAGCGGTAGAAAATAGATTAGAAAGGACAAATTTAAAAAAAAAAAAACTTGAGAATTCCAGCGGGCCGGATTTTGGACGCTAGCAGGCCGTATTCGGTTTGGGGACCCCTGGTCTACATACTTTGAAAAACTAATTATTGCAGGAATTTGGTTGAAATCAGGTTTTTAAAACACACAGAAAATTAATTTATCGAAATGGTCATTACTATCTTAAATCTTAAATCTTGACACAAATCCCTTAGGGTTGATGGATGGCTGGACAGCGCCTGAAGAGCTGCAGCCTGTCACCGTGGCCCCCATTCCCTCACCTCTGTTGCAAGATGTATGTTGAAATATGTATATGTGCTTTGCTATGGAGGTTTTTTCCCACTAAATTATATAGATTATATCTAGATTGTATTTTTTTTACTCATCCTCCCCCAGCGTTGACCGTTTTCCCATCTTTTACGGGGCGCCTTGTGGCGACCCATAAGCGTTCCTGTTCTGTAACCCTGTACACTTTTTGTTTGTCTAATCTTGAACGGGTTTGTGCTGAAAACAAAGTTCCGTTGTACTTGTGCAATGACAATAAAGACCTACCTACCTACCTCAATACAGTATGACTATAAATATGTCAAGTTTCCCATTACCTGTGTATAAAGTAGAGATGATTTAATACACATAGGGTTATCATCAGTGTAATAGGAATCGTAATAATACGTCATTATGATTATAGTTTTATTAGTGCATCTGCTGTGTGTTAAGTCTCCCCCGTCTTTAAGAAACTAGTGAACCCTCTGTTTCTAACTTTATTTGTGGGTTGTTGAATGCACCACAGTTCTGTAAAAGGAGTTGCAAAATTGAAACTTCAACATAAATGTATTCTATGCTGCCTTAAATTGACGTATTATATGTCTACCTTTCTTCTTTCTGTCCCTTTTCCAAAATGGTGGTGCTGTGTTTAAATGCTTTAAGGTGAGCTTTGATGACGTTATGACTTCAGTGTTGAGTTAATTGTTCGAAGATATATTCGCTGGAATAAACTATTTTGAATTTAAATAGGGGGTTTAATTTCATTCAAACAACCGTATTATTGAACTTTCGTGACAACATTTATTTTATCTTAACATTTATGACATTATTTTTTTACCTGAAATGTTTTAAAGACAAGACTCAAATGTTCTAACTTTACAAAGCGTCAGGGGGCCACGGTACAACATCCCCGCACCAGAGACACACTTGACGAAAATTCTCATTTGTTCCATAGGCGGTAGCAGTAACTAGTGTTGGCTGGGAAACCGGAAGCACTCCAGTCACACTACATTATTATAATGTGGCTACAGGCAGACACTGGTGTAGTTTCACTTTCGCTTTATTAACTAGCGGTAACAACCTGCTGTGAACACTTTCAGCCAGTGACTTCACACACTGACAGCTAGCTCTGTGCTAACACAGCATCTCTTCAAGACACACACTAAAAGTCACAGATATTACATAATGCACTCTGATCTCATGAAACGTCTTAACAGGACAAGTCAGATATTTTGAGTTTTTTTATTAATTTTTTTAAGTAATGCAATATGTACTTCCCTGGTAACTAATTGCATTTATTAAGGAATAGTTGTTTTTGTAATTGAAGCCTATGTGACTGTATGGCACACTCACTGCCTGTATCGACACTGCACTGATACTATATCATAATGGTCAACAGCTGTCTGCTGGATTAAAAAAGTCACTACATTTGACCTGCAAATACAAATAATAGTTGTTGTTTTTTTGTTTATTAAGATCCACATTAGCTGGTGTGATAGTAATAGCTATTCTTCCTGAAATCAAACATTTCAAAAACACCTTTAAACATGTACAACATTAAGGCAAAAGGGAATACAGACATATTCATACATAACAATAACAGTTTAAATAAAACAGTTACACATTAAATGCTTGCATTGATTGTACTAATATAGATTAACTAATACAGATTACACAATAGCCATGAAAGTAAACTTGTTTACAGAAAAGTCCAAGTCCTAAGAAAATTATAAATTTTTTTTGCATGTACTTAAGTTAGAAACCAAAAAGAAAAGACAATGATAAATGATTTTTGTGTAAATTTTAATCTGTTCCAAAACATTAATGATCTCATTTCCAAAATCAAAACAATTGCAAAATTAGACATATATACATGTTTTTTGTTATTATTTTTTACAAATAGCTGTTCTAAGACACTAGCAAATCAATTTCTTGTTGTGGACATAACTAGTAACTTTACCTCATTTTCCCAGCACTGGGTATTATACATGAGGATGCTTTTGACCTCCTAGTTTGTGTATAAGTTTTACGGCAAAATAAAAAAAAATAAAAAATGAATTCAATCCACATTTTTATAGCATTCAGGGTATATCATTGGAGTGACAAAGGTATTTTCCAGCTGAGATACTTCATATGAAGCTTCCCAGTTAATTAATATGTATAGCCCATGTGAGAAGTAAATTATTATAAAGTAGGCCGGCTGTAGTCATTATTTAATCAGGTGACATAGAAGATTAAATATTACTTTCATTTTGAAGCAGTGAGCTTTAAATGTCACAGTCACCTTTCATGAGAGTTGCTAAGAAGTGCAGAGCGTTATTGTAGGAACTGAAATCCTGCTTCACTGTATATGATACATTTCTTCTTTATTTAGAAGTTGGAAAAAACAATGCTCAATAAAGTGACTGCTACTGTAAATATTTAAAAGTGCAGATTGCAGCGGGCGTCAAATATTTTTTTTTTTACTTAATATATACCAGAACACCATCAACCATTGGTTATAAACATGGTTTAAAACAGGGGTGCACACACTTTTTCAGCATTAGTACCATTTTTTGGTACCAATTCTTTGGTAAGTGTTAATTTGATTAATATTAAAATCTCATTTTCTATTTACGTTTAAGCCTGAGGTGATAATTCTGTCCTGTCCAGTAGTTATATTTTCTTTCTTTCACCTGCATTGGCAAGTATTATATAGTAGATTGTGCATGCACTGCAATTCCAAGACACTAAATGGCGGTAGTCTATGGTGTGTTGCCTAGTCAGAGAGTAGTCTTTGCAATTAAGCTGTTTCTAGTCTATCTTGCGCACTAAAACATGTGTATACTAAGTATTGTACTTATTACACACCAGCTGTTAGGTTTTAACCAGTATTTTCATAGTAGTTTTTATTACCAAATTTTGAAGCGTTGAAATCGCTATGCAAAATTGTTAATGGCAATCAGTAGCATGTCTATGGAAAATATAATGTAAATTAGCATCAATCTACAGCATTTTGAAAAGTGTAGCCTTACTGTAAGTCGGAGTGTTTTCTATCAAGCATACTTGCTTTGTTGACAAGGAAAATTGCAACATTATCTGGAGGCAGTTTTGCACTTTGGTGCTTGAACTCGATGGAGTTTGGTAATAGTTTTTATACATAAATGTCTGCTTGGACTTGTCCCCACCTATCTGTGTTCCTCTATGTGTAGAGACTCCAGTCATTACAGCCTACGCTCCCAGGATGTCCTCCACATGTTGGTTTCTAGAGTCAACACAGAACTTGGTAAAAAAAAGCCTTCAGTTATGCTGCTCCCTGGTCATGGAATGACATCCAGAATGATCTGAGGCTACCAGAAATTATCACTTTGGGGAAGTTTAAGTCCATTTTAAAAGATCGAGAAACCAGTTCTCTTGGGCAATGTACTTAACCTGACTGTCGCCAGATCCTTGTAGTTCGCCGAGCTCCATACAAGGATCTGGGACTTCTCAATAGGAGATGTATTTCAGAAGGCGGGGCCTTGTAAAAAAAATCATTATATGTGATTGGATAAACCACTTGTCCGTTATCTTGAATGACGTGCTACTTCAACCACTCACATCGAAATCAAGCCGTGACGCTAATGAGAGCGACGCTGGGAAATCCAAAACAGAACAGCCGACATATTGGATAACAACAGAGCGAAATGCCTTGTTCATCTTTTAAAGAATTAATGTTTGATAGATTCGACAAAACAGTTGCATTACCAGAATCAATGTCAGCACACTACTCCTCGCTGCGTGCCGCCATTGTTGTTTAAATCAAACAGTCGCTTCGGCGCTACGTCACATCTATGAAATCCCGCTCGGCAATCCTGATTGGTTCATTATGTTTTGCTATCTTGAAGGAGTTTGCATTGCCCTCGATCCCAGATTCTTGTGTGGAACTCAGCGAACTACAAGGATCTGGCGAAAGTCAGGTTACAATGTACTTCCTTAAATTGAATTATTACTTTATTGTTTTTAATTATTTTTGACCTGTTGTGGTATGACTGCTGTTGTTCTGTTGTATTGTCTTGTTGTAAATATTACTGTAACTTTGTTTGTGCCGCCCTCTTCGTCAGGTCGCTCTTGAAAAAGAGATTTTAATCTCAATGAGTCTTTATCTGGTTAAATAAAGGAAATTGATTGAACTGGCCAAGTCTGCGACTGGATGTGAGGTCATGGGCAACAAAGGTATTGCAATTTGGTACCATTTGATTTTATGGATTTGGTCTGTGCCTAAAAGTATCAAATTTCCATCCCTAGTTACTGCAGTATTTAGCTGTCGAACCGGTGACTGAGATCATACCCTTTTCCAAACACTGAAGGGCTTTTATAGCAATGGTGTTATCTGTTATGGTTATGGGTTATACTTGTATAGCGCTTTTCTACCTTCAAAGTACTCAAAGCGCTTTGACAGTATTTCCACATGGACCCATTCACACACACATTCACACACTGATGGTGGGAGCTGCCATGCAAGGCCGTAACCACGACCCATCAGGAGCAAGGGTGAAGTGTCTTGCTCAAGGACACAACGGACGTGACTAGGTTGGTAGAAGCTGGGGATAGAAACAGGAACCCTCAGGTTGCTGGCATGGCCACTCTCCCAACCGCGCCACGCCGCCCCCCTTTTTTCCTAGGTGGGGTGTATTTGCAGGGTTAAACCAGTAATAGGGTGGGTTATAATGGTAGCGGTTTGTTCGAACGCAAGCGCCCTTTGGGCAGCCACTTAGACAGCCGTTATTTTTTTTTTGCACACAGTGTGGAATGACATCCTATTCTCACCAATCGTAATATCTCCGGTCACATGGAAACACAACTGATCATGGCAGCATGCATGAAATAGATAGATTTCGGGCCTCTCTGTCGTTTTGGGTCTTAGGTTTCTCTCAGGAGAGCAAAGAGCGTGTGATGGGGCGCACGGGACAGTGCGTCTTAAGAGTGTGTCTGATCTTATTACATAAATCAAAGAAAAATGTGAATTAAAAAAATGCAAGGAAGATTGTACCAGATGCATCATTTCCATTTCACGCCTGTCTTTTCCTGTTTTTGTATGAGACCTTAGACAGTATTTCTTGGTGCATTGTGTCGACCTGTAGTTGTATGATGGCATGCACTCATGCACTCAGTCTGCACTGACCTCCCCAGGGGACGTCAGTCAATTTGAATATGGATCACGCAGTTCAGTTCAGATAATTATCTCTACACAAGGTTGTCTTTTTTTTATCTGGACTCCGCACACCAAATTCCCTCAGCAATTATAAACACACAAGCACACTATAGTATTTTGCAATCAGTTATGCAGTGAAGAGGACCTATTATCAAATTGGAAAGGCGCGATTTCGAGATAAGTGTACACATCTAATCACTTTGACTTAATCAAGGCCATTATGAGTCCAGAATGAGAGGCATTACTGGGCCCCTGCCTGCTGTGCGCTGCAAGAGACGAGGCAAAGAGAAATGTGTGTTTGTCTGGCATAGATCAGGTATAATGACCTACACCATGGTCTCTTGCTGAGCTTTAATTATGATCCACATTAATAGTAATTACCATTCTCTGTTTTTGTCCTCATGCTTCATTAGTTATAATGACATTTTATGGCAAAAAAAACTGCCTCCTGTGATGACATACATTTTTTTTTCCTGGAGTCTGTTTGGTCGCGTTTATTGAAACACGAGCCGTCTTTGCTCCAAAGTGATGTTCCGCTCCAAAAACATGTGATGTATTTGGTGCAGAGAAAATGGTTGTTCCAGTTTTAGTAACTAATTAATGCTTTATCAATATTAATGGTGAATTCCACATTTAGAAAACTGTAATTAGTCGCATTATCCTCTGGCCATTTGTGGGGGAAAAAAAGTTATTCGTCTCGTTCAAATCAAGCTCCGGAAACAACCAAGTAATGAAAAGGAAGTCACAGCAGATGAGAGGACCGCTCGCAATCCACTGCTTTTTTTTATTCTGCATGACAAACCGAAAGTGCTGGAGATATGGTGTCATAATTCACAAAAGCCACCTGGTGATTCCCTCAGCGGCCTCACTGTTTCCTCTCTGCCAGCTGCTCCCTGCACTCCCAATCAATCGGCAGGCGGCGCCGCTGCAATTCACCGTGACCTTCAGCGACGTGTCCCCCGTCCCTTTGGTCAGAATATTTGTGGCCATCGGTTCCCTCGTCATTCCTCCTCATTTAGAGATGCACCTGTGCTCAGACCAAGATCATTATGCAGAACAGCTCTGGGACTTCAAGGAAAATTTCATGCTCACAGATTTGCCCTTTTCCAGACTTTTCTTCCCTCTACAGCCCACTGCCTTGCAGTTAGTCTCTCTTATTTAGCAGCTATGGAGAATACATTTATTTAAAGAGTATGGCAGAAATAAATTGGTCCGTTAATGTTCATTGCATGACCACTAAATATGAGCTGCCATTATTCATTTTAGGGGGTTATGGTATTTATTTTATTTTTATTTTTTTGTCATAAAAAATACAATCATGGACTGTATTGATCTATATTGATATATAATGTAGGAACCAGAAATATTAATAACAGAAAGAAACAACCCTTTTGTGCAAATGAGTGTGAATGAGTGTAAATGGGGGAGGGAGGTTTTTTGGGTTGGTGCACTAATTGTAAGTGTATCTATTGTGTTTTTTATGTTGATTTAATAAAAAATAGAAATAAAACATTTTAATTTTAATTTTTTTATATATTTTTATTTCTTGTGCGGCCCGGTACCAATCGATCCACGGACCGGTACCGGCCACGGCTCGGTGGTTGGGGACCACTGGGATAGAGTATACAAATGAGTTTTAAGATGGGACTTAAATGCTTCTACTGAGGTAGCATCTCTAACTAGTAGTAGTATTGGAGCCCGAATAGAAAACGCTCTACAGCCCACAGACTTTTTTTGGGCTCTGGGAATCACTAATAAGCCGGAGTTCTTCGAACGCAGATTTCTTGCCGGGACATATGGTACAATAGTATTTTATACGTAAGTAGTAAAACCTTAATGTCACATCTTAAGTGCACAGGAAGCCAGTGCAGGTGAGCAAGTATAGGCGTAATATGATCAAACTTTCTTGTTCTTGTCAAAAGTCTAGCAGCCGCATTTTGTACCAACTGTAATCTTTTAATGCTAAACATAGGCAGACCCGAAAATAATACGTTACAGTAATCGAGACGAGACGTAACGAACGCATGAATAATGATCTCAGCGTCGGTAGTGGACAAAATGGAACACATTTTAGCGATATTACGGAGATGAAAGAAGGACGTTTTAGTAACACTCTTAATGTGTGACTCAAACAAGAGAGTTGGGTCGAAGATAATACCCAGATTCTTTACAGAGTCGCCTTGTGTAATTGTTTGGTTGTCAAAAGTATGGAGGATACTTATTCAGTGATGTCAACATCAACATGTATTGTGTGGGATGATACCGGTTGGCAGAAGGGGCTCCCTTTGTGCCCCTTGTGTGACAAAGTGGTCTTATACATGAAGGTGACCCTGTCTCTGGAACCTCCTCTTTATTCCAGCTTGCCTGTCAGAACCGACAAGCGACATGGTCTATTAAGCACATTAACGGTGCTGTATGTCACGGATAGGCGGCTGCTAACTGTGGAGTGTGCTTCAAGCGTTACATCACACCCTCTTCCTGCTCCTAGCATGTAAACTACGCCCTACGTAACGTACACGCAATGGCTATGCTTTTTGTCAGGTAATGATAGCGATTTGCCAAAGTTTAGCTGTAACATTATCTATCATTGACCCCATAGCCTATCGAAACAGCAGAATGAGTGCAAATTGTTGGTCGCTTGTCTGAGACGAATCCGTGTGTTATTTGTTCATTAATTTTTCAATATAAAACCAAATTAACAACTTGTTTTTTTAGTAGTCGTTTACAAACCCCAAACAAAAAAACCGATGAGAAATACTTTTTTTATTTTAGATTTTGTGCATTATTGGAAAATGGCCAAAACATTGTTTTGCAGTATAACTATGGTTTAGGTATTAACATAAAATGTGGTTTTCTGCCACACTTCTTTCTTGCATTTTTCATTTGTAACCTTGTTTACTTTAGAATGTATAAAAGTATACTAATGAGGGATACAATGTATGATATATAATAACATTGTGTAAATTCAAGTTTGTGATTGGTCATTTGCTGCTGATCAATCAATCAAGCAATGTTTATTTGTATAGCCCTTAATCACAAGTGTCTCAAAGGGCTGTACAAGCCACAACAACATCCTCGGCTCAGATCCCATATAAGGGCCGAGACGTCACCAATTGATGCACAGATGAGTGGTCCACCCCTGGTTCCGATTTTGAACAGCTAGCGAATCATCTGTGGTCACCTAATAACCTCTCCACGTAGCAGAGGGGGGCAGAGCAGAAAAGAGACGGCAGATCAACTGGTCTAAAAGGGGGGTGTATTTAAAGGCTAGAGTACAAATGGGTTTTAAGATGGGATGCTTCCACTGAGGTAGCATCTCCAACTGTTACCGGGAGGGCATTCCAGAGTACTGGAGCCCGAATAGAAAACGCTATATAGCCCGCAGACTGTTTTTGGGCTCTAAGCCGGCCTATAGCTCACTGTGGGGCAAAAACCATGCAAAAACAAGGCAAGACAAAATACCTACTGTAAAGTGCACCATGAAAGTACAACAGCCTCTCAAATAAGCTGACAATGGTAGATAAACTCCCCGGATTAGGGATTAGGGACAGGTGAGCCACCTAATCACTAATCAACAGCAGGTGCAGAGAATCAGGGGCCGTACTTATCAAGCTTCTTAGAGTGCCATTTTACACTTAAGTCCTGAGAATTTGCGAAATTTAGTCCTACTCTCAAACTTAAGAATAAAAGCTTTTTATCAACGTTCTTAAGTCTAGGAATCACTCCTACTCTCCACGATATTTAAGAGACCTTCAGAGGTGTCTTAAGTGGTTAGGAGTTGCCAGCAGGGGATGGCACTGAGGCGAGAGAGACGTGCGCGAACGTTCAGGGAACGGAACAATGTTTTTTTTTTTTTGATGACGAGCAGCTGATCAAACGGTATCGTTTAGACAGAGCGGATATTATTTTTGTCACAGATTTAATACTTTTCCATTCCTTGTTGATTTCTGCATGTGTCTGCAGTGGGCTAGTATATATAGAGCCACCCACACCAGTTTCAAATTAGTTGCCTAATTAATAAATTGGAAAGAACATTTTATGACAGTAGCGTATGTGTGTGGCCGTGAGGTGAGTGACGTCAGTGAGTGTGTGGGCGATAGAAGAGAGGGAGCGGTAGCGTGAGTGCCGGCGGGGACTAGTTTGTTTTGTATTATTTTGCAGTTTATTGTCAAAATATACACTCCCATTGTCCACTTAAATATGTCCAAGATATTTCTTTATTCTTAGACAACGGATTCCCTTCCGTGATTGGTCATTTCTATGGACACAGAAATTACGTCACCTAAAATTCCGTTTACGGCACATAGTAATGTCGTAATTCAGCTCTGAGTGTGACACTTAAGATTCAGTCCTACACTTCGCTGAAAGTGTGAGTAAGACGCTTGTTAACTAACTTTTAAGTGCAGCTTTCAGCGAATAATTTATTTACTCTTAAGTCAACTCTTAGCAGACTTCTTAGGAGTAATTCTAAGAAGCTTGATAAGTACGGCCCCAGATCTCCTGCCAGAGGTAAAGTGGCTGAGAATGAGGGCAGAGAGGAAGTGAAACAAAAAAATAAGAGCGCTAGACAGGAAATAATACCAAAAACACAGGAACATGAAACATAAACCCAACCTGTCATAAGTGATCATAACAGTTGTGCTGACAAATTCAATGTAATTCAAAACTAGGACAAAGTTCATTGAATTGTCCTTCATTGTTTTGGTGAGAAACTCTAAAGGTACATTAACAGTATCATAAACAAGTAATGCCAAGTGGTACACACTGCAGTTATCCAAGGAAGCAACTCTTGTTGCTTTGAAGTACTGAAGTTGTAACACCCACTGTGTTGTGTTTCTAAGGTTTTGGTTACCTAATTTTGTAAAGTAAATATTAAATAGTTAATAGAAAAAAAACAACATACAGTGTTTCCATCAATTTTACTCATATGTTTATGTATTTTTTTATTGCTGAATAATCTATCTCCAACTTTACTCTTTTTTCCCTATGATAAAATATTAACCAGGGGCTGTATTTATCAAGCGTCTTAGAGTGCCATTTTACACTTAAGTCCTGAGAATTTGCGAAATTTAGTCATACTCTCAAACTTAAGAATAAAAGCTATTTATCAACTTTCTTAAGTCTAAGAATCACTCCTACTCTCCACGATATTTAAGAGACCTTCAGAGGTGTCTTAAGTGGTTAGGAGTTGCCAGCGGGGATGGCACTGAGGCGAGAGAGACGTGTGCGAACGTTCAGGGAGCGGAAGGATGTCCTGGCTTTGTTTGATGACAAGCAGCTGATCAAACGGTATCGTTTAGACAGAGCGGGTATTATTTTTGTCACAGATTTAATAAGGGGCGTCATCTCATCAGCAACATCACGCAGCAGAGCTTTCACAGCAGAACTAAAGGTCATCACAATGCTTCGATATCTCGCCACTGGGAAAATGCACATTTATTTTTGATTCATTGCCAATATTGTTTGTTTGTTTTGTATTATTTTGTAGTTTATTGTCAAAATATACACTCCCATTGTCCACTTAAATATTTCTAAGATATTTCTTTATTCTTAGACAAGGGATTCCCTTCCGTGATTGGTCATTTCTATGGAAACAGAAATTACGTCACCTAAAATTCCTTTTACGGCACGTAGTAATGTCGTAATTCAGCTCTGAGTGTGACACTTAAGATTCAGTCCTACACTTTGCTGAAAGTGTGAGTAAGACGCTTGATAACTAACTTTTAAGTGCAGCTTTCAGCGAATAATTTCTTTACTCATAAGTCAACTCTTAGCAGACTTCTTAGGAGTAATTCTAAGAAGCTTGATAAATACGGCCCCTGATAAAGGGTGAACTCAGAATGTGAACAGACTATCTGTAACTGCTGATTAAAAAAACTTTGCTTCTTTCTACTCCTTTTTGGACACAACTTAAAATAAGACCCATCTTGTTGAATGAAAATCTCTGACATTGCACACCACAAGTTTTGATGTAGTTTTATAGAATATCATTACACTTGTGCAAGTGCACCCACATTGTCAACACCCAAACCTTTATCTGTATTTGCAAGACTCGAGTGTGAGCTCTAAAGTATGTTTTTGCAGCACCCTGATGTCTGTATGAGGGGCTATAGCTTAAGGTTGGTGTCACAGGTTGTCTCTTATTTGGCCTGGAAGCTTGGTGAAATAAATCTCCCCGGGGATTTAGAGGTGGATCCTTTGATCAGCCAATCCTTCAGAACGCTTTTACACCCAGTAACTCCAATGGCGTCGCTGTGTTTCAAAACACTGCTTTAAAAGGCTCATACTTTCTAGCCGTGTTCCTCACTGAAGTGTAAAAGTGACAGAACTATTTGAAGATGGGGACAAGCCTCGGGGAGCACTCTCACCGATGCGTTCACATCCGTAGATCCCCTGTATCCCCATGAATAAAAGAAGTTTGAACGTGACAAGGTAGGTGTAAGATGCTCTCACTCCCCTAACTCTCACGGTTAGCAAGAAAAGACTGCAAGGTTTAGACAACTGCTGCTGGGCTTTGTGTGTGTTTGGAGATCTTCTGAGGAGCGAGGGTCTCCTAGCGCATCCTATCCTTAGTTCATTCTCTCATAATTAAATTCACATTGTGTTTACATCCAGTGACCACTGAGCGTGTGTGTCCTCCTGATTGTCATACAGAGTAGATTAGAGGCAGAAGGAGCATTACAATAAAGTAGCAGTGTGTTCATCTGTACTACATCCAAAGATCTCAAGATTTCAACATTCCATTAAACCTCCACCAATATCGAGGAATATCGATATCCATCCATCCATCCATCTTCAACCGCTTATCCGGAATCGGGTCGCGATAGTCAGTTTGAATAGTTTGGTCATGACAAAGCCATTCAATGTTGATCCTTAGGAAGTAAACAAAACCAGAATTTTTTTTTAGTACAAAACATGCATCAAATTAGATTAAATTGAAAGGGTGACATTTTTTTGTAACCAGGAAGGTCTCAAAATAAAAGTCCGCTTTAGGCCCCAATTTAGCTTGGCCTATACACCAACATTATTACATGTTTCTGTGCTACATTTGTGGGAAAAACACCATGTTGCCATAGTTTTTAAGTAGTTCTTGTGAGGGTAGGTTATTATTATTTGTTGACAACACCGAGCTACAGTATATTAATGTAATGTATGTATAAGTTAATATGTATTCCAATGTATCAAAAATCCCACATAATTTCTATGAAGGCAGGCTATAATTGACTCTGTACATATATACCAATATATATCTATCTATCTATATATATATATATATATGTATACATGTGATCTGCGAGTCCTGATTTTAATCGGCATGGCCGCTTGCATTTGCTGCAGGTATAGTCACTTTCACTAAGAGTAGAATGGCCCCTCATGTTCTATTAGGTACTCTGCTGTCCTTTACTCCTCTACTCTTTGTATATAGAGTAGAATATAATGCCTTTTATTGTCACTATACACAGGTACAATGAGATTAAAAGCAACTCCAGTATCAGTGCAACAGTCTATACATATGCAAAACATAGGAAGGAAAGAAAAGCAAAATAGTGCAAAAGGAGGTAAGGTGCACAGTCCAGTCCTGAGAACAAATGTTCTGAATGTGTTGTTTAAATATTATGCTATATACATATATACAGAAGCATTCAGACTGTGGGTGGAAAGTAAAAAATGCTAAACTATAAAATCAGTGCCTATGAGAGTTCACTGTGGTTATGGTTTTAGGGAAAAAACTGTTCTTGAGTCTGTTTGTCTTAGACCTGATGACCCTGTAGCGTCTTCCTGAGGGCAGCAGGTCAAACAGGTCAAAGCCAGGGTGGGAGCAGTCCTTGATAATGTTGTTAGCTCTGCTGAGGCAGCGGGAGGTATAAATGTCTGTCAGGGAGGGGAGAGGGCAGCCAATGATCCGCTGTGCTGCCTTTACCACTCTTTGGAGCCTCTCCTTGTCTGCAACGGTGCAGCTGCCGTACCATGCTTTGATGCAGTATGTCAGCAGGCTCTCAATGGATGAACGGTAGAAGGTCAGCAGCAGGTTGAAGTCCAGGTTTTACTTTTTGAGGACTCTCAGGAAGTGCAGCCACTGCTGAGCCTTCTTAGTGATGGCAGTAGTGTTCTCTGACCAGGAGATGTTGTCAGAGATAAGGACGTCAAGATACCGGAAGGTGTGGACCCTCTCCACACACTCACCCTTGATGTAGAGGGGGGCTAGGTCAGTGCTGTGTTTCCTGAAGTCGACCTCCGTTCAGAGCAAGGTTGTTCTTTGAGCACCAGTCTGCCAACATCTGGACCTCCTATCTGTAGGCTCCCTCGTCCCTCTTTAAGATAAGCCTGACCACCGTAGTGTTGTCCGCGAACGTCACTAGGAGTTAATGTATAAGTTATTATGTATTACAATTTATCAAACATCCCACTTAATTCCTATGAAAGCAGGCTGTAATTGACTCTGTACAAGATGCTGGTAAGCAGCACGTAGACATCTGATGGTTTTTTTTATTTTTTTTTTAGATGTTCAACACTGTAAAAAAATACTGTAAAAACTACGGCAAGCAATCGTAAAATGAAAAAATAGTTTATCACAGTAGTAAATGCGGTGGACTCTCAGTGGCCTAGTGGTTAGAGTGTCCGCCCTGAGATCGGTAGGTTGTGAGTTCAAACCCCGGCCGAGTCATACCAAAGACTATAAAAATGGGACCCATTACCTTCCTGCTTGGCACTCCGCATCAAGGGTTGGAATTGGGGGTTAAATCAACAAAAATGATTCCCGGGCGTGGTACAGATGCTGCCCACTGCTCCCTTCACCTCCCAGGGGGTGAACAAGGGGAGGGGTCAAATGCAAAGGACACATTTCACCACACCTAGTGTGTGTGTGACAATCATTGGTACTTTAACTTTAACTTAACTTAACTCAAATAATAGTAATAGGTAGAAAACATATGATTTTACTGTGAAAATAATGAAAAATTGCAAAATGCATTTGCAAAAACTGTCATGTCACAAGTGTGCAAATACTCTAAATGTTATGGTTTTATTCTGTCTAAATTAAAGATTTTTCAGATTGTTCATTTAAATTTACAGCATACCTTAATTGTTTTAGGAGTGTGTGTTAAAGCATTAGCCTAGTTAACGTTCAGCTAACAACATGTTTTCTTGTAGTTTTGTGGTGAGTCATTTCAGACATTAAATGGTTATGTCTATGTGCTTTATTGTAATAAACTGCATTGAAATGGACCACGCTGCATGTTCAGATGTGTTGGAACAGGCTGCAAGCAGCTATTTAACAGATACCAAACATTTAAGGCTCATTTTCAATATCTCATTTGAAAGAACATGTTGCGGAAGGCCATGTTGTGAGTTGTACAGTGAAAGATTGTTGAATACTTTCAAGTTAAAATCCTCATGTACCGCTCACATGTCCGGTAAACACAGGCATTTTGCAGATACTAGTATTAGTGACAGGGCAGCACGGTGGAACAGTTGTTAGCGCTAGTGCCTCACAATGAGAAGATCCTGGGTCAGATTCCCATGCTAGAGGTCTTTCTTTTTGGAGTTGCATGTTCTCCCTGTGACTGCGTGGGTTCTCTCCGAGTATTCCGTTTTTTCTCCCACCTCCAAAGATATGCACCTGGGGATAGGCTCATTGGCAACACTGAAATTGGCCCTAATTTGTTGTGCGGTGAATTCCTGGCAACTACAGCTGCCAGTATTTTAGCGTGAATTCTATAGGTTTTTTTGTAAACAGGTTAACAATATATCAGGTTTTTTTCATAGTAATTTATTGTAAGTCAATCAATCAATCAATCAATGTTTATTTATATAGCCCTAAATCACAAGTGTCTCAAAGGGCTGTACAAGCCACACCGACATCCTCGGTACAGAGCCCACATACGGGCAAGGAAAACTCACCCCAGTGGGACGTCAATGTGAATGACTATGAGAAACCTTGGAGAGGACCGCATATGTGGGTAACCCCCCCCCCCCCCCCTCTAGGGGAGACCGAAAGCAATGGATGTCGAGTGGGTCTGACATAATATTGTGAAAGTCCAACACATCAGCGAAAGTCCAGTCCATAGTGGGGCCAGCAGGAACCATCCCGAGCGGAGACGGGTCAGCAGCGTAGAGATGTCCCCATCCGATGGACAGACTAGCGGTCCAACCCGGGTTGGGAGCAGAGTAGAAAAGAAAAGAAAAGAAACGGCAGATCAACTGGTCTAAAAAGGGAGTCTATTTAAAGGCTAGAGTATACAAATGAGTTTTAAGATGAGACTTAAATGCTTCTACTGAGGTAGCATCTCTAACTTTTACCGGGAGGGCATTCCATAGTATTGGAGCCCGAACAGAAAACGCTCTATAGCCCGCAGACTTTTTTTGGGCTCTGGGAATCACTAATAAGCCGGAGTTCTTTGAACGCAGATTTCTTGCCGGGACATATGGTACAATACAATCGGCAAGATAGGCAGGAGCTTGACCGTGTAGTATTTTATACGTAAGTAGTAAAACCTTAAAGTCGCATCTTAGGTGCACAGGAAGCCAGTGCAGGTGAGCCAGTATAGGCGTAATATGATCAAACTTTCTTGTTTTTGTCAAAAGTCTAGCAGCCGCATTTTGTACCATTTGTAATCTTTTAATGCTAGACATAGGGAGGCCCGAAAATAAAACGTTACAGTAATCGAGATGAGATGTAACGAACGCATGAATAATGATCTCAGCATCGCTTGTGGACAAAATGGAACAAATTTTAGCGATATTACGGAGATGAAAGAAGGCCGTTTTAGTAACACTCTTAATGTGTGACTCAAACAAGAGAGTTGGGTCGAAGATAATACCCAGATTCTTTACCGAGTCGCCTTGTGTAATTGTTTGGTTGTCAAATGTTAAGGTGGTATTATTAAATAGATGCAGGACCGATAATCAGCATTTCCGTTTTCTTAGCGTTGAGTTGCAAAAAGTTAGCGGACATCCATTGTTTAATTTCATTAAGACACGCCTCCAGCTGACTACAATCCGGCGTGTTGGTCAGCTTTAGGGGCATGTAGAGTTGGGTGTCATCAGCATAACAGTGAAAGCTAACACCGTACTTGCGTATGATGTCACCCAGCGGCAGCATGTAAATACTAAAGAGTGCAGGGCCAAGAACCGAACCCTGGGGAACTCCGCACGTTACCTTAACATAGTCCGAGGTCACATTGTTATGGGAGACACACTGCATCCTGTCAGTAAGATAAGAGTTAAACCAAGACAAGGCTAAGTCTGTCATCCCAATACGCGTTTTGATACGCTCTAATAAAATATTATGATCAACAGTATCGAAAGCGGCGCTAAGATCAAGAAGCAGCAACATAGATGAAGCATCAGAATCCATCGTTAGCAATAGATCATTAGTCATTTTTGCGAGGGCTGTCTCCGTAGAGTGATTTGCCCTGAAACCGGATTGAAAAGGTTCACAGAGATTGTTAGACGCTAAGTGTTCATTTAGCTGCTGTGCTACAATTTTTTCGAGGATTTTCGAGATAAACGGAAGGTGGGCCGGTAGTTTACCAAGAGATCAGGATCGAGGTTAGGTCTTTTGAGTAGAGGATGAATAACCGCTTTTTTGAATGCTAGGGGAACAGTGCCAGAGGAAAGTGATAAGTTTATAATATTTAACACTGATGGACCTAATAATACAAAAAGCTCCTTGATAAGTTTCCCAGGAAGTGGGTCAAGTAAACATGTTGTTTGTTTTGTCCCATGTACACATTTTGACAATTCCTCCAATGTTATTTCATCAAAGAGAGAGAAACTATTTTGGAGGGCGGTATCCGTTGTATATACAGTTGTATCTGTGTTAATAGAACCCAGTTGTAGCTGAGATGCATTGTCTTTAATCTCTTTTCTAATGACTTCAATTTTCTTATTAAAGAAATTCATAAAGTCATCTGCTGAGTGGGTGGAGCTACTGGGAGGAGTCCCTTGTTGGGTTAGCGATGCTACTGTACTAAACAAAAATTTAGGATAATTTTTGTTGAGGTGGATGAGATTTGAGTAATATTTAGCTTTAGCTGAGGTAAGCATGCGTTTATAAGTTATTAAACTATCACACCATGCTTGATGGAAAACCTCAAGTTTAGTCGCATGCCATTTGCGTTCCAGCTTTCTACATGATAATTTCTGGGCTTTAGTTTCTTTTGTAAACCATGGGGTACGCCTTTTAGGGGCCCTTTTTAGCTTTAGCGGTGCTACACTATCAATAGTGTCGCGCAGGGCGTCGTTAAAGTTGTTAGTGAGGTTATCAATAGAGCCCACATAATTTTGGGAATGGTGCCATTACCGAAGGCAGTAGGTCAGTAAGAGTCGTCGTTGTGGCAGCATTAATGTTGCGGCTGCTATAGTAGTTATTATTATTATTATTAGTTTGTTGACAATGAGTCAGAACTTCGAATTTTAGAAGGTAATGATCGGACATTACTTTAGTGTACGGGAGTATCGTAACTTTAGAGGTGGTGACACCCCTGACAAGCACTAGATCTATCGTATTACCGTTGCGATGCGTGGGTTCATTTATTATTTGTGTAAGACCACAGCTATCAATTATAGTCTGGAGCGCCACGCATGGAGGGTTCGATGGGGTATTCATATGGATATTAAAGTCCCCCATTATGATTATATTGTCGGCGTGCGTCACTAGATCAGCAACAAACTCTGAGAATTCACTGATGAAGTCCGAATAGGGCCCAGGGGGGCGGTAGATAACAGCCAGGTGGAGAGGCAGCGGTGTGACAAACCTCAAAGTGAGCACCTCAAACGAGTTATATTTATTATTTAGGTTAGGTGTAAAATGATAGTTTTCGTTGTATATTAGTGCGACACCCCCTCCCCTTTTAAGAGGTCGGGCAACATGTGTATTGGTATAGTTAGGAGGAGATGCCTCATTTAGCGCAAAAAAATCGTCTGGTTTGAGCCAGGTCTCGGCGAGACCAACGACGTCAAGTTTGTTGTCTCTAATGACCTCATTAACTAATAACGTTTTGGAAGATAATGATCTTATGTTTAAAAAGCCCATATTATAGGTAGTGGGCTGTTTTGAGAATTGTTTGTTGAAATTATCCGAAGTAGCAATATTAATAATGTTGCGTTTATTATGCGTAGTGCACTTTAAATAGTTTCGACCATATCTAGGAATTGATACGACGGGAATTGTCCGATTGTTTGCTAGATGTTGCGATAAACTGAACGCATCATAGCAACTGTAAAATTAACGGATTCAACATCAACATACAATCATTTCCTATAGATCGTGACAGTATTCTGTCTGGTGAATTCCTGGCCACTACAGCTGCCGTTTTTTTAAATTGTGCAGATTATTTTCAGTGTACAACATTGACACATCCATGTATAAATGAATTGATATTCAGCATTCGTGAACATTCGCGTCAAAGCTTTGTTTTTAGTTTAAGAACGCCACGGCTAAGAGAGCTTCAACAAAATATGCTTTTACACTGTCACCTTTCCAGATCTTCTTCCATTCAAAACAAACACTCTGCACCTTGTTTCTGCCTGGAGGTGTGAATATCATTAGCTTCCTGCGAGTGCAATAAATGCGAGTAGGTGCAGCAGCCTTTTGCTCTTGAGAAAATAAAATGCATATGGAAGTGAGCCGAGAGCATGACTAATAGCTTGCTGTTTGGACCGCACGCCCATCTCAGCAAAATGCCTGCTTTTTCCAAGTGAACCATTATGCCGTTATCAATGAGCCTGCCCGGCTTTTAAGCGCACCCAGCAGTTGAGGCCTCAGCAACCTTAAAAATAACTTTTAAAAAAAGTGGTCTCCTTGCTGTATTCCGAATCCAGAATGAGGATGAACCAGGCACAAAGGCGGTTGTCACTCCCGATGTCCCTCCTGTCCCTAATCCCTGCACTCCTGAGTATGCTATTATCGGAGCTCGGATCTCAGCAGGAGAATGGCTCACAGGTCTGCACGGAGGGAGAAATCACCTCTTCAGAGTTACTGTACGTCCTTGGACCAAAGTCCTTTAAAGGCGGAGACACATTGTAGGAAAAAAACTGCCTAAATCAAGCCTTGCCCTTCTTGCTTTGTGAACATGCCCTTCGGTATTGTACAGTATTTAAAGTCATGTCAGTAAAGACAGTCTAGCGCAGGCCTATTGTTCCAGGGGCCACATTTCCAGAAAACTAAGGACCAAGTGGCCGGACCTCTCCCTTCACTATTATTCTTACTTTGAGAATCAGCATTCTTGCTAGTGGACATTTTTTGGGGTCTATTTCAGGGCCGCCCCTGGCTAAATTGTTGCCTTAAACAGATTTTTTTATACTATTTGACTCAAACTTTAATTTAGTTTGATGCCTATTTTAGACCTAAGTAAGAATAATTTTGGATGTAAAAATGCTATAGAAATTTTAAATAATTAGCAAACCTTTCTGCCACAATTTCCACCGGAGATTGAACCTTACTGATCTACTAAAGGTTTACGTGGTTTAAAACACTTGCCAACTTGATAGCACATGCAAAGCTGATCTACTAAGCTTGTACGTAGTGGATTGCGTCTCTTAAGTGAGCAAAATAAAGAGCGCAATCCATTCAGCATATCTGTCTTCATTAATATCAGAACGCCCATTATACTAATAATCATAATAATAATACTGGGATAAAAAAGGCCAATTTTGGCCTTGCTCACACTGTAGGTCAATTCTGATTTGTTTGACCATATGTGACGTATGGATTTTTTTATGTCGTTGTGAACAGTGCAATTTTAGATTTTATTAAATGACCCAGGCCTCTTTCGTATGTAGATATAAATCAGATATGTATCCGATTTGACTGCAGTCTGAATGATTGGGTCACATTCAGTTGACTAATACATCATAAAAAAACTGAGGTTTTAGTTATTGGCCCTGAAAATTACAAGATTTTAAACCAACACAGTTTATAAAAAAAATCTGGGTATGATTTTTGACTCGAAGCTGACTTTCATCGCACATAATTTAAAATATTACAACAATAGGTTTTTATCATCTTAAGAACATAGCCAGAGTCCGCCCTGAGGCTAACACAGAGGTGCTAATGCATGCTTTTGTTTCCTGTTGTTTAGACTAGTGTAATGCCCTGCTCTCTAGTTTTCCCAAAAAGAACATCAGTAGTCTACAATTATTACAAAATTCAGCTGCAGAGCACAGAGCACATTACACCAATTTTAAAGTTGCTGCATTGGCTCCCTGTCCGCTTCAGGGTGGATTTTAAAGGTTAATTTTTTTGTTTTAAAATGTCTTAATGGTCTTGCACCTTCTTATCTATCTGACCTGCTTTTACCGTATCAACCTAGGTCCTCTGGCACTGGCCTTTTAGCTTTACTAAATACCAGAACAAAGACCCACGGTGAGGCGGCATTTAGCCACTATAGCCCCCACCCCCAAAGAGCGTATAATTTAAAAAAATAATTGTCTAAAAACAATCAGGCTTTTCACTAATCATCTGTTTTTTATTGTCTTTTTTATTTGTATTTTTTTTAAAATCTTAATCATTAATATTTCTACTATTATTCTCTGAATTGTATTTTATTTTATTTTTACATTAAAATTTGTACATATATTTTATCATATGTTTCATACTATTTATATATATATATATATTTTTTAATTTTCTTTTCTTTTCTTTTAACGGCGTTAATTTGAGTTATTCTCCAGTGTGGATGGCTCAAAGGTGGTGTTTTACCTCAAATCCTCTGTGTCATGCCATGTTTTGTTTTTGCTTTGTTATTGTCAAAAGTGCTGTACGTGTGTGTATGTGCGTGTGTGTGAATGCGTGTGTGTGTTTTCTTCTCTTCTTCTATTATTGTTATTTTTTTTAGTTTGTTTTGTTTTGTTTTCTACAGCACTCTGTGTTTGCCACTTGCCTGTGCATGAAACGTGCTGTATAAGTAAATTGATTGATTTATAAAAAGCTATATCTTCAAAATCCTTCGCCAACATAGAAGATTGCAAAATAAATAGTTGATGAATGAGCAGAAAAGGGAAAAAGTCATGTTTTAGGAATTAGTCATGTCAATGTTCCAAAACGCCGACTGTCTCCGACTGATCACTCACACATCGAAGAAAATGTCCCACAAACTGCGGGAGCCAAAATGCTTGCATGTTGACTTTTCAGGACTTTCCAGGACTGAGACCTACTAGAACTGCAGCCATATTGTCTTCCATAAATACTGCAGCAGGTGTGATGTTGTGATTGCATGTGGGCCCGAGTGTGTTCACATTAGACATTGCATTTTTATATTTGTAATTTAAAGGACTGCATAAAAAAATCGGATTTCACAAAAAAATCTGAATTGGACATTTTACCCTGCAGTGTAAAAAGTAGCCTTTATTTGAAGGAGCTGTTTTGCATTTTTATTCAGCATGTCTTAAATAGGTGTTCAAACTGACAGTTGCGTAGAAATATCCGTGAGAAAAGAGGCGGTTGCAGTGCAGCTCCATCATGCGTATGCTTATCAACACAAACGGACTGTCAAAACAAAAAAATATTAGACATATCGTCAATCTACAAATATCACATTGTAATTTTATAGCTGCTGGATGACTAAAGGGGCTGATTAAAACACATTCATTTGATGGGTTTTAGTGTCTGCAGGCTTGTTTTAATTATGTTAGTTTTTTCATATATATATGAAAAAAAAACGTCTTGCAATATGCATTTTCCTGCATCTGGAACATTCCAGTGCATGCTCGCAGCTTGTGCCAGTGTCTCCCAGAACGCAACCTCAGCGCGCTAAAAAGGTTGTTTGTAGATGCACTGCAGGACTGTTTCTAAAATGCCCAGAACAAGTGGTACATATTATAGTTGTCTGTTTCAAAACATAACAAAATGCCACATTTAGAGCAGGATAACATGGATGTGTCTCCATCGTGAAAATACATGCAAAAATAGAATAGAATGCATTTTATTGTCACTATACACAGGTACAATGAGATTAAAAGCAACTCCAGTATCAGTGTGACAGTTATACAAATATGCAAAACATAGGAAGGAAAGAAAATAAAAAATAGTGCAAAAGGAGGTAAGGTGCACAGTCCAGTCCTGTTGTTTAAATATTATACTATATAAATATATACAGAAGCATTCAGACTGTGGGTGGAAAGTAAAAATTGCACACAGAGAGGTGCTAAATTATAAAATCAGTGCCTATGAGAGTTCACCGTGGTTATGGCTTTAGGGAAAAAACTGTCCAAAATATCCAAACTATCCAAAATAAATGCAAAAATCTCATTTAAATAAGGTGGTCTGCACCAAGATTGCACTTGCTATCAATTTTACACGCAGTTTTAGTAGATTAGATTAAATAGAATAGTACTCACACTTTTAAAGTTTGCAGACGCTGTTTAGCAGGTGTTATTTGGATCTTGGTGGATCAGAACCCTAGTTTACAAAACCAGTACATTTAAGCTGTGCAACATGGGGGACGGTGTCTTTTTTAGAGAAATTGCTATTACATCTTCAACAGTAATGGCGCAGGAAGTGTCTTGGAACAAATATGCTGTAAAATGTCATATGTAGCACCCTGTAATGTATTAATGTACATTTCAAATGTGCCTCTTCCCCCATGGATAGTGGGGCCCAACGTGGGATCTGTTTAAAGGGAGGGGCCTGGCGCTGGCCTGTAGGATGTTCAAATGTCAATGTAAGGACCTGCCAATGTGTTTTCACTTATCCAAGTTCCTCTATACAACAGGAGCGCTTTTGTGTTTTTTATATATTTATTTTGCTGCAAAAATGTTGAAGTCTTTCCCAGGTTTTCAACCGAACTCGTGGGGCCAGCGTCGTGTTATTCCTGGGCCAGATATGGCTGCCAGATGCATAGCCCGAGTCTAGTGTCCTCCTTCATACATTATCTGTACAAAACGTGAATTCATATTCATGCCTACGGAACGTAAAGCCATTTTTTTGCATTACAAAATGTGCATCAGACTGGTATATTGAACACATAATTCACAGGGCTTTGACCTCTCTCCCGCCTACTGTTCATTAGTCTTGGTTGCTCGTACCTCTGGCCAAGCTCAGATGCATTGGTTTATGTTGTGAGGAGCTTCAAATGCCCGCATTACTGAGGGCCAAGTCTTCCCACGGAATACATAGATAAGCAGCCCTGCTTTACATGCAAGTTCCTTGCTGATATGTATGCATATAAGCATGCTGTTTGACAGTGTTCAAATACAGTTTTGTGAGTGGGATTCACATTACTGCACCATGCCCAGGTTCTTCTGTCCCAGTTATAACTCTAAATGACACGTACTGTATATATAGCATTATGTGGTTTCTCTCTGGCATGCAGATATTTTACTACATTACCTTATATCAAAATAAACCCTGTCCATTTATACTGTCTTAGAACGCTGTGTTTCTTTAAAAAATAACCACAACATACATTGTTGCATCACCACAGTCCACACAGACTGTGCATTAGTGAACCTTTGCAAATGGGGATGAGCTTCCATCGTCTTTGAGGAACCGAGCGCCGGGAAGGAAATCACAGACCACGTTAAGCCGCCGTTAACAAAGAGAGTTCATTAAGTCCATTAAATTCCCAGTTGACCAAAACATCCCCGGCTTGAAGCCTCGGCGTAATTATTCCTGAAGTGAAAGACCGCTGAAGAAATGAGAGGAAATAGACCCACACAGTGTGAAGTACTGAATGTTTTGCAGAGGGAAAAAAGTCAAGCATTCACTCCTATAATTGGAAAATGTGTCAAAAAAGTGGAAAATTATTCAATAATAATTGTGTGCTTACCATATTACCATGGGGTCACAATTTAAGTATTGCAACTGGAATTTACAGTTAATGAGGTCGGTCCATTACAAATGTATTCTTTATTTTTTATACTATGCTTTGGAAAATAATATCCCCTGCAACACGGTGTCATTTTATATGTGTTAAATGTGTTTGTTTGCCAGGGTATTGTTTGCATATCACTAATGCGCCAGAAACATGGAGGATATGTGTTTATTATCTGGTCAACAACATCATTGTTATATTTCTCTTTGCACTTAGATTTTTTTTGTCACTTATAGTATTTATTAGCTATTGTGCTTAGTAATGTCTGAATGATTGGTCAGTAAGTCCAGGGTGTACCCCGCCTTCTGCCCGAGTGCAGCTGGGATAGGCTCCAGCACCCCCCACGACTCCGAGAGGGACAAGCGGTAGAAAATGGATGGATAGATGGATGTTCAAAAACCTTGGAACATTTCTAACAATTATCTTAATTACAACTCAGTTTATTTACTACTCACACTGTGCTTTGAAGTTTGCTGCTTTACTCTACTGAAGTGTTTTTAAGGATATTTTGCACATGTTTGGTCTAATGAATCATTTTCAACATAAACATGGCTACATAAACTAAAAATACCAATACTACTGCGGTATCGACCACTAGATGAAACCAAACCAATCAGAGAGTGCTGTTCACTATTGTGGTCACTGATTGGCTCAGCTTTAGGGAGCAGTATTATATAGGATGTTAGGGTTGTACAATATACCGGTATTAGGGACGGCGTGGCGAAGTTGGTAGAGTGGCCGTGCCAGCAATCGGAGGGTTGCTGGTTACTGGGGTTCGATCCCCACCTTCTACCATCCTAGTCACGTCCGTTGTGTCCTTGGGCAAGACACTTCACCCTTGCTCCTGATGGGTGCTGGTAGCGCCTTGCATGGCAGCTCCCTCCATCAGTGTGTGAATGTGTGTGTGAATGGGTGAATGTGGAAATACTGTCAAAGCGCTTTGAGTACCTTGAAGGTAGAAAAGCGCTATACAAGTATAACCCATTTATCATTTATAATTAGTATAGTACCGCGATACTAATGAATCATATTCGGTACTATACCGCCTCTGAAAAGTACTGGTCTGCAACTGTAATGATACCATTTACAGTAGCGTATCTAGTCTCAGGACACATGAGGCCTTGGAATATGACAAATGTATGATCCAGTAACTACTTGGGAAAAATATACCCACATTTGTGGTATTATCCAAAACTAATGTAAGGTATCAAACAACAGACGAATAAGTGGTTATTACATTTTAACAGAAGTGTAGATAGAACATGTTAAAAGAGAAAGTAAGCAGATATTAACAGTAAATGAACAAGTAGATTAATAATTCATTTTCTACCACTTGTCCTTAATAATTTTGACAAAATAATAGAATGATAAATGACACTATATGTTACTGCATATGTCAGCAGACTAATTAGGAGTCTTTGTTTGCTTACTTACTAATAAAAGACAAGTTGTCTTGTATGTTCACTATTTTATTTAAGGACAAACTTGCAATAAGAAACATGTTTAATGCACTGTAAGATTTGTTGTTAAAATAAAGCCAATAGTGCAATTTTTTGTTGTCCCTTTTATTTAGAAAAGTTCCGAAAAGTATCGAAATAATTTTGGTATCGGCACCAAAATATTGGTATCAGGACAACACTAGTCTATGTGCTATTGTATATCTAAAGGGCTCCCTTAATGTTAAAAAAAACATATTTAGAAGGTCGTGAACAGTTTATTTTTTTGCTCTAGCAATAAAAATATCTGATTAATAATTAATGATTCCTATTTGTTGGTGTGTATTCTCAAAATGTATGCTCAAAAACCATCTATTTACAAATACTAGCAAAGATGATATCACCGCAATGTTTTTTGTTTAGGTTTATTTTTTATTCTTTGATCTCAGACCTTTTAAGCTCCACATGGGATATTTCTGACCTCCTACAAGGCTGAGAATAATCTCAAGATGAACATCAGCAGCCTGCTGACACTGCTAACATGCCTGTTATGTGTGGAACTTACCATTATCTGCACAATAACACCCTACATCTTGAACCCACAAGTTATTTTTGTATCTGCATTCGTCTCAGCTTTTATTACATCGTCGTTATACTTAATACAAACAATAATTCTGAGAACTGCAAATCGTAATTTACCCTGTATTTGTAGACAGCAGAGGTGTTGCTATATTGATATAATTTATTGTGTCAATTCGGTGATGCAAACAACCACCTCCGTTGCCACCTGAGCATAATCATTTTCAAGTAGTACAGATTAGTACGCAGAATTCAGCAGAACTACGCTTATTTCACACACAAAAGTGCACAGCATCACATCGCTCATCCTCGTATCTGTGCTGTTCCGTCTCTTAAATAATACAAGGGGGTAGGGACTTTGACTCCCTCTTTTTGAAAACATGTTTTTAAATGTTGAAGGATGACTTGTAAGCGGAAGTGTTTTGTTGCCTCACAAAGAAAAGGATGTCACAAGATGGTTTTCATATTATAAGACCAAAGACCTTTTTTTTTTTACTATGTAATTAAATATGCTGTTGAAGATGATTTATGGATGGAAATGAAAGTAATGTCTCATGAAAATGCTTCCTAATTATTTTACTATTCATTTGGATCAACCGTTAAGGAATTTGTATGCCGTTGCAGAACAAATCAGGCCCCTTATTTCAAGATTAATGATCATTTTAAATGTCCAGCTCCATATGCTGCTCCTGTGCTCTCAAATATTTGGGGATATGCAGTGTTTCAAATGTATCATACATTCTGATGACTTTGACTTGCCTGTCATGTGTGTGTGTGGATATGGAAGATACCACTTAAATGTATTTATAGTAACAATTAATGCATCTGTACCCTGACATTGGCCAGCCTGTCGCATAAATCAGTGCTTTTCAACCTTTTTTGAGCCAAGGCACATTTTTTTCATTGAAAAAATGTGGAGGCACACCACCAGCAGAAATCATTAAAACATGAAACTCAGTTGACATAAAAAAGTCATTGTCGCAATATGACTTTAAACCATAACCAACCATGCATCACTATAACTCTTATCTCAAAGTAGGTGTACTGTCCCGACCTGTCACATCAGGCCGTGACTTATTTTGAGTTTTTTGCTGTTTTCCCGTGTGTAGTGTTTTAGTTCTTGTCCTGCGCTCCTATTTTGGTGACTTTTCCTGTTTTGTTGGTATTCTCACGTAGCAGTTTCATGTCTTTTTTGAGCGCTATTCCCCGCACCTGCTTTGTTTTAGCAATGAAGAATATTTAAGTTGTTGCTATCCTTCTTTGTGGGGACATTGTTGATTGTCATGTCATGTTCGGATGTACTTTATGGACGTCGTCTTTGCTCAACACGCTGTAAGTCTTTGCTGTCATCCAGCATTCTGTTTGTGTTTACTTTGTAGCCAGTTCAGTTTTAATTTCATTCCCTAAGCTTCAATGCCTTTTCTTAGGGGAACTCACCTTTTGTTTATTTTTGGTTTTAGCATTAGATACCTTTTCACCTGCATGCTGCCTCCCACTGTCGTCTGCATATTGGGATCACGACAAACCATGTTCCGACATCTACAAAGCAATTAGCTACCGGTTGCCACCTACTGAAATGGAAGAGTATAACATTGTTACTCTGCCGAGCTCTAGACAGCACCGACACTCAACAAGGACACATTTTTTGCAGACTATAATTACTTGTTTGCAAAAAATATTTTTTTACCCCAAACAGGTGAAACTACGTAATCTCCCACGGCACACCAGACTGTATCTCACGGCACACTAGTGTACCGCGGCACAGTGGTTGAAAAACACAGGCATAAATCATAAACACTAGTTTATGCGTTTCACTTCTTTAGAGCCACAAACACAATAGGGGTCACAAATAATTGCCTGGGCTTTTGTAAAAAAAAATTTAAAACAAATACTGTAACATGTTTTTTTTTCATATAATCTGTCAATTACAAACCAAGACATTATCAGTCCTAAATGTAGGTTGTTTGAATCAAATTAGTAACATGTAACACATCCTACATCCCCTTGCAAAAATGCAAAATATTTAATTCCTTCTGGTAGCGGCAAACCCCTTCATGGAACACTTCACTTTTCAGTCAACACAGATAACATCATAACATAATGTCAAAGCTCTCACGTATGCATTCACACACAACACCCACATTTGGGAACCAGTATGAGGTGATAGAGGAAAGGTAAACATGAGATAAATCAATTTGGGGCAGCATCGGACAAAGTTTTTTCAAGTTTCACTTGTGCATCTAATAGCACATAATTGTGGTGGATTCAATGAATCTTGATTAAAGGTTTTTATCGCCTGAAAAACTTTGCCAAAATCAAAAGAATAGTCTTAGACTAATCCATCCCTTTGTCTCTAGCTACATTACTACTGCAATGGCCTTCTCACTGGGCTCTCTAAACAAGCTGGTAAGCAGCCGCAGTACATCCAGTATGCTACTGCTTAAATCCTGACTAGAATCTGGAAATATGACCATATTAGTCCAGTGCTCAGGTCACTGCACTGGCTTCGTGTTGCTCAGAGAATAAAACAGCTTTGCTTGTGTGCAAGTCTTTTCATGGTCTTGTGCCAAAGTACTCTCTGACCTGTTAGAACTATATGGACCATCTCGAGCTCTGAGAACCTCAGGGAATGTGTTTCAGTGTAATGCTCCTAAAATCTGGAATAGTCATCCAGAAGATATGAGGCCGGCCTCAACGTTGGCAATGTTCAAATCCAGGCTGAAAACACTTTTAATTTAATTGTGCATATGACAACTCAAAGTATTTTATCTCCATTCTTTGATTTCAATTTGAATTGTAACTGTTCTTATGATGATTATAGTTTATATTTACTTGAATTATGATTATTTTATTTGCATTTTTGTAATTTTCTGTAAATTACTTAGATTTGCCTTGTGTACAAATTGTGCTCTGTATATAAACGTGTATTGCCTTATAGTTTGAAGCAGAGCCGTCACTAGTTTTTGTAAGGACACAGGAGGCTTAACCCCAGGTAGATGCAATAATCATAATATATGTATTATCAGGATTATCATTATGATAATCCTTCATCAATCGGCTAAACACTGGTTTGAATTGTTTTGGGGGCCACATTTTCATAAAGCCGGCAGGCCGGACTTCTCCCTTAACCCTTAGCCCTTGTTTGCATATTCCGAATAACCAGCGTCCTGATTTTGGTCTGTTCATCTTGTCAGAACTACAGGAGCGCTCTGCTGTTTCTAATGACCTTCTGCAAAAAAAGTTATTCAGAGATCATCTCCATGACAGCACTATAGTGTTTTTAAGAATGTGTCTGCAAAAATGTGAACAACGATAAAAACGAGAGGACCTAAAATGGAACCTTGAGGAACACACTAGTAAAACTAAAGAAGTGTGAACAATCGACTACTGACTGCATCTGAAGTAAACAAGCTACTGCAAACACTTTAGTTACATAAATCTCATTACGGAAACAATTGTTGTGACTTAAAGGTGTGCTTTGAGGAACACCTCAGTTATGTAAATCACAAGTTTTTACCCCAGTTCTTTGTTAAAGTTAAACTACCAATGATTGTCACACACACACTAGGTGTGGCAAAATTGTTCTCTGCATTTGACCCATCACCCTTGATCACCCCCTGGGAGGTGAGGGGAGCAGTGGGCAGCAGCGGTGGCCGCGCCCGGGAATCATTGTTGGTGATTTAACCCCCAATTCCAACCCTTGATGCTGAGTGCCAAGCAGGTAGGTAACGGGTCCCATTTTTATAGTCTTTGGTATGGCTCGGCCAGGGTTTGGACTCACAACCTACCGATCTCAGGGCAGACACTCTAACCACTAGGCCACTTTATGTTTAGTAGCAGAGTTAAAATATCAATGCAAGGATCTGCCAACGTGTTTGCTGTGGTCCAAACTCCTTTATACAACCGGAGCAAGCACTCTAGTGTCTTTAAAAAATGTGTTCCCAAGTTATGAACTGACCTCCGGGGCCGGTATAGTGTCATTCCCTGGGGCGGTGGGGATCAGATGGTAGAGCGGCCGTGCCAGCAACTTGAGGTTTTCTGGTTCAAATCCAACTTCCGCCATCCGATTCACGGCTCTTGTGTCCTTGGCCAAGGCACTTCACCCACTTTGCTCCTGGTGGGTCGTGGTTAGCACTTTGCATGGCAGCTTCCGCCATCAGTGTGTGAATGTGTGAGTGAATGGGTGAATGTGACTTATAATGCAAAGCGCTTTGGGTATCATAGAGGCAAAGTAAAGCGCTATATAAATACAGACCAGTTACGATTCCCTGGTGGGATTTGGCCCCTCGGGCTGCCAGTATGAAGTAAAGGGAAACTTGACATACTGTATCTATGATCATATTTAAAGAGGCTGTTTGCACATATGCCTTGAGGGCGTTGACTTTCCAATGTATTTTACACAGTACATTACGGCTTCTAGTGCGTATTAACTTAACTACGAACAAACGTAACATGTGCACGCGCATCAGCTTTGCGTGTTGTTAGCTAATATTAGCAATTTAGATATTTAGTGTTATCTACCATTGAATGTACAAAAAACGTTTTTTGCTTCTCTTGGACTGAGTGTATGTGTGCACATGCTTCTTCAAGTAGGAATATGTGTGCACATGCTTCTTCTTGCTTCTGTAATTGTGAAAAAATATTGACAGTTTTAACACAAATGTGTTCTGTTAAACCACTAATGGCCACACAAGATAGCCAATGGTGTTTTTTGTTTTTTTTGAAAAATGTAACTGAAAAAGTTGCAAAAAAACCCTTTCAGTGAATAATGACAGATTGTATGATTACTAAAAGTAACATTGTGGCTACTTTATGTTCCATTTATTACCATTATTTTGTACAAAAAAATCCCCCCCAAAACAGAACTTTTTACCAAAATAATTACGGGGTTCAAGGATATTTTAGGTTGCCTTTGGCTTCAATTGCTCGATGAAAAACATTATTGATGAAACAAAGACATATACAGGTAGACAAAAAAAAATATTTACGATTAATGGGAGTGTATAAAAGCAAGAGGGTACTGGTTCACAATCAAATCATTTAAATATGGTAATCACATCTTTAAAAATTCAAACATTTAATTGAAGTTGTTTACCAACAAAACACTAAATACATGTTTTAAAAAGCTAGTTTAAACTAAATTAGGTCAATGCAGCAATTATTTTTTTAGTACATATTAGCATACTGTGTGTGTGATGTTAGGTTTATATATTCAGTGATTATCAGTATTTTAACCGGCAACATTGTTTGTACAAAATGTTGGCCTCCCCCAATAGTGTATGCCTTGCTTCTTCTGCAGTTAAGTAAATTAATGTTCCCTCATTGTGATATGTGTGAATACGGTATTGCTACTAAGGTGTCATTATTTCATACAGATTAACTATAGCTATGTTAAAATGGGTACACATATGTTTGTTACTGAGTAGGGGAAAGCTGATATGGAGATTTAACATTCCCTCTACGGTGGCTTTGCTTCCCTGCTAAATGTTGTTTTCACCCTTTCAGAGACATTTTCACTCTCAGATCCCAAGTGAAATTAAAAGAAGTAGATGCAATCCTTACAGTCCCTGCTCTGATCCTTTTATGTCCACCTGTAATTCAGGCTTGCAAAATGCAAATCGCCTCCACTGCTACATGCGATGCACACATGATTTGCATTTACATGAAACACTCATTGGAACCGTCACAGACTTTAGTGGCCTTGAGGCATATTCTGTTTCACAGCGGTATAAATACGGAGTTTCAAATCAAGCATTTGGCTCAGAATTAAAGAATGTATGTCTCTTTATTTTCGCCTTACTTTGCTCCAGTCCTCTAACTCAAAATTCAATGAAAATGCCTGTTTTCGATTTATAATGCCATGGTTCTTATGATGATTACAATAAATATTTCACGAGACGGTATTACTATTTAATGATGTCATTGCGAGAATCCTATAGTAAACTTAAAGTTCAAAGCTATAAAATAAATGGCTGTTGGGTACTACTTATTAAAATATGTGTGAATGAAGTCACCTATTTGTAACTTTTTTTTAGCCACAATTCCATCATTTTGCCTTTTGTATAGAGCAGGGGTCCCCAAACTATGGCCCTCCAGTGTCCAAAATCAGGCCCGCGTGAAGTCCCAAGTATTAAAAAAAAAATATATATATATATATATATATATATATACATATTATTTTTTTCTGTCTTCTCAGGCAAATCATATTGTCTAAAAATGCATTTTCTCATCGATAACGTGACATCATCGCGCACGCGGAAAGTGCGTTATATATGTCTAATATATATATATATATATATATATATATATATATATATATATATATATATATATATATATATATATATATATATATATATATATATATATATATTAGGGGTGTGGGAAAAAATCGATTCGAATTCGAATCGCGATTCTCACGTTGTGAGATTCAGAATCGATTCTCATTTTTAAAAAATCAATTTTTTATTTTTATTTTTTATTTTTCTATTGTTTTTTTTTATTTTTTATTTTTTTTATTTTTTTTATTAATCAATCCAACAAAACAATACACAGCAATACCATAACAATACAATCCAATTCCAAAACCAAACCCGACCCAGCAACACTCAGAACTGCAATAAACAGAGCAATTGAGAGGACACACAAACACGACACAGAACAAACCAAAAGTAGTGAAACAAAAATAAATATTATTAAAGATTAAAGATTAAAGATTAAAGATACCAATGATTGTCACACACACACACTAGATGTGGTGAAATTTGTCCTCTGCATTTGACCCATCCCCTTGGGGAGCAGTGGGGAGCAGTGGGCAGCAGCGGCGCCGCGCCCGGGAATCATTTTGGTGACTTAACCCCCAACTCCAACCCGTGTTGCTGAGTGCCAAGCAGGGAGGTTATGGGTCCCATTTTTATAGTCTTTGGTATGACTCGGCTGGGATTTGAACTCCAACCTACCGATCTCAGGGCGGACACTCTAACCACTAGGCAACAAAAGTATCAATATTAGTTACAATTTCAACATAGCAGTGATTCAAAATCCCTCATTGACATTATCATTAGACATTTATAAAAAAAATTTAAAAAAGAACAATAGTGTCACGGTGGCTTACACTTGCATCGCATCTCAGAAGCTTGACAACACACTGTGTCCAATATTTTCACAAAGATATTGATTGATTGATTGAGACTTTTATTAGTAGGTTGCACAGTGAAGTACATATTCCGTACAATTGACCACTAAATGGTAACACCCGAATAAGTTTTTGAACTTGTTTAAGTCGGGGTCCACTTAAATTGATTCATGATACAGATATATACTATCATATATACTATCATCATAATACAGTCATCACACAAGATAATCACATTGAATTATTTACATTATTTACAATCAATTTATTTACAATAAAATAAGTCATATTTTTGGTTCATTTAATAGTTAAAAACAAATGTACATTATTGCAATCAGTTGATAAAACATTGTCCTTTACAACTATAAAAGCTTTTTACAAAAATCTACTACTCTGCTTGCATGTCAGCAGACTGGGGTAGATCCTGCTGAAATCCTATGTATTGAATGAATAGAGAACCGTTTTGAGTCGGGAAAAAAATCGTTTTTGAATTGAGAATCGTGTTGAATCGAAAAAAAAAATCGATTTTGAATCGAATCGTGACCCCAAGAATCGATATTGAATCGAATCGTGGGACACCCAAAGATTCACAGCCCTATGTGACAATCATTGGTACTTTAATCTTTAATCTTAATATATATATATATATATATATATATACACAGTATATATATATATATATATATATATATATATATATATATATATATATATATATATATATATATATATATATATATATATATATATATATATATATATATATATATACACAGTGTATATATATATATATATATATATATATATATATATATATACAGTATATATACTGCCCAGCCCCCAACCAAATTGTTTTAACCCAATGCGGCCCCTGAGTCAAAAAGTTTGGGGACCCCTGGTATAGAGGGTCCTTATTCAGTGAGTGACTGAACAGAAGGTCGATTATGTAATGAAATCCCCCCAAGCATCTACAGTACATGTTTGTAACATGTAATGTAAGTCTTCACATAGTTGACTTCCATGCAGTCCAAACCTGTGTTAGCATCAACCTGTTTAATGCTGCCAGGGGCCACATGTATTGTGTCAAATAATATTTTGTCTTTTTACTCCATATAGCAGCCACTAATATCAAAATGTTCTGCAATGATGCATGATTTTGATGGATTGAATCTTAACACTAAATCCCACGAGTGCATTTGCTTTGGGTTATGCTATCAGTTTGCTTCTTCTACCTCCAACACTCATCGGCTTTTCTCAGGCAGATTGCAGTAGTGGTGACACCCGATAATTTATTCTACGGGGTGGTGTAGCTCGGTTGGTAGAGTGGCCGTGCCAGCAACTTGAGGGTTCCAGGTTCGATCCGCCATCCTAGTCACTGCCGTTGTGTCCTTGGGCAAGACACTTTACCCACCTGCTCCCAGGTTTAAATGTACCTTAGATATTGGGTTTCACTATGTAAAGCGCTTTGAGTCACTAGAGAAAAAGTGCTATATAAATCACAGTGGTGAAAACACTTGCATGAACCTGCTCAGTGGCCTTGTGGTTAGAGCGTCCGCCCTGAAATCGGTAGGTCGTGAGTTCAAACTCCGGCCGAGTCATACCAAAGACTAAAAAAATGGGACCCATTACCTCCGTGCTTGGCACTCAGCATCAAGGGTTGGAATTGGGGGTTAAATCACCAAAATGATTCCCGAGCACGGCCACCGCTGCTGCTGCTCACTGCTCCTCTCACCTCCCAGGGGGTGGAACAAAGGGATGGGTCAAATGCAGAGGGTAATTTCACCACACCTAGTGTGTGTGTGACTATCGGTGGTACTTTAACTTTACCTTTATTTGCGTGACGAAGACCAGAACAAGGGCTCCATCTCCACAGCAAGCTTCAACTAACGCGTTGTCTATCCACAGTGTGAAGACACTTCTAAGACACTAATCCTCACCACCATGGCAGCAAATGCACAATGTTTCTTCCATTATTATTATCACTAGAGGACTAGAGGCAAAAGCAATGGCTCAGCATGTTACATATACACACACTGACCTGAACTATATTGAACTTATTACTTACTGAACTTATTGATAATCTTATTTATTTCACCATATGAAATACAACTTACTTCACTAATGTATCTATTTATTTTTTAACGTTATTATGTATGGAATGTATTGTGAATACATTGAGAACTCTGCTGCCTCTTTGCCAGGACTCCCTTGAAAAAGAGGTTTTTAATTTCAATGGGATTTTGTTCCTGGTTAAATAAAGGTTAAATAAAATATAAAAAAAACAGGAAGTGAACACAAGTGTTAGAAATTTTTATGTAATGGAAAAGGGGTATAGTATTATATAAGCTCTGCTTCTTCCTACTCCTTTTTGAACATGTTAAGAGAAACTGGAAATTGTGAGGTATCATGTCGTATGCATGCATGTTCGAAACAAACTCAAACTAACCAAGCAGGACGACACAAGACGCTAAAGTAAAGTAGGGGTGATTGATCTCGATTTAAATACTATCATTACATAGTATAGTATCTGTGCATAAACGATACTAAAGTGATTAACGCGATATTTGTCTTGTTATTATCACTAAAATACATTTTTTTACTGTTTACAAACTCACGTGGTAAGTCTCTGGATAGAGGAAGGCAAAACCCAAATGATTTAAAAGACACCTACAGTAATACGCAAACCCAACTTTTCTTACCTGATGGTGCCTGTTTTTGTGTATTAGGGATCTGCATAAGTCCTGAAAATGACTTCGAATGAAATCAAATCATCGAGGCATGGCGGAGATATTTATAAAACAATCTTGCCTTCCTTCATACTTCCTCCAATCGAGCCATTTGGAATTGTCTCAACTTCAGATGTTTTTCTAACACGTGACATCAGCGGATATCTCCATATATGTTTTACCCGAAGAGCTTTGCGCCAGTCCGCCATTGAAGTCCGACCCTGTAGTGAGTAAGTTTCTTTTTTCTCTCTATCCTCTTGTTGTGGGGCAGACTGGTTCGTACATGCACATGCACTTTATTTGATTAAAAAATTGTATGTAGCATTCATTATCACACATTTTATACATCATCAGATCTATAATACTGACAAAGTCTAAATGTAATATTGTATGCGTCATAAAAATGTGTTATTGTGTTTACTTACGTACAGTATATGCCATGAAGCATTTTCAGTTCTATATTCTATTGTCAAAGTATCGTATCAGGATTGAAAACAATTGAATCGGGATCGGAGGCCAAAAACGTTGATCGGGACATCTTAACTTCCCGATGTATTCAGCTTTTACATGTGAGTTTTGTCATGGCAACCTGCTTATACTGGCCATCTTTGCAGTTTCCCTTGAGTGGTCGCTATAGACAGTTTAGAATGTACTGTATATTTAAATATTGTATTTATCATAGAGCCATAATACTCATTCAGACAAGTAAAATGACGCAAACCATGTTTTTTAACGAGTTAAAGTTAAGTTAAAGTACCAATAATAGTCACACACACACTAGGTGTGGTGAAATGTGTCCCCTGCATTTGACCCATCCCCTTTTTCACCCCCTGGGAGGTGAGGGGAGCAGTGAGCAGCAGCGGTAGCCACACCCGGGAATCATTTTGGTGATTTAACCCCCAATTCTAACCCTTGATGCTGAGTGCCAAGCAGGGAGATAATGCATCCCATTTTTATAGTCTTTGGTATGACTCGGCCGGGGTTTGAACTCACGACCTACCAATCTCAGGGCGGACACTCTAACCACAAGGCCACTGGGCCACATTTATTCAGTGTAAAATATCCTATCCAGACAAAATGTTGAGTCATGGTCTGCGGGACAGTGACATAGCCTTTGGCCAACAGCAGTTAGCTGTGTCAACAAAGTGTAACACAGTTTGTGGTCAGATATTAAATCCACATTTCGGCAACACTTGTGGATATCAAACATGAGCACGCCCTCGCTGCTGTGATTTATAATCATAGCTTCCATGTGCAAACAGGCCAGAGGGCTTCAAGCTACAGGTGCATCACTCAGAGTCTACTTCTATTTGCTCAGTCATCCGAAGCGAGGTGTTCCCCCGGCAGGAGGCACTGGGCCCGTGGACGCTATTTCTCCACTGCCTGCCTGCTAATGGCTATTTCGCAGCTTCGCATTCGCTACTTGAAGGCGTCGGCTACTGCTCAACTGCTGCACTTTGCCTCAGGTTCACTGTTATGTCCTGCTGCTAAACAAATGACTGCAACTTGCAGGGTGCCTCTGGGATAGTGGCATTACAGTGACTGCGTTATTTGAAAACTGGTCACAGAGTGGAGTTAATAGGTCACCGCTTTTGTTGTAGACACACAGGCTTTAATAATACAAGCTGGTGAACAATATTACTAAATACGGAATGAGATGCATTTTAAATCTGAAGGGGCAGAGCCTGTTCATAGACTGAAGTACAGTCATTTCCGCCTGTATCAAGTGCCCCTTACTGTGTGCTCTGCAGTTACACACACAGCAACACACACTGACTCACTTTAGCCTTGAAAGGTCAAAAAGGCAACATCGCGGTAAAAGACTCCGTAATAAAAGCTTAACTTGTTTCGAGTTCTCAGTAGGGTTGTACGGTATATCGGTATTAGTATAGTACCGCGATACTAATGATTTATTATCGGTACGATACCGCCTCTGAAAGGTACCGGTCATCGTCACATCATGTCATTGCTGGTTTACGAGCAGACGAGCATGTTCGGCAGCGCACAATCACGGAGTACTTACAAGCAGACACAATGTGTAGACAGAAAAGGGACAATGGACGCATTTTGGCTTAAAAACTAAAGATAAAGGGGAAGTTATAACACGGGGCGGTATAGCTCGGTTGGTAGAGTGGCCCTGCCAGCAACTTGAGGGTTCCAGGTTCGATCCCCGCTTCCGCCATCCTAGTCACTGCCGTTGTGTCCTTGGGCAAGAAACTTTACCCACCTGCTCCCAGTGCCACCCACACTGGTTTAAATATAACTTAGATATTGGGTTTCACTATGTAAAAGCGCTTTGAGTCACTAGAGAAAAGCGCTATATAAATATATTTCACTTCACTTCACTTCACTGAAACGCCCTCAGGAAGAGGTGCTTTAAGACATGGCTAGCTAACTAGCGGCTAAAGTCCATCCGCAATCGACAGTGTTTTAGCTACTTCTAAATCACTAATCCTCGCCTCCATGGCGACAAATAAAGTAAGTTTCTTACAAGTATCATCCCTGCAGTACGAGCAATAGCTAAACATGCTTCACTACACACCGTAGCCCACCGGCGTCACCGCTAATGACGCCGTTCATGAATGTAAACAAACGGCATGGGATTTACACCTGACAGCCAATGTAATGATACCATGTACAATAGTGTATCTAGTCGATACAACTATAATTACATCAACATTTTTTAGCATCACATAATCTTCTTTCGTTTTTTTTTAGTTTATATTATGTTTATAAACTCAGGAAATATGTCCCTGGACACATGAGGACTTAAATTATGACCAATGTATGATCCTGTAACGACTTGGTATCCGATTGATACCCAAATTTGTGGTATCACCCAAAACTAATGTAAAGTATCAAACAACAGAAGAATAAATGATTTTTACATTTTAACTGAAGTGTAGATAGAACATGTTAAAAGAGAAAATAAGCAGATATTAACAGTAAATTAACAAGTAGATTATTAATTCATGTTCTACTACTTGTCCTTAATAATGTTGACAAAATAATAGAATTAATGTTACTGCATACGTCAGCAGTTTAATTAGGAGCCTTTGTTTGCTTACTTACTAATACAAGACAAGTTGTCTTGTTTTTATTTTATTTAAGGACAAACTTGCAATAAGAAACACATGTTTAATGTACCGTAAGATTTTTTGTTAAAATAAAGCCAATAATGCAATTTTTTGTGGTCCCCTTTATTTACAAAAGTACCAAAAAAGTATCGAAATACATTTTGGTACCTGTACCGGTACAACAATATTGGTATCGGGACAACACTAGTTCTCAGTAGTAAGAGCCGGTATAGTGAGTAACAATGTGCAATGATGAACACGTGTAATTCACTCCTGTATGGAAAGGCGAACTAAATTTGAAATCCCACATATCTAAAATATGTTTTAATTTCAGAATATTTATGCATTGTTCAACTGTAAATGATAATCTGCGTCAAGGGGTTCAGGATTCGGAACAAAATAAGTCACCTAATAATCACAGTAGCTGCCTTTAATCATCCTTCATGCACCGTGAGCTAAATAAGTGTGCAGAAATTCTGAGAGGAAAGGTGTTCCACTTTAAAGCCATGTGATAGATTAGGGAGGAGCCCCAGCCACATAATAATTTCCCTGGTGACCAATTTCGGAGCATTCCTTATAAGCAAAGGAAATAATCAACAAGGCAACATGTCAAGCACAGCCTCATGCCAACACGGGCTGACATGCTGACTCAATTCTAATGAGTAGCCACAGATAGAAATAATAACCTAAAGCAGGAATCATAGATCATGACTGTACATAGACGGCTTCCTGTTCTAATTACATACAGTGTAAGCAACATACCTACAGGTATGCATGCTATCAACTATCAAAATAGCTTGCACTACGCAGCAGCATGTTGTTGATGAAAATAGTGAATAAAAGTAGGTTATGCTTTACTATTACTACTCTATTGCAACACCATGCCTTTGACTTGTATCTGCAACTCATGATCCAGTGCATTCTAATGTTGTCCCGATACCAACATTTTAGTACCGGTACCAAAAAATATATTTCGATATTTTTTGGTACTTTTCTAAATAAGGGGGACCACAATAAAATGGCATCATTGGCTTTTTTTTTAACAAAGAATATTACCGTACATTAAACATATGTTTCTTATTGCAATCGAAAAACAATTTTGTCCTTAAATAAAGTTAAAGTACCCATGATTGTCACACACACACTAGGTGTGGCGAAATTATTCTCTGCATTTGACCCATCACCCTTACTCACCCCCTGGGAGGTGAGGGGAGCAGTGAGCAGCAGTGAGCAGCAGTGAGCAGCAGCGGTGGCCGCGCCCGGGAATCATTTTTGGTGATTTAACCCCCAATTCCAACCCTTGATGCTGAGTGTCAAACATGGTGGTAATGGGTCCCATTTTTATAGTCTTTGAAGTAGTGAACATACAAGACAACTTGTCTTTTATTAGTAAGTAAGCAAACAAAGGCTCCTAATTAGTCTGCTGACATATACCATATGCAGTGACATATTGTGTCATTTCTCTTTCTATTTTGTCAGAATTATGAGGGACAATCTGTAAAAATTGATTATTAATCCACTTGTTAATTTACTGTTAATATCTACTTACTTTCTCTTTTAACATGTTATATCTACACTTCTTTTAAAATGTAAAAATCACTTATTCTTCTGTTGTTTGATACTTTACATTAGTTTTGGACCATACCACAAATTTAGGTATCGATCTGATACCATGTAATTACAGGGTCATATATTAGTCATATTCAAAGTCCAGAGACGTATCTCCTGAGTTTATAAACATAGTATGATTTTTTTTTAAAAAAGGAAATAATATTTTGTGACGATAAAATATATCAATGTAATCATAGTAGTATCGACTAAGTACGCTATTGTACTTGGTATCATTACAGTGGATGTCAGGTGTAGATCCACCCATGGCGTTTGTTTACATTCAGGGTGCTAGTTATCGTATCCTCCCACGGTGTGGAGTGAAACATGTTTAGCTATTCCTCGTCCTGCAGGGATGATACTTGTAAGAAACGTACTTTATTCGTCGCCATGGAGGAGAGGATTAGTGATTTAGAAGTAGCTAAAACACTGCCGACTGCGAATGGACGTTCGCCGCTAGCTAGCTTGCCATGTCTTAAAGCACCTCCTCCTGAGGGTGTTTCAGTGTTATAACTTCACCTTTATTGTTAGTTTTTAGAACAAAATGCATCCCTTCTCCCTTTTCTGTCTACACACTGTGTCTGCTTGTAAGTACTCCGTCTTTGTGCGCTGTCGAACATGCTCCTCTGCTCGCAAAACCAGCAACGTCACAACGTGACGACCCGCCGTCATGCCCGTGAACCGGTACTTTTCAAACAGTGTATAGTACTGTTTTTGATTCACTAGTACCGCGATACTATACCAGTACGGGTATACCGTACAACCCTAGTGCATTCATTTGATACACTGTTGACTCGCATGGCCCATGGAAACTTTTTCTTCTTCTTCACAGTACATTTAAAAGGGTCAAAAATTATTGTTTTCTACATTTGAACACTTCCTTATGGTCCACATAACATGTAGGGATGGTTCTTTGGTCATGTTGCATAGATTATGTTTTAGAGACCATCTTCAAACCGCTTTCTGACCGTCTCTTCAGGATGTGGGCGGTCTTATTTACGTGCCTCAACTTTGACTGCGTCTTCACCCCCTCATACTTGTTGCAGTTTTGAACACTTCCATATCAACTCTACTGACAGATATAAGTAAGAACTAAACGCTACTTTCTATTAGAAATGGTCAGAGCGGAGGACGCATCTACGCATATACGAGCCAGTTTGCCCCACAACAAGAGGATAGAGATAAATAAAGATCTTATTGACTACGGTGTCGGACTAAAGTTCGGGTGAAACTTTACAATAAATGAACATATATTACGCTGAGGTCACCGATTGGAAAAATGTCACAAGTTGGGCAAATTTCAAACAGCTTGTTTCGAGACAGTGTGAAGGAATACATTGTTAATTAAATATATCCGCTATGCCTCCATGCTTTGATTTAAGCAGAAACCAAAACACACAAAAACAGGTAAAAACAATTTATAAAATAAGAAAGTTGTTTTTGCATAATGGGTCCCATTTTAAATTAAGAAATTATGACAACAGGAGAGTTGTTATCCTTGACTAAATCAGGTAATAAAATGTAAATGTTTTTCTCAAAGAAGTCTATGGATATTCTTATTCACCCAGGTCATTGTAATCTCAGAGGATTCCATCGATTACAACTGGACTGTTTGGTTTGTCTTACAAGACAAACCAAACAGTCCACTTGGTTGAATGTCCAAAGGACCCATAGCGTCCAGATGACTGAGATTTCACTAACAAGTTCTCTTTATGTATTTCTGATTCTGAAAATGAATCTGGCAGTCGTTTCCCACAATATAATGTAGTTTTTGAGTAACCGGTAGATAACTAACTGTACTTGGAAGGACACCTTTCCATCGCCAGACTTGATATTGTGCACATTCTTGGTGCAACGCCAACTACAGAACTGGAGCCCATTTCCCTGCATAGACAGTGTGGATAAAGTAATGTAAAAGTATTATTTTGATCATTTAATTGCATGTTGTGTCGCTCTGATCCATGATTATTTCAAAACTGACATCAATCAATCAATCAATCAATCAATGTTTATTTATATAGCCCTAAATCACAAGTGTCTCAAAGGGCTGTACAAGCCACAACGACATCCTCGGTACAGAGCCCACATACGGGCAAGGAAAACTCACCCCGGTGGGACGTCAATGTGAATGACTATGAGAAACCTTGGAGAGGACCGCATATGTGGGTAACCCCCCCCCCCCCCGCCCCCCCCTCCCCCCTCTAGGGGAGACCGAAAGCAATGGATGTCGAGTGGGTCTGACATAATATTGTGAAAGTCCAACACATCAGCGAAAGTCCAGTCCATGGTGGGGCCAGCAGGAACCATCCCGAGCGGAGACGGGTCAGCAGCGTAGAGATGTCCCCATCCGATGAACAGGCTAGCGGTCCACCCCGGAGCAGAGTAGAAAAGAAAAGAAAAGAAACGGCAGATCAACTGGTCTAAAAAGGGAGTCTATTTAAAGGCTAGAGTATACAAATGAGATTTAAGATGAGACTTAAATGCTTCTACTGAGGTAGCATCTCTAACTTTTACCGGGAGGGCATTCCATAGTATTGGAGCCCGAATAGAAAACGCTCTATAGCCCGCAGACTTTTTTTGGGCTCTGGGAATCACTAATAAGCCGGAGTTCTTTGAACGCAGATTTCTTGCCGGGACATATGGTACAATACAATCGGCAAGATAGGCAGGAGCTTGACCGTGTAGTATTTTATACGTAAGTAGTAAAACCTTAAAGTCGCATTGTAACCAACCAAGAAATATAAAAACATTTTCATTTCAGGACTTCCCTGCTCTTCTATCTCTTCTTCCATAAACACAATAGCCTATGTTTTCTCATGCTCTTTCAGCATTTGCTCAAGCATCTTAAGGAAAACATCAGTAGAAGAGGACACAAAATAGAATTCTAGAATTACCCTCTTTTTCTCTCGTTTTAAAGTGCCCGGTCTGCTCTTCTTTCTTCATTTTTCTGCAAGATATGACTCAGTCTTTCGCCCCTCCAGGGTGCTCCTGATTTTTAGAACCGCACATAGCTTGAGTATTTACATTTTTTTCCATCCAAACTCCTACCATCAACCTTTTTCTTCAAAGTCACAATCATTGAAATGATCTCTGCAAATAAATTAAACTTCTCTCGCTTGGTTCGTCCCATTTTGCGCAATTCAATTTGACTGGAGAGGTCAATACTTTCCTCATATTCCCATCATTTGGAAATGTATGCAGGCTGACCTCTTCTTTAGTTGTATTTCTCCAACCTGCAACAATGCATCTGGCAGACATATTTGATAATGCCTTCAAATGCTGTGCAAAAAACATTATAATTTGGGATATCAATGCTACCAAAATACATACTACACAATATGAATTTGCCGCCAGTCTTCTGTAGGTGACGCCAACAGGCTGATGATGGCCAGCCCACATTTTGGAGCTAAAAATAGGTGTTTGATACAGTAGTATAGTCCAGACCAAAATGTATTAAAAAACATAGTTGGTGTGCATTTTAGTGTGATTTGTGTAATAAAACTCAAATATTCTAAGCCAAAATACTGTCTGCTGGGATTAATAAATTGGTTGTTTTTAAATTATTTATTTTCTTTGGATGCATTTTTTCTCAGTCCCCTTGTTTGGTGCGCACCAGGATTTGGATGATTGTATTCACGCTTGACTAAAGAAACCACACGAGAGGTGCAAATGCACAATTTTTGTCAAAACACCCTCAGCAAACACACTTTTAAAACATATATTTTACATGCACACTTTTTTGTGACTGATATTATTTCTAGTGTATTTTGGGAGTTTATTGTGTGTCAATTCCAGCAAAAAAAAAAGCAATGGTCCGAGCTTGGCAAGACACGAAAAATGTGCATGCTTCTCTACGCTGCGTCATCTGTAGTTTGTGTCTGAGTCAAACAGCCATCTGCAAAGGTCAAAGGTTCACTAAAAGATTGAAATCTCCACACAGAAGAAAAACATCACCTTGACAGGAGCAACCTGAGAGCTGGTAAATCAGGATACAAAGAGAGGCACAGTCTCTTGGCTTGGAAATAAAAACAAATTCACCGCTGTGATTTAAAAGTGGAAGAGAAAAAGTTGAGACACTTTAGACGGTGTCTTCTTAAGGCTTTACAGTTAAACAAACTAAGACGATTACCGGTACAAGTTTTACTCATGAAATAAAGAAGAACAGCTTCATTGGAGATTGATACACACTTAAAATCTGTCTTGAAACATTTTGTATTGAAATAATTGTATTATTGCATTTAAATATGTGAAAAGGTTTATACAATATCTACTGCAGACAGTTTTGAAATGTACTGTTGCTACTCTTGTTTTACTGTTGTTAAAAGTGGTCTACATTATATTTTTGGAAGCTTTTCTCAACCCTTTTTGGTGTAAAATAAAGGTGCGACACAAAACATCCCCTCTATGGTGTTTGTAATAATCTTAAGAGATATAAACCATTGCAAACAAAAATATTTCAATTTTTTGTATCCCTCTCATTCATGCTGTATTAAAATGAGTAGGGTTAGGTTATGCAAATATAAATAATACTAAACTATCTATGGTGAAATTATCATTCTAAATGTTTTGTTTAAATAAATTAAAAAACAAGAAATAGATAGTTTTGCTGATTATCATATAGTATATTTAAAGCACTAGTTTTTTCATGGTTGTAATATTAATTTATTAGTGAGCCACGGGTGACATTTTGTTTATTAATGGTAACACCCTTTGATGAATGCAGGACGCAAAGCACCAGTTCAGCTGCTTTTCAGGACAAATGGAACCTTTTGGGGAAGGAAAAAAAAAATCTCTTTACTTGCTTATTAATATACTTAAAAAGATAAATGTGGAACAGGGACGCTTAGAGCCAAGCCTATGCATCATAATATATTTGCTGGCATAAGTAAAGAATAATGGTACTATTTTAAGCTATAAAGCCATGCGTGAGTAATATGTCTGCTGCAAAGTGCTACAAAGCAAGAACTGTTATTTTAGAACGTGGTCACTTTATTGGAAGGCAGACACAAATATGTAGCTGTTTAGCTTTTGTGGAATTATTCATATTGAGAACTTTGTTCTTTTTCTATGTCTGCCTGCTTTCCTTTCAAACTGTATGTACATCTAAAAATATGTGTTCACATGGACAATGATTTTGGGTGTTGTGATAACCTGTATTTGTTTATTGTGAATATCCTTTGACGGCTGTTTCCTTTTCTTTCTGCCACAGGCCTTCCCATGTATATCCACAGGAATCTACGGTAAGATGAGCACTTTTATTGCTGAAGTTTAATTGATTTTTAAAATGTTTCTTTGCACGCAAGTTTAACTAAGATGTTCCACAAACCTGAATGGACTTGAATAGCAGTATTAGTACACTAAAATATGTGTTTTTGGTAACACTTTAGTATGGGGAACATATTGACCATTAATTAGTTGCTTATTAACATGCGAATTAGTATCATATTGGCTCTTAATTAGTCATTATTAAGTACTTATTAATGCCTTATTCTGCATGGCCTTATTATACAACCAGTAAGCCATTAACTAAGAGTCTTAGTTAGTCTTAACCCTAACCCTAATTGCTTAATAACATGCGAATTAGTAACATACTGGCTCTTAATTAGTTATTATTAAGTACTTAATAACGCCTTATTAAGTACTTATTAATGCCTTATTCTGCATGGCATTATTATACAACCAGTGAGCCATTAACTAAGAGTCTTAGTTAGTCTTAACCCTAACCCTAACTCCAACCCTAACCCTAACCTGTTAATAAGCAACTAATTAATGGTGAATATGTTCCCCATACTAAAGTGTTACCGTGTTTTTGTATTTATTATTATTTTTCTGATGTATTTATTTATTTTTTTCATTATCAATATATTGCATTTTTTTTTGTAATTGTAATTATAAAAAGTAGATCTGTTAGACTATGATGAAGTATACCGCCAAGTACACCTCAGGCTTAGAGCATGTTACCCATTGACAACAGCCTTCAAATCGGGCCTACAAAGTGCCTCATTGGACCAGCTGGCCTCAAATGAACCATGCAGGCAACGAGCCACTGTGCTCATTAAACAAAGTCACTTTGCAAATATGCCAAACTTGTTGACATGCACAGGCTTTGAAGTTATCATAGCGAAAGGTGCTACAGTAGAAGCGGGAAAGCTGCTGAGGGGATTTATGAAACAGTTTGACACGTGAGACGTAAATATATATTTTTGTTCCATTCTGTTTGAATTTTTTGTGACAAGTGTGACGTAAATATATATATTTTTCATTCTGTTTGAATTTTTCCACATCTCTGTCTTTAGGGATTGGCTGGCGATATGGCCTAACATTTATATTCAAATGATCAGAATCAGGTGTCCTAATCAATAAATATAAATAAATAAATCACTTGGCCCGGACACAGGTGTATACAATCAAGCACTTAGGAATGGAGACTGTTTCTACAAACATTTGTAAATGAATGGGCCGCGTTTAGGAACTCAGTGATTTCCAGCGTGGAACTGTCATAGGATGCCACCTGTGCAACAAACCCAGTCGTGACATTTCTGATGGACGAGTCTGGGTACGGAGGTTGCCAGGAGAACGGTACATTTTGGACTGCATTGTGCCGAGTGTGAAATTTTGGTGGAGGAGGAATTATGGTGTGGGGTTGTTTTTCAGGAGTTGGGCTTTGCCCCTTAGTTCAAGTGAAAGGAACTTTGAATGCTCCAGGATACCAAAACATTTTGGATAATTCCATGCTCCCAACCTTGTGGGAACAGTTTGAAGCGGGCACCTTCTTCTTCCAGCTTGACTGTACACCAGTGCACACAGCAAGGTCCATAAAGACATGGATGACAGAGTCTGGTGTGGATGAACTTGACTGGCCTGCACAGAGTCCTGACCTGAACCCGAAAGAACACCTTTGGGATGAATTATAACAGAGACTGAGAGCCAGGCCTTCTCGACCAACTTCAGTGTGTGACCTCACCAATGCGCTTTTGGAAGAATGGTGGAACATTCTTATAAACACACTTCACAACCTTGTGGACAGCCTTCCCAGAAGAGTTGAAGCTGTAATAGCTGCAAAAGGTGGACCGACATCATATTGAACCCTATGGGTTAGGAATGGGATGGCAGTTCAAGTTCATATGTGAGTCAATGCAGGTGGCAAAATACTTTTGGCAATATAGTGTATATATATTGCAACTTCCTGCAATAATGATGATAAAATTAAATAAGCATAATAGAACTATTTTGTAATGGGTTACAAAGGGTCCTAATTTGGAAACAATTATTATCTTTTCCGGTTGCATAATTGTCTAAAAACTAGTATTAATCAAGTTGCTAATTAATTGTTCAAAGGTAGTTACTTTCTGCTGTAACACAGATCCATCTACATTGATGTTAAAATGTAACAGGCGCTTATTCTTCTGGTTTTTGGCTACTTACTTTACATTAGTTTTGGGCAATGCTACAGATTTAGCTATCGATCCAATACCAGTTAGTCAAGGACAGTATTGGTCATGCCAATGCTGATATGGCTACTTACAAGATCATCTATTAATTGCATTTTTGATCATAATTATTATTTAGGGGAGCACGGTGGCACAGTGGTTAGTGCTTGTTTGCATTTTCTCCCCGTGACTGCGTGGGATCCTTCCGGGTAATCTGGCTTCTTCTCACCTCCAAAGACATGCACCTGGGGATAGGCTGATTGGCAACACTAAATGTCTGTCTATCTGTGTTGGCCCTGCGATGAGGTGGCGACTTGCCCAGGGTGTACCCTGCCTTCGGCCCGAGCGCAGCTTGGATAGACCCCAGCCCCCACCCCATGACTCCAAGACGGATAAGCGGTAGAAAATGGATGGATGGAATTATTTTTCAGACAAAAACACAGAATGGCGGAGCAAAAATATCAATTAAATATTTCAATTGGTCGCTTTTATTACATACTGTATTTTGGAAACAAATAAAATAAATAGGGCAAAGTAATTACTGGTAATCAAATGTAAAAACGTATATTGGCTCCCATTTAAATCCTTTGGTTTTTGCCTTACAGATCTTCCTGAGTTTGTAAACAATAACACAAGTGCCAAAAATGATTTTGTGATAGTAAAAACTATCGATCTAATCACTGTAGTATCGACCATATACTGATACTATACTTGGTATTGTTACAGTCAATTAGCCTGGTTTCTTGTATTTTCCTATGGAGTGCATCACGATTAACTAGTCCTTGCCCTGTAGTCCTCCAGTGACAATGATACAGTACTTGTTAGAAACATAAGTTGTTTCAGCAACGCAGGCAAGGATATATACTTTATATCGCGCAACCTCGCTACAGTATGAAGGTGATTAATATGGCCCCATTTGTCACGGTTTACCTTACACATGAAACGTGACAAATTAAAGGCCTACTGAAATGAGATTGTCTTATTTAAATGGGGATAGCAGCTCCATTCTATGTGTCATACTTGATCATTTCACGATATTGCCATATTTTTGCTGAAAGGATTTAGTAGAGAACATCGACGATAAATTTCGCAACTTTTGGTCACTGATAAATAAGCCTTGCCTGTACCGGAAGTAGCGTGACGTCACAGGTTGTGGAGCTCCTCACATCTGCACATTGTTTACAATCATGGCCATCAGCAGCAAGAGCGATTCGGACCGAGAAAGCGACGATTACCCCATTAATTTGAGCGAGGATGAAAGATTTGTGGATGAGGAAAGTGAGAGTGAAGGATTAGAGGGCAGTGGAAGCGATTCAGATAGGGAAGATGCTGTGAGTGGCGGGTGGGACCTGATATTCAGCTGGGAATGACTAAAAAACAGTAAATAAACACAAGACATATATATACTATATTAGCCACAACACAACCAGGCTTATATTTAATATGCCACAAATGAATCCCGCATAACAAACACCTCCCCCATCCCGTCCATGTAACCCGCCAATACAAACCAAACACCCGCACAACACACTCAATCCCACAGCCCAAAGTACCGTTCACCTCCGCAAAGTTCATACAGCACCGTAGGCGCAAATTGGCAGCCACGCTTCCGTCAGTCTACCCCAGGGCAGCTGTGGCTACGAAAGTAGCTTACCACCACCAGGTGTGAATGAATGATGGGTTTTTAACATGTAAAGCGACTTTGGGTACTTTGAAAAGCGCTATATAAATCCCAGGTATTAATTAATTAATTAATTAATTAATTAATTAATATATTTCCCCAAAGTTACGTACGTGGCTTGCACATAGCGGCACGCACGTATGGGCAAGCGATCAAATGTTTGGAAGCCGCAGCTGCGTACTCACGGTAGCGCGTATCCAACTCAAAGTCCTCCTGGTAAGAGTCTCTGTTGTCCCAGTTTTCCACAGGCCAATGTGTATCCAACTCAAAGTCCTCCTGGTAAGAGTCTATGTTGTCCCAGTTCTCCACAGGCCAATGGTAAAGCTTGACTGTCATATTTCGGGAATGTAAACTATGAAACACAGGCTACAACGTAGCCGCTACATGTTTGTGTTGCTGCAGCCGGCCGCTAATACACCGCTTCCCACCTACAGCTTTCTTCTTTGCTGTCTTCATTGTTCATTAAACAAATTGCAAGAGATTCACCAACACAGATGTCCAGAATACTGTGGAATCTTGCGATGAAAACAGACGACTTAATAGCTGGCCACAATGGTGTCCCAAAATGTCCGTCACAATCCGTGACGTCACGCGCAAACGTCATCATACCGAGACGTTTTCAGCAGGATATTTCGCAGGAAATTTAAAATTGCACTTTACTAATCTAACCCGGCCGTATTGGCATGTGTTGCAATGTTAATATTTCATCATTAATATATAAACTATCAGACTGCGTGGTCGGTAGTAGTGGGTTTCAGTAGGCCTTTAAGGGTGTGCACTATCCAGTTTAGCCGCTAGATGGCAGTAGAGTGTTGGATATCTTGTGTAATTTTGTGGCAATTCCAACTTTGACCACAGCACCATTTGCTATGTACAGTCGCACTTTCCATCATTTTCTGCAGGCTGCATTCCTAAGACTACTCCACCCCCCTTCCTCTCACATGACACCCACATGAATCCCTTATCTACTGTATCTTGTAACAAGTTTGTAATAATCATAGCAAAACAATACATATAAGTTGTACACTTGCATTTGCTTTGAGTAAAAATAGTTAATAAAAAAGTGATTCTAAGGTAGAAAGTGTTTTCGATGAATTATATGAATAATTTAAAATGACCAAGACAGCGATTTTCCAAAATGCATGCTTTTCTCTAAGTTTTGAATAACGTCAGCCTGTGTGCAAGTAACTATTAAACAGGACCTGGGACCTGTAATAGCTAGCACAGTCGTCTCACAAGAGTTTTTATGGGTTTTGATCACTCTTTTGTAAGTAGCAGATTATGTACCTGTGGTGCAAACACTGTTCCCTCAAGCGATCCTTCCATACATTAACAGCAGCAGTAACTCCCCAGCGAACAACAGTTTCGTAAACACCAACAACAATCCGACACTTCCTTGGCCTCGCAAGTCATACAAAATAAATCTGAAAGGATTTTACATCTCCATTAACACAAAAAAGATGGACTGTCCTTCGTGAGATTATGTGACCATACTTTGTGGCTTTCAGGGATATTAATCGTGCTGTGGACAGTGTCTTGCATGCCACCTTACTTAGACACCACATTTTGTCATCCCTGCGCCACTGTTAACGGTGCTGTAAATAGAGTTGTTGGAACACTTTCCATTACACTATTTTCAATTTGGTGTTTCAGCAGTGTAACAAGGTGTGACAGTCTCTTGCCGTCGTGCGGGTTCCCAAGACCACCAGAGAAGGACATTGTTGCGTGCAGGTTTAGACTTCTTTTATTTTTCAATAAGCAAAGTCTCTTCCGGGGGATTTTCAGCCTTGCTGTGTTCTTCTGCTCGCTCCTCTGCTACAGCTTTTCATCTTCGTGCGTCGTCGTCTTCCTTTTGCTCTCTCTCGCTCTCGCTCAGCATCGGCTTCTCTCTGGCTCTGTTTCCTCTCTCCGCCTCTCTCCCTGATGTTTACGTCTGCCGCCCTATTATCCAGTGCGAGAGGATAATTAAATTGTGCCAAGCTGGGCGATCCACATACCTCATAATGTTTTATTTTTTTTATTTTATTTTTTTATTTTTTATTATTATTATTATTTTTTTTTATAATGTCTTGCCCAGCTTCTCGGGCAAATCATATAGCAGATGTAGATGCCCATATCGGCTGTTCAGATTTACTTTACAAAAGAGAAGTGTAGGATACTTCTCTTGTTGCCTTACTTGTATTTTGACTTTATTAAATGTATTTATATTATCATTTGGTGCAGCCGGGCCGGAGCAGGAGGGGATAGAAAGAGAGAAAAAGGAAGACAGAGGGGGGGATTGTGGGGACAAGAGGGGGATTAGACAGAGAGACAAAAACAACAACAGCAAACACAACAACAACAGAGCAACATCAGCAAATACGACATGTACAAATATGATGGTAAAAGTAATAGCAAATAAGCAGTTAGCGAAAATTTTAAAAAAAATACAGAAATGACAATGAGCATTATTACACTAAAAATGGAGCAATATGAATACCAATAGAAATAGTGCTATTGATAATAAACAATACCAGTACTTTACCTTTATTATCAACACTACAATTGTTCAAATGCAACAATACATATACGTAATGATAACTTGAGATACGAAAGAATGCAGAAAAATGGAGGGGAAGAAAGAGAAGCAACCTTAACCTTGTAGATTGTTATAGTAACAATAGGTTAAGCTTTGTCAGTGTGCCATGTGTTATACCCAGTTTACCCTAGGGCAACAACGTTAATATATGTTTGATGAAACGTGATTATGTGCATGAGTGTATGTGTGCATATGTACTTGTATATGTACAGTATGTGTATGTGTGCTTGTACAGTGAATGTATATGTACAGTATGTGTATATGTGTGTACAACGAATGTATATGTACAGTATGTGTATACAGTATGTGTGTTTGAACAGTGAATGTATATGTACAGTATGTGTAAATGTGTGTTTGTACAGTGAATGTATACGTACAGTATATGTATGTGTGTGTTTGTACAGTGAATGTATGTGTAGTATGTGTATGTGTGTGTTTGTACAGTGAATGTATATGTACAGTAGGTGTATATGTATGTTTTTACAGTGAATGTATATGTACAGTATGTGTATACAGTATGTTTGTATAATGAATGTGCGTGTGGATGTACGAACTTTGAGTGTGTAAATATGTACTGTATTTATTTGTATATGTATGTGGGAGCGTAGGTACCTATGTATGTCTGTATGTATGTGTGTGAGTATATGTGAATTTGCATGTACAATACATTTGACTCCCAGTGTGTGCGGGAGCCAGAGTACGGCCCCAGCCTCCCCGAGACCCCATCCCACAAACAGTAGGTGTGGTGCCCAGGGAACCAGGGGCCACCGCCCCCACGCAGCCAAGCCGGACAGCGACAGGAACCCCAGAGCCTGGCCCACCGTGCCGCCCACAAGGGCCAGCAGCAGGCCGCAGACAGACGCACCCGGCAGAGGACAAGGCACGAGAAAAACAGGGGGCAGCCAGACCCCAAGCCAGCGAGAGACCACACCCCACACGGACAGAAAGGCGGGACGCCCCGCCCGAGGGGCCCGGAGACCCCCGCAACCGGACGGGAAGACCGCCCCCGCCCCACCGGCAACAGGGCCCCCACGAGCCGCCCCCCACCCCCGGAGAGCGCGGCGAGGCCAGCCCACGGCCACCCCACCCAAGCCGGCCGCCACAGGACCACCCAGCACAGGGCCACAGGAAACACCCACCCCACCCGCAGGGACCCCAACGATGGAGATGGAACAACCAACAACCGCCCCGCCGAGTCCCCCCCCTGAGGTAGGGGAATAAATAAATAAAATAAATAAATACATAATAATAATAATAATAATATTAATAAAATATGTTAAAAAAAAAAATTTAAAAAAAAAAGGAAAAAAAATAAATAAATAATTAAATCTATTTATAAAAAAAAAAAAAAAAAAGTAAATAAAAAAAGAATTAAAAGAAGATCACAGACATGCTGACACACAAGGTCGCTACCCCAACAACTGGCCGACTCGCAGCACCTCGGAATACCCTGCAACACCAAGCCACCACAGTAGACGCAGGGACCAGACCCAGCAGGCCCCAACCAAGACGGGCACCCGGAAGGGATGGACGGCGGGACCCAGGAGCTCCAGACACCCAGTCCGGATGCAGTAGCCTGAGGCGCCGACCCCCACCCGACAGGCAGGCCCAGAACGTACCCCCAGAAATATACATACATATATATATGCATACACATAAACATACACATGTACACATACACACACATACACATGCATACACATACACATGTATATACATACATACATACATACATACATACATACACACACACACATACACATACACATACCTCATAATGATTGCGGCGTCGATCCCGGCGCGCCCCGCCTGGCTGCTCGCTCGCCGTCCACGCCTCCTCGCCGCCATGTTGGAGCGGGCTCCAGTGTGCCCTGCCTCGCTGTCTGACTGCCGGCCCCGCCTCTCCAAACAAGGCCAAAAGAAAGTTTTGTTTTTTTTGTTTGTTTTTTCAAGATGGTAGTGACTAGTCATACGGTTGAAAGGGAAACAGACCCTGAAAAGTTAATTGAAATTAGTGTTGTCCCGATACTAATATGTTGGTACCGGTACCAAAATTATTTTGATACTTTTCGGTACTTTTCGCTACTTTTGTAAATAAAGGGGACCACAAAAAATTGCATTATTGGCTTTATTTTAACAAAAAAATGTAGGGTACATTAAACATATGTTTCTTATTGCAATTTAGTCCTTAAATAAAATAGTGAACATACAAGACAACTTGTCTTTTATTACTAAGTAAGCAAACAAAGGCTCCTAATTAGTCTGCTGACGTATGCAGTAACATATTGTAATTTTCCATTCTTCTATTTTGTCAACATTATTAAGGACAAATTATTTATTAATCTACTTGTTAATTTACTGTTAATATCTGGTTATTTTCTGTTTTAACATGTTCTATCTACACTTCTGTTCAAATTTAATAATCATTTATTCTTCTGTTGTTTGATACTTTACATTAGTTTTTGATGATACCACAAATTTGGGTATCAATCCGATACCAAGTTGTTACAGGATCATACATTGGTCATATTCAAAGTCCTCATGTGTGCAGGGACATATTTCCTGAGTTTATAAACATAATATACATTTTATTATGGACCAGTACTTTTCAGAGGCAGTATAGTACCGAATATGATTCATTAGTATCGCGGTACTATACTAATACCGGTATACCGTACAACCCTAATTGAAATGCAATCATAATTGATAAATAAATAAATAAATGGGTTATACTTGTATAGCGCTTTTCTACCTTCAAGGTACTCAAAGCGCTTTGACAGTATTTCCACATTTACCCATTCACACACACATTCACACACTGATGGCGGGAGCTGCCATGCAAGGCGCTAACCAGCAGCCATCAGAGGCAAAGGGTGAAGTGTCTTGCCCAAGGACACAACGGACGTGACTAGGAAGGTAGAAGGTGGGAATTGAACCCCAGTAACCAGCAACACTCCGATTGCTGGCACAGCCACTCTACCAACTTCGCCACGCCGTCCCTTCTATGTTTGCATTGACACATCTGCATTTGTATTTTTTAGCTAACATTATGTGTGTCTCATCATTTTACCCATATACTATATAAAAAAGTAGAACAATATTTAGTACTGTGCTAAGTATTGGGCCACCATTAGATTTGTTGTTTGAGTAATACTTTAGTGACAAAAAAATGTGACTTCTACCAACGCTGAATCGTTGACAAAATAGTAGAAAGACAAAAATTGAGGAGTGTCACTGACTACGTTTACACTGCAGGCCAAAGTGGCCCGAATCAGCTGAATGGTTACACTGCAAGTAAAATGTGATCTTTATCAGACTCCAATATAAACGTGCACAGGCCCCAATGTGGCCACAATGTCACTTGCATGCGCAGTTTCAAAAAATGTAAACAAATGAAGGTTTTTTTTTGTCCATCTGTTCGGTTGTGCATGTTCACACTTGTCATTCGTACCATGCTGGACTTTGGAAGATGAAGCTATTCCCCCTCCCTCTCCTGGCCCCCACTGGCCTCCACTAACAGAGCATTCCTACTTTGGTTTACTTTTCCCATCACTTCTACAATGCTGTCTTATTGCAATTTACCTGAAATTGTGATTTTTTTCTTATTACAATAGTACCAAAGACTATAAAAATGGAACCCATTACCTCAATGCTTGGCACTCAGCATCAAGGGTTGGAATCGGGGGTTAAATCACCAAAAATGATTCCAGGGCGCGGCACCGCTGCTGCCCACTGCTCCCCTCACCTCCCAGAAGGTGAACAAGGGGATGGGTCAAATGCAGAGGCCAAATTTCGCCACACCTAGTGTGTGTGTGCCAATCATTGGTACTTTAACTTTTGACTTTAACTCAACTTACAAGCTCATTGGGTTCCAAGCTGGTAAATCAAAACAGTCATTACTGCCCATTAAAATGATTTGGAATTGTTCTTTCCCCCCCAAAAAACACCATCATTTTAACACGTAATATGCCTTTTAAAAAGAACAACAAACTTTTGGATGAGAAATATTGTTTAAAAATCAATAAATAGAATGTAGTGTAAACTGATTCTTTGTCGTGTAACAATAGGAACTAGGAACTAGTTGTTTATTTTGCACACAGACGTCTAACAGAAGGCTAATTTTCGCTCGTATAGTTTGTACTGTCAGGAGAAAAGAAAAAACTAAAACACCTCGGCAACAATTCGGCAGCTTTTCCATATTTTCATGGATTAATGTCTGCTGTATGGCTGTTGTTTTGGTGCGGAAGCTAGTGCAGACTAACAGCACTGCGTTTGGGCTGCTTTGCCAAGTGTGCTACACCATGGAATATGTTTTTAATTGTTAGTTTTTCCAATTCAGTGGGTGTCGTCGTTTTCACTAATGTTCTCAGTTCCGTTGGTTGGAGGGCAGGATTATGTCGATCTCTGGCTGCGGGTTGTGGACAACTACTACCAGCGGCGGGAATGCTTGTGACTCAAATCATGCTTGCAAATGAAAGAATAACAGAAAGCAAAAAGATCACTCAAATCTCAAAATACTCATAAGTTAAGGTGCTCGTAAGTTAAGGGACCTGTCATTAATTACTTGTGAGAAGAGCGATCACATACACTATATTGCCAAAAGTATTTGGCCACCCATCCACCATTTGGATGGGTGGCCAGGTGTATAAAATCAAGCACCTAGGCATGTAGACTGTTTCTACAAACATTTGTGAAAGAATGGGCCGCTCTCGTGAGCTCAGTGATTTATAGCATTAAAGGCCTACTGAAACCCACTACTACCGACCACGCAGTCTGATAGTTTATATATCCATGATGAAATCTTAACATTATAACACATGCCAATACGGCCGGGTTAACTTATAAAGTGACATTTTAAATTTGCCGCTAAAGTTCCGGTTCGAAACGCCTCTGAGGATGACGTATGCGTGTGACGTAGCCCGGGGAACAGAGGTATGCCTTCCCCATTGAATACAATACAAAAAAGCTCTGTTTTCATTTCATAATTCCACAGTATTCTGGACATCTGTGTTCGTGAATCTGTTGCAATTATGTTCATTGCATTATGGAGAAAGAAGCTGAGCAAGCAAAGAACAAAGTTGTCGGTGCGAAACGGACGTATTTTTCGAACGAAGTCAGCAACAACAGTACACAGCCGGCGCGTCTTTGTTTACATTCCCGGAAGATGCAGTCAAGATGGAAGAACTCGGATAACAGAGCTCTAACCAGGAGGACTTTTGACTTCGATACACAGACGCCTGTAGAGAACTGGGACAACACAGACTCTTACCAGGATTACTTTGATTTGGATGACAAAGACGCAGACGTGCTACCGTGAGTATGCAGCTTTGGCTTCTAAACATTTGATCGCTTGACCGTATGTGCGCAACTTTTTTTTTGCGTATGTACGTAACTTTTTTAAAATATATAAGCTTTATGAACCTTGGGTTAGGTGAACGGTCTTTTGGGCTGAGTGATTGTGTGTGTTGATCAGGTGTTTGAATTGTATTGGCGTGTTCTATGGAGCTAGGAGCTAGCATAGGAGCTAGGAGTTAGCATAACAAAGACGTAGGTGTTTTTATGCAGGATTAATTTGTGTCATATTAAATATAAGCCTGGTTGTGTTGTGGCTAATAGAGTAAATATATGTCTTGTGTTTATTTACTGTTTTAGTCATTCCCATCCGAATACCAGGTACCGTGAGTATGCAGCCTTGGCTGCTAAACATTTGATAGCTTGACCGTATGTGCGCGTCACGTACGTAACTTTTTAAAAATATATAAGCTTTATGAACCTTGGGTTAGGTGAACGGTCTTTTGGGCTGAGTGATTGTGTGTGTTGATCAGGTGTTTGAATTGTATTGGCGTGTTCTATGGAGCTAGGAGCTAGCAGAGGAGCTAGGAGCTAGCATAACAAACACGTAGGTGTTTTTATGCAGGATTAATGTGTGGCATATTAAATATAAGCCTGGTTGTGTTGTGGCTAATAGAGTATATATATGTCTTGTGTTTATTTACTGTTGTAGTCATTCCCAGCTGAATATCAGGTCACCCCCGGCTCTCACAGCATCTTCCCTATCTGAATAGCTTCAACTCCCCACTAGTCCTTCACTTGCACTTTACTCATCCACAAATCTTTCATCCTCGCTCAAATTAATGGGGAAATTGTCGCTTTCTCGGTCCGAATCTCTCTCACTTCATGCGGCCATCATTGTACACAATAGGGAACTTTGCGTATATGTTCAATTGACTACGTCACGCTACTTCCGGTAGGGGCAAGCCTTTTTTTTATCAGATACCAAAAGTTGCGATCTTTATCGTCGTTGTTCTATACTAAATCCTTTCAGCAAAAATATGGCAATATCGCGAAATGATCAAGTATGACACATAGAATAGATCTGCTATCCCCGTTTAAATAAAAACAATTCATTTCAGTAGGCCTTTAAACTGTCATAGGATGCCACCAGTGCAACAAATCCTGTCATGAAATGTCCTCGCTCCTAAATATTCCAAAGTCAACTGTCGGCTTTACTATAAGAAAATGGAAGAGTTTGGGAACAACAGCAACTCAGCCACGAAGTGGTAGGCCACGTAAACTGACAGAGAGGGGTCAGCGGATGCGGAAGCGCATAGTGCAAAGAGGTCGCCGACTTTCTGTCAGTTGCTACAGAGCTCCAAACTTCATGTGACCTTCTAATTAGCCCACATACAGTATGCAGAGAGCTTCATGGAATGGGTTTCTATGGCCCAGCAGCTGTATCTAAGCCATGCATCACCAAGTCCAATGCAAAGTGTTGGATGCGGTGGTGTAAAGCACGTCACCACAGGATTCTAGAGCAGTGGAGACGCGTTCTCTGGAGTGATGAATCACGCTTTTCCATCTGGCAATCTGATGGACGAGTCTGGGTTTGGAGGTTGCCAGGAGAATTGTACATTTCGGACTGCATTGTGCCGAGCGTGAAATTTGGTGGAGGAGGAATTATGGCGTGGGGTTGTTTTTCAGCCTAAGTGATTGATGTCATACACCTGTGGCTGGGCCAAGTGATTAGGACACCTGATTCTGATCATTTGGATGGGTGGCCAAATACTTTTGGCAATATAGTGTATATTCAACCGCACAACTTTATTATGCATACCAAAGTAGTCACAGATGAGCGAGCGTTCCGTATACCGTAATTTCCGGACTATAAGCCGCTACTTTTTCCCCTCGTTCTGGTCCCTGCGGCTTATACAAGGGTGCGGCTTATTTACGGCCTGTTCTTCTCCGACACCGACGAAGAGGATTTCGGTGGTTTTAGTACGCAGGAGGAAGACGATGACACAATGATTAAAGACTGACTTTTCATATACCGGTAGGCTGGTTATTTTGATAACGTACAGGCGAGCACTTTGTATTACTTTGCACCATTGTATTATTTGTACTCTGCACGAATGCTGTTCGCCATGTCAAAGATGTGAAAGTTTGATTGAATGATTGAAAGATTTATTGTTAATAAATGAGACGCTTTGCGTTCCCAAACAGTCATCTCTGTCCCGACAATCCCCTCCGTGGTGGCAGGAACCCCTATATACTACGGTAATTACACATCAAAACCCTGCGGCTTATAGTCGGGTGCGGCTTGTATATGGAGCAATCTGTATTTTCCCCTAAATTTAGCTGGTGCGGCTTATAGTCAGGTGCGGCTTATAGTCCGGAAATTACGGTATTTCTATAATTTTGAATCTTTGTCATTTATTTCCATTACAAAAGGTGTCTGATAAGGAAGAAATTGCGAGGAGAGATTGCAATACCGTCATTCTATGATTTGGTTATGCTGGGCATGTGTGTGTACATGTTTTCATGCCGTGCTCTAGCCAAACTATTCCAATTATGTCAAAAAAAATAAGCATGCCGAATTTGAAAATAGATGCCGGACATTAGGATGGAAGTTGGCTGAAGCACAATTGGCTTAGATTGTGTACACCATTAGTTAGCAGGTTAACTTCTGGTACATGGATGATAAACAAACAAATCATGTTTGATTATTCTATGGGATGGACCCTTCCTGTGATGCAATTGTGACTCATGCTGTAATAATATGCTATGTTAGCTCAAACTGGAGTATTCCTTGCCTTGGGCCACACCAGTTGGGTGTAATCCAGTATTATATCTTTATAGTAATGCTGCTAATAGTGTCTGTGTTTTTTTAACTCTGCCAAATTATTACATAGCAAAAAGTTAATTTAATCAACAAAATCAGTGGCCTATGACTTATGCACTCTCCTGTAAAGGACACTGGACACGTTATTACGACATGGTTAAGAGTGTTAGCAACAGTGCCTGTAAAAAAATATATATATATATACATATAGAATAAGAGTACCTTAAATAAACGTGCAGATTTTTCCTGTTAAGTCGCCCATGTAACCAAGAATTTTTAACCACACCGTACTATGCATACAAATTGTTTTTATCAAAGATAGATTTCATATTTTTCTTGTCAAATCTCTGGTAATATAAAACAATACACTGAATGTATGGTTGATTATACGGTGTCCACTAAACACCACAGCAATTTGTACTCATTAGTGTGCCGCTTATCATCTCCTCTCATGCAGCAACCTCCCCACTTTGCAAGATTCAATTCATAAGATTGATATTCGATTCACCTAGAGCAGGGGTGTCCAAACTTTTTCCACCGAGGGCCGCACACTGAAAAATCAAAGCAAGCGGGGGCCATTTTGATATTTTATATTTTAAAAAAAACAATTCAATATATGTATAGAAAATATACATTTAGGCTTCAGGCTTGATCCTGGGGACCCCAAAGGGTTTTGGTCACAAAAATATTAAAAATGTGTCATTATTTAGTATTATTATCTTTAATATTATTCAAGGTTTAAATCTCTAGATCATTAGTTCTATCTGTCAGTATAACGTTTTTAAAGATTTAAGTTGTATGCTCTTTTTGTCAAAGAAAACATTGTTTTTTTATGGAAAAAACACAAAATATGCAATATTTTCCCCCAGTAACATTTTTAAGTGGAATATTTGAGATTATATAATTGGAACCTTAAAAATTTGAATATTTCATAACATTGATTCATTATTATTTTTTGAGCAATGACACAAAAAAAAAATCCCACTAAAATGATTGGTGATCCAAAAGGGTCCTACTCATTAAAATGTTAAAAAATAAATTATACTTTTTTTTACTGTTTGATTTTAACACAGTAATCAACTTCAGATCCATCTGTCAATTATAAGTTTTATTGTTTGTTTTTTGTTTGTTCGTTTTAGGCCCTTCTTTAAAAAAAAAACAGCTCAGTTTTTTATATGGCAAACACAAAATATGCAACATTTTCCCTAAAGAATATCTCAAAGTGGAGTATTTAATGTGACATAATTGGAGCCTTGAGTAGTTCAATAATTCATAATGACATTGATTTTGATTCATTATTATTTTTTGGCAGCTTTGTGTTATTAGAGTAAACATTGCACCATTTTCTTGTTACATTTCACCTGTTTGCTCTTTTATACCACTTTTTATGTTTTAACATTTTTTTAATCTTATTTTTAGAATGTGCCATGGGGCCGTTAAAAAATGACCTGCGGGCCGCAAATGGCCCCCGGGCCGCACTTTGGACACCCCTGACCTAGAGTATGTGCTTTGAGTCATGAAGTGAAACATGTGCTGATTAAAAAATACTCAAAAAATCTTAAACAAATTTAAATCATAAAGAAACAGTCTAAGAAAAACTGTTTTTATAAATGTTACTATGTTTGTCATGTTATACTGTATATTCAGCCTTTTACCAGAGAGTTGCGGGCTGAGTTCACCTTCCTGTTGATGCAGCCTTGCAATGACTATCGACATGCAAGACAGAAATTCAAGACTTGATGTCAAAGTTAAATGTTTGTTGGTGTAACAACACAGATTGAGGGTTTACTTTAGTTTATCCCACCTGTCATATTCCATGCCAAAATACATCTATGATTACTTCTATGTGTTTTGTCAGGCACCAGTGGTGTGGTGGTTTATTCTGCTGCCTTTTATGCAGTTAGTGCAGGTTTGATTTGCAGCCAGTGTTTCAACACTCATCACATTAGAGCTTCCAAGTGCCGTTCCTAAGGCTGGATAAATGGGAGGCCATCCGGTGTAAAAACTAAGCCAAGGAAATCATGCGAGTGACTCTCTACGGTGAACCCTGCTGGCAGAAGCCAGAACACAACCGTCACCATATGGTTTTTCAGGTTTACAATTTCAGAAAACGGTCACATGTTGCTCTCTTGGCTTTTCAAGCAGTCTGACTGTACTGTAGCCCCTGTTGAAGCCAACATGATCTTGAGGCAAAAAAAATGGATGTCTCTTAGAAAAAGTACTGCTTATATTTTGCAATGTTCCACAGCATGTCATGACAATCCTGATCTGTCTTACGATACGTTTCACAATGCAGATACTAGAAAAGATTCAGGGTAGCTGAAGAAAACCTGGAGTTTTACTTTTTATGTTAAAAGTGTTACCTTACTTGTTTTGGCTTGAACACACTTAGTCTGTGTGTTCCTACTGTATTATTGTGCATGCTTTTTATTTCTGTGACTGAATGGTAGAACATGACTGTGTGTCACAAAATAATGAGCTTGATAACTTTTCACCAGCAAATATATAACATGTACTGTTACATGTCACAATTTCAACCAAATTATACACTAAACATAGTATCATAAAATATGCTTTTGGATAAGACTGGGAGTACAACATTTTGTATTCATGAGCAGTACTGGTAAGGTATGCAAATTAGTTTTTGCAGGCGATTAAAAAGCTCTCTGTGAATGGGCATAGTGCTAAAAACATTGGCATCTTAGGTGGAACTTTTCAAATGTGCAAAGAGTCAAGTTTTCTAGATCATGCAAATGTACATTTATTGTAGGCAGCTGATCGGAGGCTATATAATCTCCAAATCTTCAAACTAGGTCATCTTTTGTTGTTGACAATACTGTACCATAAGCAAATGCAGTAAACACGCTGGTAGATTTAAAGCACGCATATTTTCCAAAGTGCTTGTGTTGTTTTTTTCTCTGGGTACCCTGGTTTCCTCCCACAGTCCAAATAAATAAATAAATGATAAATGGGTTATACTTGTATAGCGCTTTTCTACCTTCAAGGTACTCAAAGCGCTTTGACAGTATTTCCACATTCACCCATTCACACACACATTCACACACTGATGGCGGGAGCTGCCATGCAAGGCGCTAACCAGCAGCCATCAGAGGCAAAGGGTGAAGTGTCTTGCCCAAGGACACAACGGACGTGACTAGGATGGTAGAAGGCGGGAATTGAACCCCAGTAACCAGCAACACTCCGATTGCTGGCACAGCCACTCTATCAACTTCGCCACGCCGTCCAAAAAACATACCGGTTTGTCAATGGAAGACTAATTAGTTCATATGTCTGTACGTGCTCTGTGATTGGCTGGCATGTAGTCCAGGGTGTAGCCTGCCTTTTGTCCAAAGTCTCCAGTTCAACCGTGACCCTGAACAAGATAGCGGTGGTGAAGACTGTCTCGAAAGCCAAATACAAGGTGATATAAAAGATTGATCATGATGACACTCAGGCTAATTTTTAAAGTGATAGTGGCCATTTGTTGTTAAACAGCTGTGTTGGCGCACAACGCAGACATCCATGTAGTAAGGGTGGAAGGGGACTTCATTGGCGTTACTGTATGCGGCTGACAAAGGCACAGCTTATTGCAGTTCACTGTGTTTATTCTGGTGTCGAGTGCCGCAATGCCAGTGGGGGCCCGTCATTGCACTCTGCCAGAAGCCCCGTACTTCAAAGTGCGGGGTTGTGGCGAGCCAAGCATGCTGCTGAGGGGAGGTATTAAAGCCTGTTCAATAAATAAACAGCTTAGCACTTCCCATAACTGCATCTCCGCAGAACAATGCTGCTGATTAGGGCTGAAGAGCCGAACACAACAGCGGGCAAATAGAGGATGGATTTCCAAAAGGAACTATAGTGCGGTATACTGTATTTATGTGCATCTCGACATGCATTCTCCCTGTGCTGCCAGGCTTGAATAAAGGCTCTACTCGTTTTCCGGCCAGCTTTTGTGCACTTTGATTACCTTTATGGACAATTTATATTCCGGAGTTGTAAATTAAAGTGTGAAAGTTACATCATCCTATTGCCTCATGTTACTTCAGGGTTTTAAGTAAAAGGCTGATGGTTAGGATGTCTTAACACTTGACATCTTTTGATGAAATAATTGAATCTGAATTGTGGACGTTTTTATTAATTTATTTATAATTAGGAATACAGAGCTGCATGTTGGCCTACTTGTTTATATGTCAGCCTCACAGTCTGGAGATTCAGGATCAAATCTCCTTTGGAACATATCTGTGTGGATTTGCATGTTCTCCCTATCCATGCATGGGTTTCCTTTGGATTCTCAGGCTTCCTCCCACATCACAAAAATGTGCTACGTTGGGTTAATTGGAAACTTTAAATTAGGCGTGAATGAGGGTATGAATATCGTAATTTCCGAACTATAACCTGCTACTTTTTTCCCCATGCGTTAAACCCTGCGCTTTATAGGATGCTGTGGTTAATTTATGGATTTTTTCGGTTTTACAAGCTTCACATGTCGCTAATACATTTAGCCTGATCACATCAGACTAAAAGTGGACCAATGAAATTGTTTGCATTAGATCAAATGCACTCACCCAACCATTCAGTCAGCCATTTAGTTTTGGACCCACCCTCTTCATGGAGAACAAATGACAAAATGCACATGACACAAGCTAAAATCCAAAGACTGACAGACCGGCCATCAACAGGAAACAGCAGCTACACGGAACGGAAATCCACCACCACTGAAAGGCCAAGCTGCTGTACGCAGAAATTTTTGAAGTCGTCAGAAGGTCAAAGACAGAGCTGAATGACTTCTCCGCGAGGCTACTGTATGCCGTGTTACAGGCACTGTTCTTTTTTAAATGTGTAAATGAACACAATATATCATATTTCATGTTTCAATAGTATTTACAACATAACATTTGGTTAGGGTTTTACTGTGCCTCTTGGCCAAAGTCAGCTTTGATTGGCTACTACTTACCCATGACTCAAATGAGGAAAAGAGGTATAAAAAATGGATGGCTGGATCTACAGGAAAAACAGATCCACATAATTAGATCGGCATTTAAATAATGGTTTGACTCTGTAGGACAGGGCTGATTAAAAAATGTGTTTGTGGGGTCACATTTTTAGAGAGCTAAGGACAGGGGGCGGACTTCTCTTTTTACTAGTATTCTTATTTTGTATAATCCTGTTTTTAAGGACCTACTGCAAAAAAAGCTATTCAAAGGTCCTCTATATGACAGCGCTCTACAATTTTTAGGAATCAGCTGAAAAAATCTTGGCATTTCCAAGTTTATTTTAACTGAACTAGCAAGCCGGTCTGGTGACATTCCTGGGCCGGATTTGGCAGTTGAATTACTGTATTACTATTACCCTATTTTATTACTGTTTTTACCCTAGTGTAAAATAATGATCTTGCCGTTTCGGTTGACTCGTCAGTACATACAAATAACAATCGTACACCTGGATATTGGTTATACCTAAATGCTTTATCCATTTAAACCCCTCACTACAATCATAAACAGAAATACATTTCTCTGAAGGCTCAGGGAGATGTTACACAGGGGCTTTTGTGGTGGGGAAGCACTTATTTGTCAGTAAGGCTAATGCTAATTGACACTGTCTCTCCAGCCTCCGTATTCCAGAGAACTCAGTCACCATTGACAGATGATGGCAGACTAGGGAGGTTGGGTGAAGCAGGGGGGCACAGGGGGTACCTTCGATGCGTGGGAAGAAAAATGAGGGCTCACACTGGGCTGACAGTCTAATCTCTCAGTCAGGCCCATTAGCCACAACAGAATTTCGGCATAGCGTGTTGGAAGTACCACCCGTAAACAAACTGGTACCCACTGTGGGCTACGAGGTCACATAGCATGATAGAGGTTATTAAGTGTTACTCCTGTTTGCACATCCATCATCAGCATGTGACCTGCGTTTAAATGGATTATTCCTTCCAAGGTGGAGGGGCTTCTTAATGTCTCACAAGATTAGTATCAAAAGTCGACTACCTATGCTTAGAGAGGTCATTTTGTCTTTATTCATCCCGTCCGCCTGTCTTCTCTCCTATACCTTCTTTTTTTATTTGTTTTCCGTCTCCCGTCCTTCCGCCTGCAATACCAGCTAAGTCACATACATTATAATCCTATTGTAAAGATTTTTTGTGGACAATTTAGCCTTGGAAAAATGGTAGCATTGCTGCTGCTGAAAAATAATTTTCCACCTTGTAATGATCTGTTTAGGAGGCATCTACTCAGATCAATGCTAGCAAAGAGCCGTGGTCCTGCTGATAGGATGCAAAACCAAAGAATATTGATGTTTTGTCTGCATGGCACACTTGTATTTATAACTTCATCAAAGCAGTGAAACACCCTCAGTGCAGCAATCTAGTTGCTACTCTTCGGACAAATATCTTTCGATTTGCTGTTCACCCTCCACCTCTGTATTACCTCTGAGGACTGTTGGCAGGAGAGATGCAGCACTGACTGGTGCCTGTAGGAGATATGCGGATGTAATCTACCCAAGCTCTAGGATTGTCCATGCTGCCATTCTCCTCTTCTGTCCAGATCAAAGGTGTTAAGCGCTAAAGATTCTTTCTTCCAACCCAGCTGTCTTCATCTCTTAAGGATTAGGAAGCTTGGAGACATTTATGACACCTTATCTGTCAACTGTGATATCGTGCTATATGCCCGCCAGCGATGGTCAGGCAGGTCCCCTCCCTTTTGCAAAAAGCGAAGGAACTTACTAAGGATAGAAAGATCACATGTGCATTTAAAGCCATGTTTCCAAGTGGAACCGTTCAGTTTGTCATGCTGCAGACCAAAATGAGTAAATTATAATCAGGATTATGATGAGTCAGCTCCAGCGAACAGCGTGATCATAGCAGTGTGTAACTCACCAGTTAACATAGAAAATTGATGCATTGTGACATTATTTGTAATGAAGCAGCACAAATATTACAAGTTTATTCATTTCAGTTCACATTTACACATTAGGAAATAACCCCAATTGACCAAAGTGTTGTACAGACATACAAACGTTTGTAAAACAAATACCATATAGTGCCGTGCATAGCAGTGTAAAATTAACATTTTAACATGAATAATAAAATACTAGAAATGTAATTTTATCTTAAAATAGCTCACATATAAATGCTAGAATAATGAAATACAATAAATGGAAATTAAGAAAATAAACAACCAAGACATCCTGCCTAACTGGATTTGAAGTTTTCATAAATGAACACTTGACAAAGAAAAATGCTGACATCGCAAGGATCGCACGACAAGTTAAAAGTTTTTTGTTTTTTAAATTATTATTGCTTAAAATCTGTCCTTTCTAATCAATTTTCTATCGCTTGTTAGGTTTGCTCAGGCAAATCATATTGTCTAAAATGCATTTTTCCATCAACGACGTGACATCATCGCGCTCGGAATACACATTGTATATATATATATATATATATATATATATATATATATATATATATATATATATATATATATATATATGTATGTATATGTCTTAATTAGATTATCCAAAAAAAATAAAAAAAAATGTATGTATGTATATATACAGCTCGGCCCCCGGCCAAATTTTTTAAACCCAAGTTTGGGGACCCTTGCCTAATCAAACAAGGATATTCAAAGTTTAAATATCCTGATTACTTTATTGATGAAAATGGTGAAGATTATAACATGAGTAATGTAGTGAATAAGTCCAATGTTTTTTTTGTAAATGTTGGTCCTAAGTTGGATGTTGATATCCCAGACAATGGAGTTGCAAAATCAGCTATCAAACAAAATTCCTTCCTCTCAACTACAAATGAGCAGGAAGTGACAAACATTGTGCAGAAGTGTAAAAGTAAGTGCTCTACTGACTACCATGTTATCAACATGATATTGGTTCAAAAAGCTATACTGAATATTGTAAAACCCTTAACTTATACTGTATATGTAACCTGTCATTCACGACAATCGCTAAGGTAACTCCGCTCTTCAAAAGTGACAACAAACACGCTTTTAGTAATTACAGACCAATTTCTCTTTTGCCTCAGTTCCAAAATATTTTAGAGAAACTATTTAATTCTCAACTTGAAACATTTCTTGAGAAACATCATATAATCAATGAGGGTCAGTATGGTTTTAGGTTCAAAAGAACAACCTCAATGGCGATACCTGAAGCTATTGAAGAAATTAATAATGCACTGGAGCATAAAAAGTATGCAGTTGGGATATTTATTGATCTAAAAAAATCATTTGATACCATTAATCATTCAATCCTACTAGATAAGATGGAGCGATATGGAATTAGGGGGCTGGCTGGAGACTGGTTAAAAATGTATTTAACAGGGAGTGTACAGTTTGTAAAAATGTTTATCAGATACTCTTGGCATTGCATGTGGTGTCCCTCAAGGGTCAATGTTAGGGCCAAAACTGTTTAATGTGTATATTAATGATATGTTTAATACATCCAAAGGACTGAAAATGATACTATTTGCAGACGACACAAATATATTCTACAGTAGTGATGACTATAATGAGCTCATAAATACAGTAACCAGGGAACTAAACATAATAGAAAAATGGATGGGCACAAATAAATTATTCTTGAATATAAATAAAACTAAGAAAGTGATGTTTGGTAATCGCAACATAACGTCTGAACAGAACATTATTCATGGTACCCAAACTGAAATTGTAAACGACAATACATTTTTGGGAGTAATAATTGTAAGTAAACTATCATGGAAACCCGATGTCAGGCACATTAAATCAAAAATCTCCAAAAGCCTCTCAATTACAAACACTCCATACTCTATATTGCACCTTGGTACTCCCATACCTTACATATTGTGTTGAAGTATGTGTGAATACTTACCACAACACAATTAATCCTCTGATCATATTACAGAAAAGAGCAGTGCGGATCATTCACAAGGTTGTTTTTTTAGAACATACTAATAAACGGTTTATGCAATCAAAGTTGCTAAAATGTGATGATCTTGTTAAATATAATATATAAATAATCGTATATAAAGCATTTAATAAATTATTGACACCTAACCTACAATGTTTTTTTTGTAACACAAGTGCGGGCTCATGACTTGAGAGGTGTTGGATATTTGTCATTGCGGAGAGCTCAAACCACTCGTAAACGTTTTTGAGTGTCTGTATGCGGAGTAAAACTCTGGAACAAACTGGACTTACAACACAAGCAATGCCAAATTATTAATCAATTTAAACTGCTATACAAACATTGGGTCTGGTTTAAATGTAGTGACGAGGGTCTTTAATTTGAATTGCTGTCTCATAGTGTTAACATTTGCTCAATGTTTCCTTACCACTGTTGATATATTGTCTATTACCATTGTTGGTATTTGGTCCCTTACCATTGTTGGTATTGTTCATTATTCTTAAATGGTTGCTACAGATCATTGTTACAGTGTAATAATTGTTGTTACCTGTGGTAATGCCACCATGATATAACATTTGTATTATAATCCTTAAACAAAGTAACATTGAAGCTCAATGTATTAATCACTGAATAGAGAACTGGGGGTGGGATTAAATGAGTTATCTTCTATTCTATTCTATTCTATTCTATTATATTCTATTCTATTATATTCTTACCATTCCCTTTCAGACAAAACTGGCTCATCATGCATTAGATCAGGGGTGTCAAACTCATTTTAGCGCAGGGGCCGCATGGAGGAAAATATGTGCACACGCGAGCCGGACTATTAAAATCATGGCATTAAAACTAGAAAATAAAGACAACTTCAGATTGTTTTCTTTGTCTTACTTTGGCCAAAAATAGAACAAACACATTCTGAAAATATTACAATAAAAATATGGAAAAAAATACCCGCAGCGGTAAAGTTTAGATCCATGAAGGAAAGAAGAAAGTGAATGAATGTTTATAACTGAATACATTTACATATGCGTAAACAATTGTTTTCTTTTGTATTATTATTTTTAATGAATTAAGTAATGTTTATGACAACCTTTTTCCAAAATAGAACATGAGATACAACAGGATAATGCATACATTTATCATTTGTTTTCAAAACGGTTACAAAAACCTGGGACTCCAAAAATTTACTGTGGGACCCCATTTTTATGACTTGATGGCAGAGACCCCATTCTGAAAATTCCTAGCACCAACACTGATGGAGTATTGGTGCATGCAAAACAGCAGCTGGTGGCTGTGGCCTGCGGGCTTGTTCTAATACTAATCAAATATCATCCCGGGGGCCATAGATAATTCATTCGTGGGCTGGATCTGGCCCGTGGGCCTTGACTTTGACACCCCTTCATTATATGAATTAATATTATTATATGTTGTCTATGTTGTACTTTTTCTGTGGCATTGCCTGAAATAAACGAATACATGAAGGAGAAAAAATATGTTTTACCCTGGCTCATGGACTGGGAGGATCTAATGGGGAAAGAAAGGCTGTTCCACATTCTAGATTAGAACCTGCTTGTGCAAAGCCTCTATCTCCTCTGGTTTTGAACCTGGCTTTGGGCAAAAGGACCAAAAGACTTTTCAGCAATTTTAAATAAGTCTCGGAAGTGCCAGAATTTTTTTTTTGAAGCGTGTTGCCCAAAATCTCGCCGTAATGCTGGGACTTAGAAAAAGTGCACGAAGCACTGTACTAGACCATTCTGTGTGTCTGTAGCTTTAAAAGGAGACCTATGAGGATTTTATTCCACATTTAAAACATGTCCTTGTGGTCGAGATAAGCAATGGATTGGTGCAAATTTTGCGTACATTTTTCTCCACAGTCACATTCATAACCCACTTTCTGCATGTGTCTGCAAAATTTGTGTGTGGAGGCGTTCCCAGATTGCAAAGGAAACCACGCCGCCCTTGCTACAAAAGTAATTTATCTTGTAAAAAAATATACACTGTTAAATATACATATCTTGAAGATGAACAGTACCGCTATTTAAATAAACTTCATAAATATTATATAGATTCACCGGGGACAACAATAGGTGCACATTCACTCTCTCCATTGATGCAGACTGCAGCTGTATAAAAAGAGCTGTTTTAGCAGCATTTATGTCACTTCACGTTGGTGTTATTGTGCGCTTGCCAAGATTAGATACAATAATAATAAATACAAATAATTGTATCCCTCCTCATCTTGTGTTTCCTCAAACCAAAATGTTATGGACAAATAAAAAAGTAAGTACATGTTTTATAGTATTCATTTTAAAAGACGTACAACTTGCGAGAAGACATGAAACGAGAATGAATATGCGAAAGTTCCAACGTCAACAGTTTCCGCTGTGTGGGCTCAGCAGAGGGGGAGGAGGGTTTCCGACACAACATGAATGCTCACACATGTCAGTCAATGTGATGTCACTGATTCCTCACTGTTAAAAAAAAGATTCCAAAACCCCATAAACAGAGGCGTTGAAGCTGGATCATCTAGCTAGGGATGGGTCAGAGTCTGTATCATGTCAGTCAGGACGAAGTTGTGTGTTCATTACATCATGTGATGAATTACAATTTCAAAACACAGCGACCGTTTCTCTTAAAAACGGAGCAAACAAGTGAGAATTATATACATTCTCAAATCATAGATATGCTCTCAGGATGCAGATTACTGTCATAATGTCCTTAAACAGTCACCTTTTAATCACTTGCCCATCAAAAAGAATGCCTTCATTTAAATGATTAATTATCCTCTTCTACATTGCATAATAACGAGTAAATGATGCAAGTAACAATTTTCTGTCGACCAGTCAAAGCAACAACTAAAACTAATACCCCAACAAACGTACTGAAAAGCGAAGCAATATACACTATATTGCCAAAAGTATTTTGCCACCCATCCAAATGATCAGAATTATGGTGTGGGGTTGTTTTTCAGGAGTTGGTCTTGGCCCCTTAGTTCCAGTGAAAGGAACTTTGAATGTTCCAGGATACCAAAACATTTTGGACAATTCCATGCTCCCAACCTTGTGGGAACAGTTTGGAGCGGGCCCCTTCCTCTTCCAACATGACAAGGTCCATAAAGACATGGATGACAGAGTCTGGTGTGGATGAACTTGACTGGCCTGCACAGAGTCCTGACCTGAACCCGATAGAACACTTTTGGGATGAATTAGAACGGAGACTGCGAGCCAGGCCTTCTCGACCAACATCAGTGTGTGACCTCACCAATGCACTTTTGGAAGAATGGTCAAAAATTCCTATAAACACACTTTGCAACCTTGTGGACAGCCTTCCCAGAAGAGTTGAAGCTGTATTAGCTGCAAAAGATGGACCGACATCGTATTGAACCCTATGGGTTAGGAATGAGATGGCACTTCAAGTTCATATGTGAGTCAAGGCAGGTGGCCAAATACTTTTGGCAAAATAGTGTACGTGTCGAATATTTTGAGATATTTTACAATTGGTTAATTAGTGTCTCTACTATAATGTGTCCTCTATGGTAAGAAGATTTTTTATCCCAGAGACAAATTCTTCCCAAAAACACTTAAGATAAAGGTCTTTGGAAATGTTCTCATGCATTTCTTAACCATGTTTTTAAAAGGAGTTGTTGATTTTAGTATGTAGGACATCACTTTGATGAAACGTTTCCAAGAAAGGTCAGCGCCTCTGCCATAAAAAACGATCCATTTTTTCCGTCCGCCCTCCTTTCTTAAATACGTTCACCTCTCGTTGTATCTTTCTCCTTCTGTGAGATGCAAAGTCGGTCATGGTCACAGCCTATGTTGTGTTCGCACAGAAAGAAAGCTTGGGGCTATTTGACACCCACACATTGGCGCCTGAAGGCCTTGGGGCACTTCTCTGTTCTCTATCCAGGGTCACTGCAACTGTCCTGTGACCCCCGGTGGGGTGACAACCTTTTCTTCCTCTTTTTCCAGTTGACATCTTCACTGCCTTCAGGTAGAGCAGTCCTCCTCCATGCTGATCTTAACACTGGCTAACCATGACAGATTTATACATTGTTGGTTTCATGAATGAATTTCAGTCTGTTCATAACCAATATTATCAACAACCTTGCCCATTGGGATGGTATAGCTCGGTTGGTAGAGCGGCCGTGCCAGCAACTTGAGGGTTACAGGTTCGATCCCCGCTTCCGCCATCCTAGTCACTGCCGTTGTGTCCTTGGGCAAGACACTTTACCCACCTGCTCCCAGTGCCACCCACACTGGTTTAAATGTAACTTAGATATTGGGTTTCACAATGTAAAGCGCTTTGAGTCACTTGAGAAAAAGCGCTATATAAATGTACTTCACTTCACTTCATTGTCAAACTTGGTGGTTGGACCGCGAGCCTCCCCTCAGAGAAAATAAAACAGCCGCCTTACTTGCTCTGTCAGTCAGGCTACCTACCATCTTGATAATTAACAACAACTTACTAATGTCATGAATACAAAGGATTGCAATGTCATCATTTATTTGTCATTGTAGGAACTAAAGATATAATTTTCATTCGACAAGAATTAGTTTAGCATAAAAAGTTCAAACATATGGAATTCAATTGGGGCCAAAGGTTTTGTACATGAAAAAATAAACTTTGGAATTGAAATATGAAAGTTTGATTTAGTAAATGGGTTACATTTGTATGGCACTTTTCTACCTTCAAGGTACTCAAAGCACTTTGACAATATTTCCACATTCACCCATTCACACACTGATGGCGGGAGCTGCCATGCAAGGCCCTAACCATGACCAATCAGGAGCAAGGGTGAAGTGTCTTGCTCAAGGACACAACTGATGTGACTAGGTTGGTAGAAGCTGGGGATCGAACCAGAAACCCTCAGGTTGCCGGCACGGCCACTCTCCCAACCGCGCCACGCCGTCCCCTTATAACACCTACGTAAACGTTTATTTAGAATAAAAATAAGTGCACAGAATCTTTTTTCAGATTGAATACAAATATTACACTGCTGAACAAAATGTAAAAAAAATTTAAAAAATTAAAATGAAGTTTTGATGTTGAATTGTAAAAATTACATCAGTGTATTCAATGTAAAATTAAATGCACACCATCTTTTTTAGGTTTGATATAATAATTATATTTGATGCATTATTTTACATTTTAAAATCTAATACATTTTGATATTTGAGCTTCTGTTTTTTCCAAACATTGTACAGTTTTTTTTTTCTGTTCCTTAGAGTGATGAATGGAGAATCCTTCCGAGCAGAAACGCTATGGAACAAAAAGTAAATTCTCAACCTGCAGCACTTGCAGTGAGCAAACTAGTGTTAATAGCACAAATAATAACACACCTGTTCAGAGTTTTGCAGAATACAAAACAATATAGCCGTTGGCAAAGAAACATTCATAAATTAGCGGTCCCGTTTCATAAGCCGCAGGGTTCAAAGTTTTGGAAAAAAGTAGCGGCTTATAGTCCATAAAATACGGTAACAAGAGCGTACCAGCACATCAAGACCCATTATTAAAGAGGAATCAGTTTTAGCTCCTATAGAGGAAAAAATGGTATTACGTAGCCCAGTGGCGGGCCGTGCATTTCCCACCTAGGCCTTCAGTGATGTCCTGTGTCCAATAATTACTTCTCAAAATACCATCATTGATGTCACCACATGACCATTGCTGGAGAAATACTATACAGAAACACATTTACGTACTACTGGGCATTGAATCACCACCAACAGTGTACAAAACACATTATTTTCTGGCACATTTAAAAAACAGAAAAACCCGCAACAGCAATTAAAACATATCTTATGTGGTACTGCCAACATTAAAATTGCAAAAAACATTTTAAACGTGAACAAATAAAGAAATTATATACCTGAACTCACAATTTGTAGCACCCATTCGAGCTTCCGGTGTTGGCCGACATCGTCTCACAAGATGTAGTTTATCTTTAAATATCCTTCTTGAAAATGGCCTTGCAAACGCTGTATATGTTTTGTCTTGTCTAATCATAAAAGATGAAGACGAGGCATGTTGGCTTAGTTCTTAAAGTTTACTCCACAGCGTGCTCATCAAAAACATCCCACTGCATTCAACAACCTAAACAGGGCGACTGCGCATGCTATTCACTACTGTGGCACGCTGGGTAATGGAGTTCTTATATTACCTAGCTCAAAACATCACAATATATATATCTGCCTTAGGTTAGCTAGAAGGCCTTAATGGCAACAACTCGTGATCTGATTGGCTATCGCAACTGTCTGTCAAATGTTTGCGTCTGTGCACAGTAAGTGAAGGCCCCTGGCAGATTTGGTACAGCATGGCAACATAAACTATCTGAATTCTGATTGGATAAAAACTCTATAACCTAAAAGCAACAGCGCTGGAAGGAGCATAAGATGACATGAAGAGAATATGAATACTTTTAGATATTTAGGGAAATTAAATAAAAAAATACTTTTATCTTTAATTATGATCATGATTTCTGGTTATGTTAGGCCAGCAGAGAAGGCCTTGCTGGCCCTGACGGCCCACCACTGACATAGCCCTAAAAACAGTAGACTGACAACTGTTGAAGAAGCTAAGTGTATCCTCTGCAGCTTGAGGTAGTCTCAGTACACAAGAGCATATTTCATTGCACGCACTGTACATGCATGCATCCTGCTTGATGGCTTACTTCCTCTCACTTTATCAGGCGATAGAGCGCCGCCTTCTCACGCCGTCTCACCAAAAGAAAAAAAAAACACATGAGCTACCCAAGTTTGTTGCAAAAGTTCACTCGGCGGAAGTGAGGGAGGTGCGACGCCGACAAAAAGTTCTTAAGGCATTTACTTTCTCCCACTCTTTCTTATATTTTTGTGTATTCTTGCAAAGATTTCCTATTTTATTCGCCGTCAAGAAAGAACAACATTGAATATGTAAACTGCAAGCGGGATTGCTTAAAATGAATAATCACTTGGACATTTCGGCTTTACCATCCAGAGCGCACACAGTGCTCATAAAGGTGTTGTACATCAAACAAACGCTCTTGTCTCTGGCTTGCATCAGGGATTTGTGTATGGCTCTCTTTTTATTAACACACATCCCACATGCACCAGGCTGTAAAAATATGAATACATTTGTGGATTCTGCTTTAATATTAGATGGCTACCTCACTCTGTGGCAAAAGTACACGGACTAAGCCTTGTAATTAATTTGATAATGCTTTTAATTTTTCTCTAGAATTACTAAAAGGCGTGAACGTGCTTGATGAAAAGGTCAGGTGGTAATCTACCACATTTGGTCACTTTCCCTGTAGTTTTTGTTTCACACCACAAGATGTATTATGTAGACGTGATGTTGCCTTAGTATCTCTTTGTTAACAAGCTGCAGTGTCCCTAAAATTCTATCCCCCTCCCACTACTTGGCGATGAAGTAGAGGAGCCCCTTCAGCGCAAATAACATCGTACCACCTGAGTCCTCATCAGCGTCGCTGCACGGCACATATCCTATCAGTACGCCTCACGAAGACAAATCTCTCTGCGCCTGGCCATATTTCCAACATAGGACAGAGCCAAGCCAAGCAGCATAGAGACCCTGGAGGGCCCACCATCACTGCACCTGACGCCAGCGTTCCAGCCCTTGACGGATTAGCTTGCACTGAAACCTCCACATTCCACAGAGAGCGCCAAGGAGAATGAGAGAGGACTGCTGAGGCGGTGTAGGAGCATAACTTTTCAAAATTGTTTTCTGGACAATTCAGAACAAAACACCCACTGGCCACAACATTAGGTACAGATTTACAATAGAATGAGATCCATCACGTCTTATTGACTGCCTGCACGACATCAAAGCCTGGCTTTCAGCTAACTTCCTGAGCCTAAATGAAGACAAAACTGAAGTTATGTTGTTCGGTCCAAGTCGCTCTCCCTCCCCCAACGTTGACCTCGGCACTCTTACCCCATATCTCAGTGACTGTGTCACAAACCTGGGGGTAAAGTTCGACTCAGATTTTAAATTCGAAAAACAAATCAGCAGCGTCGTTCAAAAAAGCTTTTATCAATTACGCCAAATAACGAAAGTGAAACCGCTTCTATCAGGGCATGACCTCGAGAAATTAATCCACGCCTTTATCTCGACTCGTCTTGACTACTGCAATGCCCTGTATGTAGGCATTAGCCAGGCCTCGCTCGCCCGCCTGCAGCTCGTGCAGAACTCTGCTGCTCGTCTGCTAACACAGACCCGCAGACGTGAGCACATCACCCCTATATTAGCGTCCCTTCACTGGCTCCCTGTGCGTTACCGAATCAATTTTAAACTCCTTTTATTTGTTTTTAAATGTCTAAACAACCTCGCGCCAACATATCTCTCCGACCTCCTTCAGCCTTACTGCCCCACCCGATCCCTAAGATCAGCCGAACAGCTGCTACTGACGGTCCCAGACACAAGGCTGAAGCTTAGAGGTGACAGAGCTTTCGCCACTGCTGCTCCCAAGCTCTGGAACGACCTACCTCTTAGTGTTAGACAAGCCTCCTCTCTTACTGTTTTTAAATCTCTCTTAAAAACATACTTTTATTCCATGGCTTTTAACACTGAGTGATATCCATCCTGCAATGGCGCCCCATAATACACCTGCTGTGAACCTGTTTTTATGTTTTATTTATTTATTTTTTATCGTGTTCTGTTTGTGTTGTGTTGTGTTTGCTCGGTTCTCGTATTATCTTTTAACCTGCCCATTGTACAGCACGTTGGCTACCCCTGTGGTAAATTTTAAATGTGCTTTATAAATAAAGTTGATTTGATTTGATTTGATAGTGTCAAACGATATTTGTTAGATCTGTTTTTATTCCGATTTTGGATGGGACACTTAACAAAAATAATGGGAAGATGCACTGTAAATGGAGTTATATTAGAGTAATTCACCTAGAGCAATATATTCCATTTACCGGGTCAGTTGAAGACTGAAATGACACTATAGATAGAAATCCCAACTCTATGTTCCTCGTTAATGTGATAAAAGAGAAAAAGATCAACATTTTAAAGAAATGCAAATCCAATACTTCAACTAATTGTCATGGAATTGATATGAAAGCAATCAAAAAAGTTATTGAAGACATTTCACACTGGAACATTCCCAAACAAAATGAAAATGGCAAAAGTAGTACCAATTTATAAGACTTGAAAAAAACACCAATTCCCACACTATAGACCTCTTTCTTTACTGCCACAGTTTTCTAAAATCATTAAAAAAATATTCAACAACAGATTGAACAAACTCATGAATATAAGTGGAACACTCACAGACAACCAATGTGGATACAGAACTAACATTTCAACATCAACCATTAATCAAAATAACAGAGGAATTTACCAATGCAAAAGATGGTAAACAGTGTGCAGCAGCAGTGTTTATGAATCTAACTAAAGCATTTGACACAACCAATCATAATATCTGAATTACAAAATTACAACGATATGGCATCAGAGGCCCAGTCTTAAAATGGATAAGAAGCTACTTAACCAACAGGAAGCAATAAGTGAAGCTCGGTGAAAATATATCAACAGAGATAGAGATACCCCAGGGATCAATACTGGGACCAAATTTGTTCAATATTTATACAAACGACATTTGTAAAGTTACAAATGACTTAAAGTTATTTGTAGAAGACACAACTGTGTTTTGTTCAGGAGAAAACACACAGAAACTAATATAAATAATACAAAAATAAATGAATACATTAAAGAGATGGTTTTACAAAAACAAACTATCTTTGAATCTCAGTAAAACTAGAATAATGCTATTTGGTAACAGTAGAAGAAAAAGTCAAACACAAGTACTACTAGACATAGAAGATATTGAAAGAGTAAAATAAATCAATTATTTGGGTGTAATAATAATAATAAATAATAATAATAAATTAACTTGAAACCTCATGTAAAAAATGTAAAACAAAGTAGCGAGAAACACGTCAATAAATAAGGCAAAATATGTTCTAGACCAAAAATCACTTAATATTCTTTACTGCTCACCAGTGTTACTATATCTGAGTTATTGTGTAGAAATATGGGGAAATAACTACAAAAGTACACTTCACTAACTGTGTTACAAAAAAGATCAATTAGAATAATAGATGTTGGATATAGAGAACATACAAAACACTGTATTTATCAAATCAAGAATATTGAAATTCAATGATTTGGCGCATTTGCAAACAGCTAAAATTATGTACAAAGCAAACTATAACCTGCTACCCAAGAATGTACAACAATTATTCCCAACAAAAGAGGCGAAACATAACCTTAGAGAACAAATCTAACTTAAAACACTTGTATGCACGTACGACACTAAAGACCTTTAGTATATCAGTATGTGGAATTACATTATGAATGGATTAAGTAAAGAAATCAAACAATGTTCTAATACATAAGTGTCAAACTCTGGCCCACGGGCCAAATATGGCCCGCCGTGTAATTTCACTTGGCCCTTGAGGCGATATCAAATTAACACTAGTGCTGGCCCGCCGATTATATATTGCAGCGGTTCCGCGGTAACACCGCATTCACCGCTAATTCTCATACTTGCCAACCCTCCCGGGAGTCTTCCGAACTTCAGTGCCCCTCCCCAAAATCGTCATGTCTGCTTTTCATCCAGTCCAACGAGTGCTGGCCCAGTCACATAACATGTGCGGCTGCTGCACGCACACACAAGTGAATGCAACGCATACTTCATCAACAGCGATACAGGTCACACTGAGGGTAGCCAAATAAAAAAACTTTCACACTGTTAGAAATATACGCCACACTGTGAATCCACACCAAACAAGAATGACAAACACATTTCGGGAGAACATCCGCACCGTAACACAACAGAACAAATACCCAGAACCCCTTGCAGCACTAAATCTTCTGGGACGCTACAAGGTGTGTGTGTGTGTGTGTGTGTGTGTTCTGTTGTTGTGTTTATGCTGTGTTACGGTGCGGATGTTTTCCCGAAATATGTTTGTCATTCTTGTTTGGTGTGGATTCACAGTGTGGCGTATATTTGTAACAGTGATAAAGTTTTTTATACTTTCACCGTCAGTGTAACATGTATCGCTGTTGATGCAGTATGCGTTGCATTCACTCGTGTGTGTGCGTACAGAAGCCGCACATATCTTGTAACTGGGCCGGCACGTTGTTAGAATGGATGAAAAGCGGACGTGACGACAGCTCGTAGAGGACGTTAAAGGCAGTGCATTTAAGGCACGCCCCCAAGACTGTGGTCTGGGTGGACTACGAGATATAATGACTGATGAACACCTTGGTTGGATAATGAAGGTTGCCTCAGCTCAAAGCCTGAGCCCCGACATTAATGAACTAGCATCCCAGAAAAGATGCCAGGTATCTGGCTTGGGCACATCAGATTAGATCAGTGTGTTGCAAACTGAGCAGTTTAAAGTCCTGAATGGTTGTTTTATTCATTGTTATTTTATCTTCAAATTTATTAGCCTGTGGAAAAAGTTCATGTTGATATTTACCTCAGAAGGCTGCAAATAGAAAAGAGGCATTCACTTTTTATTTAAATTGTATTTGATATGCCATTGATATTTTTTAATTATTGTTATTATTATTATTTGAAACTCAATTTTGCATGTCACTATAAAGTTATATAAGCCTTGCTTGTTCAATATTCAATGCAAAACTTGTTTGGGTCCCTATTAAAATGTTAATTTGTTCAACCTTGGCCCGCGGCTTTGTTCAGTTTTATATTTTGGCCCACTCTGTATTTGAGTTTGACACCCCTGTTCTAATATGATCCAGTTTAAGAAGCTGTTCAAACTAAAAGTTTTACAAACTACAAAGAAGAAGAATTATGATAAACGTCATGAATTTATTGAAAATGGAATATTATCCATATTATTAAGTGAATCATAACAGATTTAACTATTTATGAGAAGAACTGATGTATTTAGAACACATTGATGTAAATTGAGTAAAAATTGAGAACAGGAAGTATGTGTTAGTAATTGCTATGAATTGAAAAAGGGGGAAGATTGCTTCTTCCTACTCCTTTTTGGACATGTTGTAAAGAAAATATGTAAAATATGTGATATATCATATTGATACATGTTTGAAATACATTTCAACCAACCATCAACAAGTTGAGGTCTGATATATGGCTCTTTGAAGGCAGCCAAATCTTGAAGAGTCGTTCAAAAGACTGACTCTTGGTTGTTGTTGTTTTCTTTTTCTTTATTTTCATTTTTTCAGAAGTTACTCATTTTTATGATGTGAATAATCACTGCTGGAAGTTATAAGATAAGATTTAAATCCGGAAATGTATCGTTTAGATAAAAAGGAGCTCATCCCCCCTCTGCTTCAGGGAATGAGGAATCACAAAAAACAGGTAAGATAAATAATTATTTTCATATAATTGCGACATTTGCATAATAACACCAACATGCAACATGCAGTAACATAAATGCTGGTAAAAGCAGCTTTTATATGAAGGTCTGAATCGATCGGCAAGTGTGCAGGTGTACCCAATGTTGTGACCAGGTGAATCTATACAATGTTTGTGAAGTTTATTTTCAACCGTGTCTGGAACATTGTCAAACAATAAATTATGATACTTTTGCATAGGGTGAGATGTGATTTTGGCTCCAGAATCAAACATCTTAAAAAAAATGATATTGACTGTAGAGCAAAATTGCTGCATAATTTACACTAAAGCATATGCAATACATGTTATGTAGACCTTTTTGACCACGGGGCCCACTCTAATATTAACACTGAATTAGTAATCTTACTTGTGATCTTAATCATATTCAAAAAATATATCTAACCCACTCCAAGTTTAAAGGCCTACTGAAATGAAATTTTCTTATTTAAACGGGGGTAGCAGATCCATTCTATGTGTCATACTTGATAATTTCGCGATATTGCCATATTTTTGCTGAAAGGATTTAGTAGAGAACATCGACGATAAAGTTCGCAACTTTTGGTCGCTGATAAAAAAAGCCTTCCCTGTACCGGAAGTAGCGTGACGTCGCATGTTGAAGGGCTCCTCACTTTTCCCCATTGTTTAAACCAGCAGCGAGAGCGATTCGGACCGAGAAAGCGACAATTACCCCATTAATTTGAGCCAGGATGAAAGATTCGTGGATGAAGGACGTGAGAGTGAAGGACTAGAGTGCAGTGCAGGACGTATTTTTTTTCGCTCTGACCGTAACTTAGTGTGGAATCCAATGAGCCCTTGTACTTTTCTCCTTTTTCTATTGTCGATCACAGATTTGTAATTTAAACCACCTCGGATACTATATCCTCTTGAAAATGAGAGTCGAGAACGCGAAATGGACATTCACAGTGACTTTTATCTCCACAACAATACATCGGTGAAACACTTTAGCTACAGAGCTAACGTGATAGCATCGTGCTTAAATGCAGATAGAAACAAAAGAAATAAGCCCCTGACTGGAAGGATAGACAGAAGATCAACAATACTACTATAAGGAGACACTGAACCAAACACTGGACCTGTAACCTCACGGTTAATGCTGTGCCGCCTGTCGAAGCCTAGCAATGCTGTTGCTAACAACGCCATTGCAGCTAACTTAGCTACGGGACCTCGTCAGAGCTATGATAAAAACATTAGCGCTCCACCTACGCCAGCCCTCATCTGCTCATCAACACCTGTGCTCACCTGCGTTCCAGCGATCGACGGCGCGACGAAGGACTTCACCCGATCATCGATGCGGTCGGCGGCTAGCGTCGGATAGCGCGTCTGCTATCCAACTCAAAGTCCTCCTGGTTGTGTTGCTGGAGCCAGCCGCTAATACACCGATCCCACCTACAGCTTTCTTCTTTGCAGTCTCCATTGTTCATTAAACAAATTGCAAAAGAATCACCAACACAGATGTCCAGAATACTGTGGAATTTTGCGATGAAAACAGAGCTGTTTGTATTGGGATACAATGTGTCCCAATACTTCCGCTTCAACCATTGACGTCACGCGCAAACGTCATCATACCTAGATGTTTTCAACCGGAAGTTTCCCGGGAAATTTAAAATTGCACTTTATAAGTTAACCCGGCCGTATTGGTATGTGTTGCAATGTTAAGATTTCATCACTGATATACAAACTATCAGACTGCGTGGTTGGTAGTAGTGGGTTTCTGTAGGCCTTTAACAGGATAAACCTTGTCAATTGATATGATACTACATGGTAATCACAAAGATTAGTTTTAATTCTTAGGTCAGGCTGATAACAAAAATAATTTTTTATCAAATGTACTGCAAAAGAAGGGACTAATGACAAATTAATTTACATACAATATATATATATATATATATATATATATATATATATATATATATATATATATATATATATATATATATATATATATATATATATATATATATATATATATATACCTGCTCAGTGGCCTTGTGGTTAGAGTGTCCGCCCTGAGACTGGAAGTTTGTGAGTTCAAACCCCAGCCGAGTCATACCAAAGACTATACAAATGGAACCCATTGCCTCCCTGGCATCAAGGGTTGGAATTGTGGGTTAAATCACCAAATGATTCCTGAGCGCAGCCTCCGCTGCTGCTCACTGCTCCCCTCACCTCTCAGAGGGTGAACATGGAGATGGGTCAAATGCGGAGCATAATTTCACCACACCTAGTGTGTGTGTGACTATCATTGGGACTTTAACTTTATTATGTTGTGCTAAAATAAATAAACTAAATGAATAATGAATATGTTCCTTAGCTGTCAATAAAATTGCAAATGAAAATACAGCTTCAGCACTTTAGTCACATTTTTTGCGCTGAAAAAACTTCATTTTGACTTTAGCTCCAAACTTCTTCTGTTTGATATTGTCATTACTACCACAAGTGGTGGAACAGTGCATTACAACTGAGTACCACTGCGGCCCATGCAGACAACAGCTAAATACAATATATTTTTAGGCGGGTGCTTGCGGCCCAACAAAAGGCCTTCGCCCTATGGTTAAGAAACACTGATCTAGACCACAAAGACATGTGTTAATTGTAGATTAAAATCATCATAGGTCCTTTTTAAAATTTCTCCGTTCAGCCCATTGGCACATAGTCGCTTTTGCCCTTGGAGGGTAAAAGCTTTTGGCCAGATGTTTTATTATGACTGGGATACATTCGGTATGTCTTCTGAAGAAAGCACACATCCGGACTTTAAAATCACTTATTTAATTCCCTTTCTGCTAGCTTTTTTTCATGACACCCTCTTCCTAGACAGCTGGTTGTCTCTCTGTGGGTTCTTTTCTCACCTCTTATTGGAATTATGTGTTGAAATGTTGGTCTATAACGTGTGGCAAAGGATTATTTAAAAAGGTGATATAGTTGTTAAGGTTAAGTGCATTTACGGAAACAAGAGGTGTTACAGCTGTGACCCGCAGACTGATTTTGCAAAGTTCTTGTGGCTGAGTTTTCAAGAGTTGAAGCTCAGTGAACTGTCTGCAAACTCGCATGCAGCCTAATGCAGCCTCCGAGCAGATGCGCTGTCACTACTGGCTTGTATGCAACTCCCATCTTTGCTTGTAGAGATCAGCAACACTTTAGCCTATCTAGATGTAACGCAACTATTCATGCAAGGCATGGGAAAGAACGGGAGTACAAACCGAAATATAGACGCACATATAGTGTGACTGAAGCTCGATAATGGTCTTTTTGTCTCTCTTTTTTCACTGTCAACTCAATAAACTTTCCACAACAGTTATTCATCGACTTTGACCTCTAGCGCTGTCAGGTGACAGGTGACATCATTCAGGCATTGTAAGGATTGATTGTTTTCGCTCACCTGTTTTTCATCACATCCGCCATAAAAGTCCTTGCAGCACTTGTAAGCCTGTTTCATAGGCCACGCCACGTTATATCCGTGGCCGTGACCCAGGAAGAAAAACAGATCTGAAAATGTGACCTGAGCAGTAACCAACCAGCAACAAATGTGGCATGGCCCTTGTACCAGTTGATTTGGGTTGAAATTGAGGTTGAGACCTCTGTCATTACAGTGAGATAGTGCCCTCTGTAATCTCTGGTCCTTTATGCAGGGATTATTAAATGCAAGGGTGCTTGGTTTCTTCTCTTTTTTTTCACTTTTAGGTTTACATATACAGAATCTGTCAGCTTTTCACTCAGTATTTGTCTGTGTTACTTCTACTCTTATTGTTTATTTGTTCTTCCCTAGGCTTTCCCAATGATCCTGCAGCTGACATCGCCCTGAACACAGTAAAACGATGGATTGAAGAGAATCCTAATTCGGTAGGACATGCTTGTGTGTCTATGTTCAAAACAACTAGTCCTTTGTCATCTATTTTCATAGACATGTTTTGAGTGACACAAAACACTAATTTTCATGCATCCTGTTATCAGACAGACACCTCATCCATCTTTCTCACTTCATCAACCATCGAGTTTGTGGTCCGCATGCATATCAAATGAAAAGCCAGTGTGAGACTAATCAGACCTTAAATGGTCTGTTGACTCTTTAATTTGTCTTTGCTGGGGAGAACTATCTCAAGGAAGAACATAAACACATCAAATAGAATAATCTATGATGGGTTTTAGTAATTAAGGCATTATTATCATTCTCTCCGTGGACTAAGGTCGAGTAAGTGTCAAACTAAATGTCAACGTCTTTTATGGTTCTTGAGCATTTGTTTAGTGGAATGCAAATGATCTCAAGGGAAAAGCATGTGAAATTGAATACATGTAGTGATTAGGTGATATTTGTAATTACTATACCGTGGTGAATCAGGAAGTATTAATCATTTGGAATAATAATCATGTCAGGATTTGAAATAATGCATATATCTAACAAATGGGTTGCACAATTAAAGAACCCATAGCGACCAAGATGAACCGAAATGTCATTTCACTAACAAGTTCTCTTAATGTATTTTTGCTTGTGAAATAATGTAGCACCCATAACAGCAATTCGTTTTTGGGTAATTGGTAGAAAACTTATGCAACTTGGAAAGCCCCCTTTCCATGGTCAGACTCGATATGCCCCTCTTTATGTGATCTAGAGATCTGGAGCCCATTTCTCTGCATAGACAGTGTGCATAAAAGCATGTGAAACTATTATTTTTAACACTTTATTGCACGTTTTTGTCGCCCTGGTTCATGATTACTACTTCAAAACTCATATGGTTAATATTATGAGCAAAAAATAAATATAAAATAATCTCCATTTCTGGACTTCCCCCGCTCTTCCATCTCCTCTTCCATAGACATCATAGCCTGTGTTTCCTCATGCTCTTTCAGCATTTCTTCAAGCATCTTAAGGAAAACATAAGTGGAAGAGGTCGCTAAATAGAATACTAGCAGTTTACCTCATTTTCTTTTATTTTTGATTGCTGGGTTTGTTGTTCTTTTTCTGTTTTCCCCAGGTTCTAACGCTGTTTTTCCCCATTTGAAAGTGATCATGATTTTGGGAATGACATTTGGCTTGAATCTTTAATTTTTTTCTATCCGAACTCCAACCAAAAACCTTCTTATTCAAAGTCAGAATCATTAAATTGATCGCAGTAAATTGCACCCCTGTTTCTCTTGCTACTTGCTGTCCATCCCATTTTGCATGAGTCAATTTGACTGGAGAGGTCCATACTTTCCTCATATTCCCATGCTGGCTGGCCCCTTCTTTAGTTGTATTGCTACAACCTGCAATGGCAGCTATGTTTGCTAATTATTTCAGATTATGCATGAACATAACATGAACCGGGATGAAGATACAACTAAAACACAAACCACGCAATATGAATTTTTTATTTTATTTTTTCGTAATTTTCAGGCCCAGAACTATAAAATAAGAGTCAACGTTATCAGCATTAGAGGGGACCTTTTTATGTTAAAAAGCTATCGTTACTGTACTGTATGTAGGGTAAAACCATGGACACAGTTGCCTGAGCAACAAAAATAAGTTTTGCAATCAAATGCATCACTGATTTAATCTTAAACTATTGTAAATTATTTTAAGTCAGCTCCAGTTACAATTGTCAATGTCCATGTGCATTTATATTTAGGTGTGTTGTAGAATCCTGTTTAACTTAATTGTGTTCTTTTTTATGATGATGATTTTTAATGGAAGCTGACTTTGTGACTTGATCCTCAGTGCTTATCTTTGATTGTGAATGTGTTTTTTTAGGCCACAACTTGATGTGCTCCAGCATCACTTAGCTTGTGTTACAGATGTCATGAACAAGTAGTCAAACAATGCCTGCTGCTGGATCACTTTGCAAGTGACGTGCGACAAAATCTGTGCGACTTTAACTAATGACTGCTGTAAGGTGCATCTGGGGAATGTTTTGACACTCTGATGTAACACACTTTCACATAGCGTACTGGTGATTGTAAATAGCAAGGTAATGAGCAAAGCTGACTTTTGTTTGTTGTATTGCTCCACATCCACAGTTGAGGGGCTGCAGCATCAGATATAAAAACAAGAGCATACAAAGGGGACCAAGCTGCTTCAATGGAGGGCTTTAAAAGTGAAGGCATACTGCATGGTAAAGTTATATCCAGATTAAAAATATCTTCTAAAATCCAAAGGAATGTACTGTAGATATAATAGTCCACACAAGCACAATTCAACACCAACAAAATACAGCTTTTACGGATATTTTAAATGGGATCTCAATGAAAGTTGGTTTGACGTTACATTGCCTAAAATACAACTAATCCATTTCAGGCACCTACAAAAAAAAGTAACCCAAAATTCAGTTCAGTTCAGTTTCAGTTTATTTCGAACATGCATACGATACAATGTAATGCATCACACAATTCCAGTTGTTTCATTACAGCACGTCCGAAAAGGAGTAGGAAGAAGCAGAGTTTATTTAATCCTACCCCTTTTCATACCATAGCAATTTTATCCTATTTCCTTGTTCTCTGTAACAGAACAGTGAACACATAAATAATAAATAAATAATATACCACAGTAGGCAAACAAATATTAAATACATAAATAATCTTTGTCTCAATAAAAAAAAAGGGAAAAAAAGGGTTCACGATGTTCATCATAATTATTGTTCTGTGTACTTTGTGAACACTTGTAGTTTGAACCGTCTCTTAAACTGAATCATATTGGTGCTTTGTTTGATTTTTTTGGTTAATCCATTCCATAATTTAATTCCACATGCAGATATGATAAAGGTTTTAAGTGTTGTACGGCATACAAATGTTTTAAATGAGCTTTTCCTCTAAAGTTATATTTCTCCTATTTTGTTGAGAAGAATTGTTGTACATTCTTGGGTAGCAAGTTATGGTTTGCTTTATACATCATTTTAGCTGTTTGCAAATGCACCAAATCGTTGATTTGCAATAATTGTGATTTAATACAGGTAAATAAAGGGTTTGCATGTTCTCTATATCCAATATTATGTATTATTCTAATTTATCTTTTTTGTAACACATTTAGTGAATGAAGCGCACATTTGTAGTTGTTTCCCCATATTTCTACACAATAACTCAGATATGGTAACACTAGCGAGCAGTAGAGGATATGAAGTGATTAGTTATTGCAGACAGAACAACAAAGTTGTGTCCTTGCTTCTGTATACTCAAATGTCTCCATTTTCAGGTACAAGTGCCTTTATGCAAATATGTTATGCCACGGAGTGTGTCTTTATAGTGTTTAAACATGTTTGGGAGAGTATATTTGTATATGTGTGTCTTTACAGTCAATAAGGTTAAATACATGACCAAGCTAACGTTAAAGCTAACAGCACTTCCAATGTCAAAGATAATGCTAAGCATATCCATACTGTCCTCACCTAATCATGCACTAAACGGAAAATCAGGTGTCCACGGCAACCAAAAGTAAACGAAAAGAGAGAGGGTAGAGAACAGAAACAGACTTTAACGTAGGAAAAAAGATACTAAACATAAGTCAAGACCTGACCCAGCAACGGGTCATGACACATGTTTCCCTACAAATGAGGTAGGTAGTGACAGTCGATTGTCACCGTTTTGAAATACTATATTCTTAAAATATATTATGTTTCTTTTGTATGTAATTCTTAATATTGCATTGTTATCGAATTAATGATTATTCAAAAAAATAAAACAATGGTAACAGTGACAGTGTACACAAACCTGAGTGCCGTAAAATACATCGTAAGGAAGTGATGTAGTCTTTACGCATGTGTGGACCGATCGTGTCTTCCGGTATCGATCGTTTAGTGACATAGCTAATAATTAGCAAATAATTACAGAGCCGACTTTTTCTTTGGGCATTTGAGTGAGCGGAACTAAACGCGAGCAAAATATTTTTGTCACAATGTTTGACCATAGTGTAGTTGCAAGCATTGTGTCATTGCTTTCATTACTTGAGTGATCTCAGTGATGTGTTGTAGGAAATTGCTTTTTTCCCAAATGTTATTCCTGCAACAGTCTACCAGCAATAGACCAGTAGGACCAAGCCTCTTTGTTTATCAGTAGCTCAGTGTGCTGTACCTGAAGAGCCAATGTTGTCAGGCTCCAGAGAGACGATTCATTTCAGTGTCGCGATAGGTTCTCTGCTCGGAGGACGATCCTGTTCTATTGTGGCTTTAAATCAGTACAATGGCCTGGCAAAGGATCTGACACACTTGGGTGGCAGTGTCCAGTCCCACTCTGGTCTGGAAATAAATATCTGTATTCTGTCCTGTCTCTTGTCCCATAAACGTGATTGCACGTGAGCACTTACTGAAATGTGGCTGAGGTCTGAAGATGCGGTTACATCAGAGGACTTTGTTCCCTACAGTGTGTTGTTGCTTCTTTGAGACTAGAGTGAAAAATGGAGAACACCGTGTGATTGATTAGCCTTGAGTTTATCTCTTCTGCCAGCATACTCTCACACTGATGCACCCACCAAAGAGCACCAATGTCAGTGTGAAGTTCACTCTTAAAAGCACCCAGTCTTTCATTGTGGAAGAAATAAAAACATTTCTGTGGCGGGGGCCCTTTAATCTAGATAGACCTGGGTGCAGGAATGATTCTTTAGATCACAATGGATGAAAGAATGAAGGGGTTCAGCCTCTACTGCAGCACATACAATAGAATGTGCGGGTTGCTTGGAGGACTCTCATTTCCTCAAGAGTGACTGACACTCTAAATCCAATACTCATCTGGTCTTAGTTATTTCTTATTTTCCATTCTAATTGGTTTTAATTTAGCCTGACATTGCTTTAATTTGCAGATGAAAAATGTGATCTGACACTTTATTTTGCAACCAAGGGTGTGTGTGGATGTCCGAGCTTTTTAATTAAGTGTCTTAGTCACGATTATTCTATCCTTGTCTTAACACTTTAGATGAATTGGTAGACTTTAATAGCCAGTGCTGTTTAACTCAAGACACAATTGATGTGAAGATTTCACCTAACACTCCTTTGGTTTTTGGCTTTGGCAAAAAAACACTTAGTTGTGTTTGTAATGTTTACAAATCATCATTCTTCCTTTCATTTGAATGATCAGTTTTTAACATGAGACAACAGATAGTTAACTCAATCTTAAACCTGTGCTGGGGATTTGTGTCAAATGCCAAGAGGCTGTAAGATACAAATAGAATATGGTGTCTTTTTGTATGATTCTGTGAATGGTTATTGGTTTAGTCGCTGAGAGAGATGAGCAAGATGAATGGTTGATGATAGTAATCTATATTCCCGACTTCACCTTTACAAAAAAATAAATAGAATCACCTGTGTTGGAGCAATGCTAAACTGGTAATCCCCTTATGATCCTGATGTTTGCTGCTTGCCATTATTTATTATTTACTTTTTACTTTTTAAATTATATCTTAATTATGTACACTGCTGCTGGAATTTTAATTTTCCTGAGGGAACTCTCCTAAAGGAATCAATAAAGTACTTACTATCTATCTATCTATCTATCTATCTATCTATCTATCTATCTATCTATCTATCTATCTATCTATCTATCTATCTATCTATCTATCTATCTATCTATCTATCTATCTATCTACTGTATATATACATCTAAATGAAATATTGCTTTGAAGAACGCAAATGGTTTCAAGGGAGCCATATTTTGAGCAGCTGTGTTGTTACAACGACGTCATTCCCCACCCACAGTGTTTTCAAAATGATGGCTTTGCAGGCATATTTTTTGAATGGTCTGTCAAATATAGTGACCATAATTCTATCTGCATCAGAGAAAGAATGTTAGAAACCTCTCCACAATTATTTGTACAACCCTGCAAAGTACATCCTTAAGTAATGCCTCTAGGACAGGGGTGTCAAACTCAAATACAGAGTGGGCCAAAATTTAAAACTGAACAAAGACGCAGGCCAAGGTTGAACAAATTAACCTTTTAATAGGGACCCAAACAAGTTTTGCATTGAATATTGAACAAGCAAGGCTCATATAACTTTATAGTGACATGCAAAATCGAGTTTCAAATAATAATAATAATAATAATACAAAAATGTCAATGGCATATCAAATACAATTTAAATAAAAATTGAATGCCTCTTTTCTATTTGCAGCCTTCTGAGGTAAATATCAACATGAAGTTTTTCCACAGGCTAATACATTTTAAAATAAAATAGCAATGAATAAACCAATCATTCAGGACTTTAAACTGCTCAGTTTGCAACACACTGATCTAATCTGGCGTGCCAAAGCCAGATACCTGGCATCTTTTCTTGGATGCTAGTTCATTAATGTCGGGGTTCAGGCTTTGAGCTGAGGCAACCTTCATTATTGAACGAAGGTGTTCATCAGTCATTATATATCGTAGTCCACCCAGACCACAGTCTTGGGGGCGTGCCTTAAAGGCACTGCCTTTAAGGTCCTCTACGAGCTGTCGTCACGTCCGCTTTTCATCCATTCTAACAACGTGCCGGCCCAGTCACAAGATATGTGTGGCTTCTGTACGCACACACACGTGAATGCAACGCATACTTGATCAACAGAAGTACAGGTTACACTGAGGGTGGCCGTATAAACAACTTTAACACTGTTAGAAATGCACGCCACACTGTGAATCCACACCAAACAAGAATGACAAACACATTTCGGGAGAACATCCGCACCGTAACACAACATAAACACAACATAACAAATACCCAGAACCCTTTGCAGCACTAACTCTTCCGGGACGCTACAAAATACACCCCCTGCTACCACCAAATTTGGGAGTCTCCCGGGAGGGTTGGCAAGTATGAGAATTTGCGGTGAATGCGGTATTACCGCGGCATCGCCACTGTATATGATCAGCGGGCCAGCTCTAGTGTTAATTTGATATCGCCTCAAGGGCCAAGTGAAATTACACGGCAGGCCAAATTTGGCCCGCGGGCCAGAGTTTGACGACCATGCTCTAGGATAATAAACAAAGTCAATCAAAGCTTATTTTGTATCACTGTTGTAAAGATATTTACAAACAACTGATTTTTTTCATATCTCTTGTGAGGTTTTTGACAGCAATCTATGAAGTATGTTAGAAACCTACAACTCTATCTCGCTACAATGCATTTTGTAGCATAATGGAGCATCTTACACAATTTAGTTTGATCGTTTAAGGAGCTAAATGTGTTCTGGACATTAATGATAAGCTAATTCCAAGGTGAATGAACACTTACATTGTGCTCTCACACACAATGTTTAGTGGTTAAATAAAACAATGCTATTTAGAAAGCACATATACAGTACATCTGCCAGGGAACATACAGTACCTCTGCCAGGGAACACACAATAGTGTTTAAATTATTAGCGATGCACCAAACAAAATGGCCCAAAACAGCATTTTTGCCTTCCGGACAAAATACTTACAACACTGCCGAAACCAGATGTTGTGATAACGTAAGTTAGAATGTGGTTTTTCATAATTGTATGATAGTTTTAGTCTTTGAAGTATAAATATTAATTTGGGTAATTGCAATTCACTGTTATTCAGTTAGGATAGTACACAGTCATAGCCATAAATGCAATGGTAATAGTATTTGGCATGATTATTTATTTTGGGTGTTTAGTTTTTTGTCATTTGTGGTTTTTTACAAATAATTTTCATTTCAGTGCGACCCTGTAAGGGACAAGCGGTACAAAATGGATGGATGGATGCATCAATACGAAATAAACTGTATGAATGGAAGAAATATGCTACTACCATATTTTCTAGGCTATAGAGTGCACCGGTATTTAAGCCGCAACCACCAAATTTTAGAAGAAACTTTTTTTTTTTTTACATATATTAGCCGAACCGGACTATAAGCCATATGCTGATACAACATATATTTGGAGATGTTTATTTACATGCCTTAATTGTTTCCAAATGGTGCCTGTCACACGGCAGTAAAACGGCTGATCAAACAAAACAAAAGTCATCGTTGTGTAACCACTTGCTGCGGAAGATAGCTCTCCAATCAGCTAAATAGACTCAATAACTCCCCGGTGAAGTTTTGGTGAATTTACAAAACTAAAACAATACAAAAAGTATGCCATTGTAAGTTAATAATATGAACACAGACACTTGTAAACGTGTTAGCATATTTGACGCTAGCTTGATTAAATTATGATAGCACGTACATATATGCATGAAAACATTCCAACAGACATCACACATAGGCCGGTTTAGTATATATGAATTATTTTAGTTATATTGTAAAACTTACACATGTGGCTTTGATAAATGATAATGATAAATGGGTTATACTTGTATAGCGCTTTTCTACCTTCAAGGTACTCAAAGCGCTTTGACAGTATTTCCACATTCACACATTCACACACTGATGGCGGGAGCTGCCATGCAAGGCGCTAACCAGCAGCCATCAGGAGCAAGGGGGAAGTGTCTTGCCAAAGGACACAACGGACGTGACTTGGATGGTAGAAGGTGGGGATTGAACCCCAGTAACCAGCAATCCTCCGATTGTTGACACGGCCACTCTACCAACTTCGCCACGCCATCCCCAATGAGTAATGAATGAAGAACCCTTTCGAGCAGAAACGCTATCGACGGTTATACTTCTGGTTTAAGGCACGAAACAGGAAGTACATTTTCAACCGTCAGCACCTACAGTGAGCAAACTCATCCAAAAGATGGCGTTATTATGAGACCTGCTCAGTGGCCTTGTGGTTAAAATGTCCGACCTGAGACTGGAAGGTCATGAGTTTAAACCCCGGCCGAGTCATACCAAAGACTCTGAAACTGGAACCCATTGCCTCCCTGCTTGGCACTGAGCATCAAGGGTTGGAATTGGGGGTTAAATCACCAAATGACTCCCGAGCGCGGCCAACGTTGCTGCTCACTGCTCTCCTCACCTCCCAGGGGGTGAACATGGGGATGGGTCAAATGCAGAGGATAATTTCACCACAGTGTGACTATCGTTGGGACTTTAACTTTAACTTTATAGCATAAACAATAACACACCTTTTCAGTGTCTCTGTCGGTTTAATGTGAAAACTGTTTGTGTAATACAAAACATTATGGTCGTTGGCAAAGAAAAATCCATAAACTAGCCGCACCGTTTTATAACCTGCAGGGTACAAAGCGTTGGAAAAAAGTGGCATCTTATAGTCCGGAAAATACGGTACTTTCGTAAGTCTCTATATGGAATTAGTGATTGACTGGTAACCAGAAGTAGACTGGTCTTGTAAATTAAAGCATTAATATTTTAGGTGTGAAATTAAGATTTTAAGGGGGTTAGTTAAGCTCTATATCTTCCAACAAGTGTTTGCCAATGGGTATCATCTGTGAGTGTGAGGGGGCCACATTTTCTCCATGCGTGCCTGAAGGATGCTAATGCTTCTCTGATGGTTTGTGCAACTGGCGTGGCGTTCAAAGCCCCTGCTGCTCTTTTGAAGTGAGCGACTGCAGCATTTGAATCCTCTGCTGTGACTTGGAGCGTCAGGCAGATGTGGTCTCCTCAGCAGTTGAGAACAAATTTAAGCATTTGGCTCCGCCTCCACACATCGTATGTGACACACAGTTTGACCTGATCAGACTCTGTTGGCCACATTGTGCATATTACCTTTGCAATTTTTCTCTGTCTGCCATTAACTTCTCCCCGACACCTAATGTACGTTCTGTAGTCTGACACATTAGTGGCATCGGCCCAAGGCTGCATAAAAGTGATTTCATGGCTTTTATGATCTGAGGGTTTTATCTACCACATTCTGCATAGTATGTGTGCTTTCTGATTTCCATGACCTCCACGTGCTATAGTTGAAAACGAGGAGATTCAGTCTTTTGGACGGATTAAAAAAAATATATGAATTCAATTACTGAGTTATTTCTAAAGCGTTGAAACTTTTACCGCTTTATGCTATCTGTAGATGAAAAGTGGCTGTGATTAAATGTGTTTTGTAAAAGATATAGACAAATTTTATCTCACACAGTAAATGTGACAGTATTTTTGACATGAATCAAGAAATATTTGATAGCGCATTTGGAATGAAATATTTTTTGCCGAAACGGAGATTAAAGCTTTTATCTCTCAATAAAGTCCAAAGACTTTAGCAGAATGATTGTAAGTTTGTGAAGGGACACTCTGTTGAATTGTGCTTTCAATTGTGTACGATTTCTTAATTTCTTCTCTTCTTATTGTGCCAAACAATTAGATAAAGACGTGAGCATCAGCTCAATTTCTTAGTTGTCTCTATTCTCTAGGTAACGAACATAAACAAACATGTTTGTAGAGTTGTTTTCATATATAAAACACATCTAAGCACATCAGTGGACCTCAGTTCTATTAGAGCTACCAACCCCAATGGTACTTTTTTATGATGTGACATAGATACACATGGACAGTTCTTAATAAACTGGCTCATAACCCATGTAGAAAAGTTTAACATTATTTGCAGCCTACAACTGTGGGTGTATTGGATGACTCTCCATTGACCCCTACTTGTCGTAGAATGAACTTCCTCTGTATAGCTTTAGTTAATATTACATAATATAAAATAGAAAGACTAACAGCACTACATTTCACAACTCTCAGCTAAATCTTAACTTTTTTACTAGCCAGTATAGTGGAACCTACAGTATGATGTTGAACATAATAATCAGTTCCATCTCACTTTTAAACAATCCTCATTTGAAGCGTAAAAAGAATGAAAATCAATGTAAATGTAAAAACAACAAAACCTCCGCCTTTTATAACAAGTGACGACGGATATGTCAAAGATGGAATCTTACTGCCGAGAATGTTGGTCCACTGCACAATTTTGTTCCTCACACGTTATTTTTGAAACATTATGTAATACAGGTGTATTATGTAATAATGTAATACATTTTACCTCATTATAACCCTCATTTTGTCACAATCTACCGCATTTTATAATACAATTATTGAACACATTTTTTAATAAACATTGACACAGTTTGTAATAAATTTTGCAATATGTAACAAGTTAGTTACATTTTCATCACATTTTCGAAAAAGACAAAAAAAACAAGCATTTGTGCATTAATGGTATATATATATATATATATATATATATATATATATATATATATATATATATATATATATATATATTCCATATTTGTATTGGCATAACATACCGTATTGTCCGGAATACCCTGCAGTTGATACAAAGATGCAGCTAATCCATGGCAAAATTATGGCATGGATTAAGCAAAGAAATAAAACAATGTATAAAAATTACTATCGTTAAGGAAATGTTTAAACAAACTGTTTACAAAGTATAATCCTGATAAACATATTTTACCTTATTAAAAAAGGAGAACATCTTATTCATCTCATAAATGATGAATAAAGATATCAAAGACTTTTCTGTTTTGTTTGATCAGCCATTTTACTGCCATGTTACAGGGACTGTTTAGAAACTATTAAGGTATGTAAATACACATTTACACAATCTTTCTTTGTAAATATCAAATTTCACAGTGTACCAGTATACATCTGTGGCTTAAAGTCCGGTGTGGCTAATAAATATATATATAATTTTTTTTTTCTTCTAAAATGTAGGGGGTGTTGCGGTTCATAGTCCGGAAAATATGGTAATCCTTATTATATGTGTGTATGGCTTCCAACTTTTCAGTGCACTTGTCAGATTCTGCATTACAATTAATAAAGTAACATTTGATTTAGGTTTGACCAATGAAACATCATGCTAGATTTTTCAAATACATTCTAATAAAGATGACATTTTTTGTGTTACTGTGATATATATTTTTTTTTTCTCATTAATGCATCGATTCCAATGGTTTATTACATAATGTACCAAATTGTTACATTTTGTTCAAAACAAGTACACCAAGTACATATTTTGCAATATGTAGCAAGTTTACTAACACATTTACTACAAATGCGTTAAATAATTGTAATACAAAATTCATCCTATTATTACAAAATGGGGCAATATTACATGATGAGGTGAAAATTGATTACATTATTACATAATTCACCAGTATTACATAATATGTTGTTACAAGGTTGACAAATAACACAAACTGGTGCCAAATTGGTACTTTTGAAACAGAGTCTAAACTGGAATTGAATTTGTAAATTGTTATTTGATACACAACTTTGCTAATGTAACAGTGTTTACTAATTAATCTTACATGAAAAGGTAGTGTATTAAGTGAGCAAAATGTCTGCATCTTTTGAATTGAAGTACAACTAAACCTTCCAATGTTTTGGCCTGAGCATTTTTGCTCGATGTGAAACTAGTAAAACGCATGCTTCAGTTACTGAATATCATCTTTTGTGGCAAAAACTTTGATTATTTTTTCATAAAAATAACAATATACTTTATTACATTAATATACATATTTTTTTATTTTATTTTATTTATTGTTTCCTCGAGATGCTATTAAGAAAACACAGAATGTTATTGTCTCATTGTGCCTCCTTTTTCAAATGAAACAAATAATATTCAAATAAATATCATTTTTTCGGAGTCAATCTTTACTTCGATAGGGCAAAATAATTGAAAAGTTGTTTGTGATAACACCGAGTGGAATTGCTGTGGACTTTATTAAAGATTGCCCAGGCACTCAAAATGAAACAAACAACCATGTGATACATTAGAGCTCAGTATGATTTGCACGTATTCATGGCAGAGACTGCTTGTGTTTGAATTGGAATGAACAAAGGACTTATTTAGTTGTTGTGGTTTCCCGCATCCAGCTGCTACTGTACACAACTGCTAACACAAGACACACCCGCGGACACCCAGATATGATGCCCTTTAAGTTCAACTCCCACCTCAATGCCTACTGTGCTGGAACAAGCTATCTTAATGACATGCTAATTGATTTAGTGTAGCACAGATAACAGCAGGCTGGCACACCGTGATAAAGCAAGAGTGGGTCGAGCCATTGGTTCAGAAGAGGACAGGAGACTCATCAAACTCCAAGCAGCTCTTCCACTCTCTTTGAACACAATTTTACACTCCTGCACCCCATGCTGAAGCATGGAGACCTTAACTCTGAAATAGTGTGTGTGTGTGTGTGTGTATATCACTGTACTCCTTTGTAAACACAGTCAACCAAGTGTGCGCCACAAGAAGCGTGTTTCTAGATGACGTTTTCCTCACTGCTATCCCTCACACTTACAACCAGCAGTTCTTTGCATTCAACCATAAACCTTTGCAAAACGCTCCCTTTTTTTGAAGAATGTATGTCAACGTCATAAATTTCAAACATCATCTTTGCTTTTTCATGAAGTTACGAGTGGAACCGGACTTGTTGTCGCATAACCATCATCATGGTACAGGCGGTGTAGGCAGGCAACAACTTAAAGGCCTACTGAAACCTACTACTACCGACCACGCAGTCTGATAGTTTATATATCAATGATGAAATCTTAACATTGCAACACATGCCAATACGGCCGGGTTAACTTATAAAGTGACTTTTAAAACTTCCCGGGAAATATCCGGCTGAAACGTCGCGGTATGATGACGTATGCGTGTGACGAAGTCAGAGTAACGGAAGTTATGGTACCCGTAGAATCCTATACAAAAAGCTCTGTTTTCATTTCATAATTCCACAGTATTTTGTACATCTTTTGCAATTTGTTTAATGAACAATGAAGGCTGCAAATAAGACAGTTGTAGGTGGGATCGGTGTATTAGCAGCGGACTACAGCAACACAACCAGGAGGACTTTGTTGGAGCGCTAGCCGCGCTAGCCGCGCTAGCCGCGCTAGCCGCCGACCTCACCTTGACTTCCTACGTCTCCGGGCCGCCAAACGCATCGGGTGAAGTCCTTCGTCCTTCTGCCGATCACTGGAACGCAGGTGAGCACGGGTGTTGATGAGTAGATGAGGGCTGGCTGGCGTAGGTGGAGAGCTAATGTTTTTAGCATAGCTCTGTGAGGTCCCGTTGCTAAGTTGCTAAGTTAGCTTCAATGGCGTCGTTAGCACAGCATTGTTAACCTTCGCCAGCCTGGAAAGCATTAACCGTGTATTTACATGTCCACGGTTTAATAGTATTGTTGATTTTCTATCTATCCTTCCTTCTATCCTTTATTTTTTTGTTTCTATATGCAGTTAAAGCACGATGCTATCACGTTAGCTCGTAGCTAAAGCATTTCGCCGATGTATTGTCGTGGAGATAAAAGGCACTGAATGTCCATTTTGCGTTCTCGACTCTCATTTTCAAGAGGATATAGTATCCGAGGTGGTTTAAAATACAAATCCGTGATCCACAATAAAAAAAGGAGAGTGTGGAATCCAATGAGCCAGCTTGTACCTAAGTTACGGTCAGAGCGAAAAAAGATACGTCCATCACTGCCTCTCAAGTCCTTCACTGTAACGTTCCTCATCTACGAATCTTTCATCCTCGTTCAAATTAATGGGGTAATCATCATTTTCTCGGTCCGAATCTCTCTCGCTCCATTGTAAACAATGGGGAATTGTGAGGAATCCTAGCTCCTGTGACGTCACGCTACTTCCGGTACAGGCAAGGCTTTTTTTTATCAGCGAGCAAAAGTTGCGAACTTTATCGTCGATTTTCTCTATTAAATCCCTTCAGCAAAAATATGGCAATATCGCGAAATGATCAAGTATGACACATAGAATGGATCTGCTATTCCCGTTTAAATTAAAAAAAATAATTTCAGTAGGCCTTTAAAGAAGCCTGGTGGGAAATATTGTGGTTGTCTATGACGGGGGTCTCCAACAGGTAGCTTGTCACCGGATTATAAGCAGCTCACCAAATAATCAAAAAATAAATGTCCAAACTCTTGGGGCCTGATCTGCAAAGAGTGCTGAATAGTGGGTGCAAACTATAGGATTGCACGTACAAAAAGTGAGTGCGCTGCAGGTGATTTACTAAGACTTTGTGTACTGTACAATTGACAAAAAGTACAAAGATGGTGCAGACAACCCTATTTAAATGAGGTTTTTGTTCAATATATACCCGATGTCTCCGTGGACACACTCATTGCCCTCCACATTTATGGCATCATATGGTCCAACCTTTTTCGTCATGTTGCTGACATGCAGCACACAGATATAATATGTACCACATTTTCTGGGCCATAGTGAAGTGCGATCAAGACAACAGAGCCTACTTTTAGCAGACTGAAGGTGTGCTCTGGAAGGCGCTGCCATGTTGTGATGGTGCATGTGCAATTATCCAAACGCAAGAAATTGCATATTACATAAGACCCGCTTGATTAAATTATTATGATAGCACGTACATATATGCATGTGCAGGACTAATAGACTCAAATACTCCTTTGTCCCATACGCCATCAGACTGTACAACTCCTCTCTGGGGGCTAGGGGGTACTCGGATGACAGGGGATGCAAAACAATAACAATTAAAAAAAATAAGTGCAATACATTTTCATAACATGGTCACTACTGCCTAGTTGCTCTTGTTATATTCTTATTTTTACTGTTATATTTTTATTCTTATTGTTGTTTTTTATTGTTATTCTTATTGTTATATTTTCTTTTTTATTTCCATTTATACCCCCATTATTTAATTTTTACATTTGTTCTCAATTCTGTACACTGCTGCTGTAATTTAAATTTTCCTGAGGGAAGTTTCCTGAAGAAATCAATAAAGTACTATCTATCTATCTATCTATCTATCTATCTATCTATCTATCTATCTATCTATCTATCTATCTATCTATCTATCTATCTATCTATCTATCTATCTATCTATCTATCTATGAAAACACTCCTACGGACATCCCACATGGGCCGGTTTAGTAAGTATGAATTGTTTTAGTTATATTGTAACAAGTTACCATCGATGCAAAGGCTTTGTGTATCTAGCCAAGAGGACACTGCTCCAAGAGACTGCATTGCAACAAATGAAGAATTGTTTGTGGTAACAAACATGGCAATGGTTGAAACTTGTTTTTCACCTTACCAAGATCTACTGAAAAAGACTCCAAGCTGGACCAAACCGACAACTCTCTATCGAGTAAACATTGATTCTGATACATGGAGCACATACAGCTTGATATCCCAGCTAAATAATGTACATATTACACCTAGCCGTGTACAAACAAAACATTACAATTATTTTTCAGATGATATGGTTGTCGAGTTGTTGTATTTCGTATTATTGTGCTGGTTATTGTTGTCCTATCGCCAGGGTCGGGTCGCCAGCACCTAGGTTTAGGCAGGCCTCAACAATCCCGCAGTCCCAAACCTCAACAAACCCCCCCCCCCCCCCTCCCTCCCTCCGCCCCGAAAACACAGTTTGAGAATAAAAAAAAAATCATAATGTTACCCAACATTTTAAAAATAATTTTGTTCATAAATACATCTCCTTGGCAACGGGCGCATGCACGTCTGTGCGTGTGTAACAGAGGCCAGTTGCCTACAAAAATAGTGCTGGCGACCTGAAAGGTCTCCTGTGCTTTTAGCTCAGTCGTCAGCACACTCGCCTCTCACACCGGTGACCTGGGTGTGCAGTAGGAGTAGTAGGAAAAATGCAACACAGCCGAGAGAGTACACAATTGCTACACAAAGCTGTCTGTGATTGACAGTAATCATCAAACTTTATTGCAGACTCCAACGTCCAGTAGACATACAATCACATACAGTACATAAAACAAACAAAATACAGTATAAAAGGCATTATCACATAATATTAAAAACAGTGCTTGTGCATGTTTAGTAAAAGGCATCTAATAAATAAATAAAAGCAGCAAAAAAAATAAAAATAAAATAAAATAAATAAATAAAATATGTAAAAAAAATATACAAAAAATATATATATATGTATATATATATATGTATATATATACAAATATATATATACATATATATATATATATATACATATATATATATATATATATATATATATATATATATATATATATATATATATATTTTTTTTTTTTTTTTTTGTATATATATATATATATATATATATATATATATATATATATATATATATATATATATATATATATATATATATATATACATGTATATATATATATATATATATATATATATATATATATATACTTTAACAATGTGTCTACACATTCTATAAAAAGGCACAGATACCAGTGTTTCCATATATACGATTGGTACCTAACAGAACTACACCCATTAGGGGACGGCGTGGCGCGATTGGGAGAGTGGCCGTGCCAGCAACCTGAGGGGTCCTGGTTCGATCCTCACCTTCTACCAACCTCACCACGTCCGTTGTGTCCTTGAGCAAGACACTTCACCCTTGCTCCTGATGGGTCGTGGTTAGGGCCTTGCATGGCAGCTCCCGCCATCAGTGTGTGAAATTGTGTGTGAATGGGTGAATGTGGAAATTGTGTCAAAGCGCTTTGAGTACCTTGAAAGTAGAAAAGCGCTATACAAGTATAACCCATTTACCATTTACCATTTACACCTAGGATTGGTTATCTGTATAATAAGATCATTCTCTGACCCCTGCAGTCTATATGCAGTCTATATATAAACTTAATCATCAGTTTTCTCGGGGTGGCGTGGAAGGTGTTTATCCCTAAGTCACAAAAATGAACACCAATCACTGCATTCCGCTGTCAAAATTAGGGCACTGATTGGGCATTAGCCCAGGTAAGCCCGTGCATTAAAGGGGAACTGCACTTTTTTTGGAATGTTGCCCGTCGTTCATCATCATTATGAAAAACATGAATAGGGATGGATTTTTTTTTTTTTTAATGCATTCTAAATTGTAAAAACATGCGATCAAAAGTCTGCTTACAGTGGAGCCTACGGGAGCTGCTCAATTATGCCTATAGAGGCCCTAAAAAACATCCAAACACCTCCATTAAGGTTTTATATACATGATGTAAGTATATACTGTATGTAATGTAGTAACGGCACACTGTGTTAGCGCTTATAATAACAATATCACTAATACTTGGTCAATATTCAAGTTACGAAATGTAAATGGAGTATTGTTGCCGGTTTTTGAATGGTTATTTATCGGATTTTATGGGCGAAATAGTGAAGCTCCCAATGGCTTCGCTGTAAGCAGACTTTTAGTTAATATTTAGAATGCATTTTAAAAAATCCATCAGTCATGTCTTTCATAATGATTGTGAATGATAGGCAAAATTCCAAAAAAAAGCAGTTCCCCTTTAAGGCGGCCCTGCGCTGTTTCTCTGTCAGACAAATAGTTAGTCCTTGTTAGCTCCTATAATACCAATGTGGCTATAGCTTGGTTAATATGAAAGGTACGGCATGCTAATGGAGCGTTGTTAAAGGTTTTTATAGATGTCTTTATAGACGGACAAATTAAAATAAAAACAAAAAAAATGCAATACACCAAAAACAGCCTACATCTAATCTTTGTGTCATAGGTGACACACTAATCAGTATTATTTTGATAACTAGCAATATTTGACGCAATTGATACATTTAAAGGGGCTGTTAGCCACATTCACACAGATGCCTAGAGAGCGCTAACTTTCCAATTGTATATACGTTTGCACAGTGCCTGTGTTTTTAAAGATGTAAATCTCTGTTGTTTTACAGTTCTCTTATGTATTTTAAAATGTATGTCTTAATGTATTATTTTTGAAACTGCTCTGTGACATGTGCTGTTGACCTCTTGGCCAGGTCACCCTTGTGAAAGAGATCTTGATCTCAATGGGTTTTCTTATCTGGTTAAATAAAGGTTCTATATTACATATGGCTTCTCGTATGTAATGGCGTATTTACGTACATATGTCAAATATGCACACGCATTAGCTTTGGGTGTTGTTAGCTAATAATAGCAATTTGGATAGATAGCGTTAGCTGTCATTGAATGTATATTCTATCATGACAACAACAAGACTGCAAATCGTTTGTTGCTTCTCTTGATGAGTGACCGCCATGAACACCAATCCTTTTAATCGGGACGGTAAACAATTTTTTATTACATAATATTTGTAATTGTGAAAAATGTCGGCAATTGTCAAACAAATGTGTTCTGTTCAACCACTAATGGGGACATAAGCTAGCCGGTGGTGTTCTTGTTATATTTTTTGCTTTGAAAAATGTTTTTGTGAGGAAGTTGCAAACAGCACCTTTAATGTTTCAATTTATTTTTACAGTATTTATAGAATATGCTGTTGGAAGATGCTGCAGACGGCCGCAACACTATCCCTTTGACAATTTTAAAAACATTGGTAAAAGGTGTCATCTTACCAAGAACCAAACACTGCAACGACAGAAATGAGAATATGTTATTAAAGTAGTAGAAGATGCACATACAGGGGGAAAAAAAGACTGGCTACCACCCAAGCTCTCAGCCATTAATTATGTAGTCTATCTATATCCTGCAGAAACAGATAGTGAGTGGAAGCCATTATGAATACTCCAACATTCTGTCACTCACTTGAGCTGATATTAAGCCATAATGTCTGGGACATTCAAGTAACCTTGCTTTGCATAGTTCTTGTAACCTACCGCTATTTCAATTTCACTTTATATTCTCCATTAAATGTATTTATTACTAACTACTATTGCTGTATTAATATTTAAATTATTATTAATATTTAGGCTGCAAATCCCTCAAGTAAATTTTTATATCAGAGCCTGTTCTCCATCTTAGGAAATCTTGACATCTTCCAGGTCAATGAATTAAAAGACAATTAAGTCATAGAATATTCACATTTTCGTGCCCAAACTCTTTGCAACACATAGACCAAGTTCATCTCAGTGACCATTAGTGTTGGTTACATTATGGTACATTAAACATATGTTTCTTATTGCAAGTCTGTCCTCAAATAAAATAGTGAACATACAAGACAACTTGTCTTTTAGTAGTAAGTAAGCAAACAAAGGCTCCTAATTTAGCTGCTGACATATGCAGTAATATATTGTGTTATTTATTATTCTATTATATTGTCAACATTATTAAGGACAAGTGGTAAAAAATGAATGATTAATCTACTTGTTCATTTACTGTTAATATATGTTTATTTTCTGTTTCAACGTGTTCTATCGACACTTCTGTTAAAATTTAATAATCACCTTTTATTCTGTTGTTTGATACTTTACTTTAGTTTTGGATGATACCACAAATTTGGGTATCAATCCGATACCAAGTAGTTACAGGATCATACATTGGTCATATTCAAAGTCCTCATGTGTCCAAGGACATATTTCCTGAGTTTATAAACATAATATACATTTTTTTTTAATGAAAGAATGTTTTGTGATGCTAAAAGATATCGATGTAATCATAGTAGTATTGACTAGATACGCTCTTGTACTTAGTATCATTACAGTGGATGTTAGGTGTAAATCTGCCAATGGCGTTTGTTTATAGTGTAGCGTCCCAGAAGAGTTGGTGCTGCAGGGAATTCTGGGAATTTGTTCAGTAGTGTTTATGTTGTGTTGCGATGCAAATATTCTCCCAAAATGTGTTTGTTATTGTTGTTTTGTTTGGTTTCATTATATGGCACATACTTATGACAGTGTTGGCGTTGTTTATACGGCCACCCTTAGTCTGACATCTATGGCTGTTGATTTAGTATGCCCTTCATTCACATGTGATCAGTGTGTTCAAAGTTAAGATGGTATCCTTAATGGTTAGTTACAACACTGCTGACTATGGACAGACATTAGCCACTAGCAAGCTAGCAATGTCTTAAAGCACCTCTTCCTAAGGGTGTTCTGCATGATATGACGGGTGGGGGACCGGTACTTTTTAGAGGCGGTATTGTACCGAATATGATTCATTAGTAGCGAGGTACCATTCTAATACTGGTATACCGTACAACCCTAGTAACCACTAAAACGTGGTTGGTCAGTTGGTCTGTGGAATCTTAATGACAAAAACAAAAGAACACACAAAAGAACAAAAAAATTAAATGTTCCAGTTTTGGATGTACTTTTTTGCATAACAAATAGAAGTTATTGCATTCAAGACTGTTTACTTAACTTGCTTCTATAAAAGCAAGATAGATGTTACCAATGACGGAGTGTTCCCAACACGCCTCAGGGAGGAGGGGGACAAGACCACTGAAGAGATTAGTGATTACCTTCACTGCTGCTTTGTGATTGCCGTCTGTGGCATGTTATTGGGGGGAAATGGGTCAGACCTCACACCACCTCCAAAGGGAATCGTTTCAGCCTCAAAGCCTCGCTTCAGGCATCACTGCATTTGAAAGTCAATGTTATATTCCAACGACTTGATCAGGGCATGTTCCCGCCGAAGTTTCTATTTAGAAACAAAGTGTGCCACGTTTAGAAAGGTTTATAAAGGTGGTACCTCGGTGCGTTCTTATGCAAATGTTATGTCAACATTAATTCAATATTGTATTACAGCTTATATAACTAAATTGGCTGCACAGATACAAGTGAGAACAATCACCATTAAAGGGGCTGTTTGGAACTTGCTCAGTTACATTTTTCAAAGCAAAAAATACAACAAGAACAACATTGGCTGGCTTATGTTACAATTAGTAGTTTAACAGCAAACATTTGTTTTTAAATTGTCTATATGTTTCCAATTACTAAGTTGATGTAATATTTTTGTATACCGGCCGGATTAAAATAATTGGTGTTTACGGCGGTCACTCACTCGGTCTCAGAGAGCGCGTGCACACAAACAAAAGCAGAAGACACGGCCAATTTGCAGTCATGTTGTTGTCATGCTACAATAACTAACTCATTCTAAAGAGACAGTCAGAAAGCAGCTTGAAAATGGTCTGTAAAACTAAATATATGCAAAATTTTGACCAAATCCATACATGTTATGTAGACCAGTGGTTCTTTATCTCTTATTCACTAAGTACCACCTTAGGGCCCTTCTACACTAAGCCGGTTAAGGTTATCCAGGGTAAATCCCACCTAACCTTATCCGTGTCCACACACACACAATGGTCGTTTAAGACCCCCTTGCCCCCTCCGTCCACCAACGCAACACAACCTAGTATGCATGCGCGAAAAAAATGTGCGCGTCATAGTCACCTCTGACCCGGAAGTGTATCCTTACCCTGTGTTTCAATGTAGACTATTGCCACATTTATTTTAACAGTAAACCTTGCTTGCCTCACCATCAGCAGCTGTTAGACTAGCTCTATTGTAGTGAATCACACCTGAGCCATCATACATGAATCATAGCTTTAATGGACGTCTGGAAGTAAACAATGTGATAAAGCACATTTGACAACAACCATATAGATATCTGTTCAGGACACTGTGCTTGGAGACTGAAATTGGCGGTCGTACTTGACGGCCACAACCACTTCATGGCTTCACAATAGTTATGGAGTACAAAACTAGATGTTGAGTAATCGCTCGACATCCATCGCGGACAATAACTAGTAATAGTCTGCTTTGCGAGTCCAAATGTATTCGCTATTTTTCGTAATCTGTCGTTGTCTCCCCTCGACAAATGGACAAAGTTTTTCACCAAGTAGAATCACAGCTGACCTGGACATTCGAAAGTTCTCTTGCCGTTCAGCTGGCACAACACACTCGTTGACAAACATATCCCACCAGGCTGCCGTTCTTCCAAGCCTTATCCAAAACCGTCGCTCAACCGTCTATGTTGCCGTCTGAGATGTGTTGTATCCGAAATAGCTGCAATCACGAGTTTGCTTCTCTTAAGGTATTCATGTGTGATTTCCACAAGGGCATGTCTGGATGACTCGCCTCCATCTTTCTGACGTCACTTCCTGTGTGGGGCGCTGTCTTTCTGGCGTCACTTCCTCTCCGAACTCAGTTTCTAAATGATCAATGAGTGCATACACTTTTTCGCACTTACCCGTGTAAAAAATTGTCTGAGGAGGGGCACTTTAAACGATGGTTTAGTGTGGCTGACACGGTGCTTAGGCTGAATAAGGCCCAAGCTGTTTGTTTACATGCTTTTTTTTATTTATCTTTGCTATTTGGGCTTTTTGGACCCTAATTAGAATAAAAACTAAGTATCATATTTTAATATGATGTACTTAGTCCATAAGTAACAAACGTGTACTTCATGTTTAGTGACATGCTAATTCTTATTTTTACACTTTTTTTCCAAATTCCATTGTATGTTATACTCTTCTGACACCACCAGATGACAGTATAAGTGTCCACATAAGGGCCATAAGACCCCAATTCAGTAGTGTACACAATTTTGGGAAATAAGATCTAAAATGTGCTGTCCACGCATGTGGCCACAAAGGCCTTTAGAGGTTTTAAGGGGTTATCCGCCTTAGTGTAGACATAGCCTTAGAAAACACTTGGTTCTCCAACACCACCATAATGACCAACATTAAGATAAAGTAGCGCAGTAGGCCCAATGAATTCATTAAAAGCAAGGCAGAGGTTTTATTTAACAAGTATATTAAATGTGTTTGGCCACCAAAACATTACACACAGTTTGAACAGTAACACTGTTTGAATATTGGAAAATAAAACACTTTACCTTAATTAAGTTATTCTTTGGCGTACCACTAGATCAGGGGTCGGCAACCTTTACCACTCAAAGAGCCATTTTGGCAAGTTTCACAAATTAAAGAAAGTAATGGGAGCCACAAAAAAAAAATTTAAATGAAAAACACGGCATAAAAAGCTTAAATGCTTTGTGCTATGTTAACTAGGGGTCTCCGACACACACACCGGCACGCACTTTAATGTGGAAATTTGATGTTAGTGCAGCCCGCGAGTTTTGAATGAATGGCGCTTGATAGCGTCATACTTGCCAACCCTCTCATTTTTCCCGGGAGACTCCCGAATATCAGAGCGTGATGACACTGCACTTGGCGCCCTCAAAGGTCTGCCCTAAAAGTGTACCTGCTCGACCACATGTAGAATGCAGTTTCAGCTTGCTCACGTAAGTGACAGCAAGGCGTACTAGCTCAGCAGCCACACATCTTACACTGACGGTACCAATACCCAGAATCCCATGCAGCCATAACTCTTCCGCTCAACCAACGCACGGAGAGGGGGGGGGGGTTGATGTGTGGGGGGATTTGGTGGTAGCGGGGGTGTATAAAATAGACCGGAAGAGTTAGGGCTGCATGGGATTCTGGGTAATGGTTGTGTTGTGTTTATGTTGTGTTACGGTGGGATGTTCTCCAGAAATGTGTTTTTCATTCTTTTTTGGTGTGGGTTCACAGTGTGGCGCATATTTGTAACGTAACAATGTTAAAGTTGTTTGATACGGCTACCGTCAGTGTAAGCTGTGTGGCTGATGAGTAAGTATGCTTTGCTGTCTCCTGTGTGTGCAAGTAATAACAACATGCAACATGTGGCTGGACTGGCACGCTGTATGTAAATGCTATAGAGGATAATTACTGCAGTGCAATTAGGGCACGCCCTTTATTTAGTGATTAGGGTGTAAGTAGGATTATTTTTTCCCTGGGAGTTATCTAGGAGAGACACTGAGATCCATAAACCTCCTGGGAAAATCGGGGGGTCGGCATGTATGTAGCTGAGCCGCATCAGAGTGGTCAAGGAGCCGCACGCGGCTCCGGAGCCGCGGGTTGCCGACCCCTGCACTAGATGGAGCCCGGGTACCACTAGTGTTACACATACCACAGTTTGAGAATCACTGGTGTAGGTAGACCACAAGGAAGTGTTTTAAGTGTAGAAAAAACATAATATGACTCTTTTAGGCAGCACAACAACCTCCAGCCTTATCTGAAGTAGCAAGACTTGCTTAACTTTTGTGTTTCGTGGCAAAGTGTCTACAACTGTGGTGAAATGTCCTTGTGTGCTCAAAGCACTTTGAAGGCAGCCACCAACCTCCCACAATATACGGAGGGATTTTCCTAAAACTACTACTAATTATGGCCTTGGTAGAGACAATGAAGCGGTATGTCATATAGCACGGCATGGCGAATACGGTAGAGCAACCGTGCCAGCAACTTCAGGGTTCCAGGTACGATTCCATTTTCTGCTATTCTAGTTAAGTCCGTTGTGCTTGGGCAATACACTTCAAACACCTTGATCCTACTGCTGCTCACACTAGTGTATGAATGTGAATGAATGTTTGATGGTGGTCAAAGGGGATACACATGTAGCTCACCACCATCCACGTGTGAATGAATGATGGGTACTCAGTTCTCTGTGAAGCCATTTGAATGTCAAGGAAAGCACTTTATAAAACTATTGACATTGTGTAATGATACGTTAGCCATGGCGCTCTAAACTGTAGCTTAACTATGTAGCATATTCTTTATTTACAGAGATAAACAAACAAACATGTATAATGCTAAATATTTGCAGGGAGACAGACGTTATAACAACACGTAGTCTGTATTTGTATAGCTTTATGTTACTAAAAGGAGTTGGAAGAGAAGGCGAACCCTTGGGATGCTTTCATTTCAAGCCGTGGTTCTGAAGTTTCTTCTTCTTCACATTCCTCTTACTCCAGGTCAAACTCTGGCTCGTTCATGTATGGTAACTTGGAAGCTTTAAACCTCAGCTGTTGCCATAATCCATTATTTTTTCCGGTACCCCGCGACAAGTGTACCTGAAAAACTACAAACATGTCTGACGGGACTGAGAAGCAGCTGTAAGGGGTGTGGTGTAGAGGGGGTGAACACATTTGCATCCTAAAGTAACTCGTTTTCAAGAGACACTCAAAAAGTGTTTTAAATGTTTTTTTTATTTTAGCATATTCATATTGGTTCACTTGCAGTGATGGGCAAGGTAATTGGAAAATGTAGTAAGCTGAGCTAACAGTTACTCTCGATTAAGTGTAGCTAGGCTACAGAGGAAGCTATCTCCGGAGAATTGGAGCAAGCTTAGACTTAGACTTCCTTTTATTGTCATTCAAATTTGAACTTTACATTACAGATAAGAACAACATTTAGTTGCATTAGCTGGTTGTAGTGCAGGATAAAAGAGCAATAAGGTACAGATATAAATAGATCGATTACTGTACAGATAAATATATTGCACTTTTGCATATGCATCCACTTTTATGGATGTATGTTATATTGTCTTTATATTCCAGCGAGTTAATCCATTTTGGGGGGGAATTGAGGGGATTATTATGATGCGTTCAAGAGTCTTATGGCCTGAGGGAAGAAGCTGTTACAGAACCTGGAGGTTCTGCTACGGAGGCCATACTTGCCAACCCTTCGTTTTTACCGGGAGACTCCCGGTATTCAGCGCCTCTCCCGATAACCTCCCGGCAGAAATTTGCTCCCGACAAACTCCCGGTATTCAACCGGAGCTGGAGGGGGCGTCGCCTCCAGCTCAATGCGGACCTGAGTGGGGACAGCCTGTTCTCACGTCCGCTTTCCCACAATATAAACAGCTTGCCTGCCCAATGACGTCATAACTGTAGAATGATCGAGGGCGAGTTCTTGGTTTCTTATGTGGGTTTATTGTTAGGCAGTTTCATTAACGTCCTCCCAGCGCGGTAACAATACACAACAACAGCTGTCACGTTTAGTCTACCGTAAAGCAGTTCGTCTGCCGTAAACAGCAATGTTGTGACACTCTTAAACAGGACAATACTGCCATCTACTGGATAGCCTCCAGAACACTGAAATTCAAGTATTTATTTTATTGATATGTATAATAAAATAAATATATATATATTATATATATATATATATATATATATATATATATATATATATATATATATATATATATATATATATATATATATATATATATATATATATATATATATATATAGCTAGAATTCACTGAAAGTCAAGTATTTCATACATATATATATATATACATACATACATATATATATATATATATATATATATATATATATATATATATATATATATATATATATATATATATATTAGGGATGTCCGATGGCCGATATACGCGTTAAAATGTAATATCGGAAATGATCGGTATCGTTTTTTTTTTATTATCGGTATCGGGTTTTTTTTGTTTTTGTTTTTGTTTTTTGTTTTTTTTTATTAAATCAACATAAAAAACACCAGATACACTTACAATTAGTGCACCAACCCAAAAAACCTCCCTCCCCCATTTACACTCATTCACACAAAAGGGTTGTTTCTTTCTGTTATTAATATTCTGGTTCCTACATTATATATCAATATATATCAATACAGTCTGCAAGGGATACAGTCCGTAAGCACACATGATTGTGCGTGCTGCTGGTCCACTAATAGTACTAACCTTTAACAGTTAATTTGACTAATTTTCATTCATTACTAGTTTCTATGTAACTGTTTTTATATTGTTGTACTTTCTTTTTTATTCAAGAAAATGTTTTTAATTTATTTATCTTGTTTTACAATTTTTTTTTAAAAGTACCTTATCTTCACCATACCTGGTTGTCCAAATTAGGCATAATAACGTGTTAATTCCACGACTGCATATATCGGTTGACATCGGTATCGGTAATTAAAGAGTTGGACAATATCGGAATATCGGATATCGGCAAAAAGCCATTATCGGACATCCCTAATATATATATATATATATATATATATACATATATATATATATATATATATATATATATATATATATATATATATATATATATATATATATATATATATATATATATATATATATATATATATATAAAATACTTGAGTTGGGGAATTCTAGCTTAAATACATTCCCCTCTTAACCACGCCCCCAACCACGCCCTCCACCCCCACCTCCCGGTATCGGAGGTCTCAAGGTTGGCAAGTATGACGGAGGCTGCAGAACCTCTTTCCAGAGTCCAGCAGTTAAAAACTGCTGGACTCTAGAAAGGACTAAAGGACTAGCTACACTACAAGCTACACGCTAAAAGTAGCTTGCTACATCAAAACTACATTTAAGAGCATTTATATCTATGGGCCCACTTGTATAATATCAATGTTAATGTAACTGAGAGTGTACAAATGGACCTAATAAGGGTCCATTACTATTAACTATCTGTCATACACTGTATGTATTTATTATAGTTTGCCTTTTCTTTGGCCCACCCCTATAATGTTATTCATTTTCTCTACCTACAGTAAAAAACATCTATATCTTGCCAAAAAAAACAATGACTTGTGTGTTGTTTGGGAACAGTTGGTAATGGTTATATGCAGTAAAACTTTTCATGAACTCAACTCAACCTGTGTGTTGGACGTCTTAGATGAAGAGAGCAGTTATGATTTTGGTTTACAGAGTAAACAACTAAAAACTAAGGTTGTGGGCATTGTTTTCCCTAAACGCATACATTTGTCTAAATATGACTAAGGACACGCATTATTGTGGGTTTCCTGCACGTCATCTTCATCACTAAAGGAAAAATCTAATCCGGGGAAGAGAATCCCTCTACCATTTTAATTTTTTTTTTTTTTGGTCGTCAGCTTGAAGCGTTCCTCTGTCTCCGATTCCCTTGTCGTCATGTGACATGTTATGATTTTGCTAACAAGTTTTGATGACCCGCCTTATCTTGCCTCTGATTGGCCAGTCCGTAATTGTCCGGTTCAAACACCGATGACATCTATTAAACAGACAAGAAGCAAGGAATTAAACAGAGACAAGATTCAATTTAGCTCAATGAGGAGAGCGTGTACACCTGTACTAGCTTGTACAGTGTCGTCCCACACTCTGACAAAAGGATTGCACGCCTCCTCTTTTATTTGGACTTTCCCTGATTACATGGCAACAGCTGTTTCTAAGCTGAGAGGGGGTCGTAAACAGCCGTCGCCCTTGGTCACAAAACAGTTCAAAGAAAAGATGCCTGGAGCTTGCGTCAGGTCCTGCTTCCTCTCTGCTTTGTAGATCTCGGGTCAAGACAAGATGTTCCTGTGGATTACAATAGATCAAAGAAACCGATACCTTCATGTCGCTTCCCATCGTACACAGTGGAGTTTTACAAGCCTTTTGCTTGGTAAGATCAAAGACAGCTTTTGTCCTCTCGCCAGGAACTCATGTAAACACAAAGTTTTGTGATAACTTAGATACAATTATTCTGACAGTAATGTTTCACCCTAACCTTAGCCAATTGTAACTCATCATACGAACATCAACCAATCATTATGGATGTTTCTGTATGTATAAATGTTCTCATTCATCCAAGTCATTGTATTTTCCCCATATTTTGGGGGGGCCTGGATTCGCAGTCCATTTTCTCTTTTTGTAGCTAGTAGCTTTGATGTAAGCTATCTTGCTAAATGGGTCTAAAATTACTAAGCTACAGAAAAAGCTATGTGTTAAAAAAGTAGCTAAGCTACCGCCAAGCTACTGGAAAAGGTAGTTAAACTACATAGTTTAGCTGCCCATCAGTGTTCATTTGTATGCATGGTGATAGTTAAAATTGTAATATGCATTACCTGTAAAGATAATAAAGGTTTCATGATGGCGACTGGTTGATGTGAAAAACAGTATTTCAATGGTAAACAATATTTTGTAAGGGATTGTGTTTGACCTTGGAAGTTCCAATGCAGTTAGAAGGGATTATTTTAATAAATTAAATACTGAACTTTATGCTCTAAGCAAAACAAGTGCTGTCCTAAAGTATTTATTTAATCCCTTCAAATTGTAACAATAGCTGCAGTAAAGGTGAGGATGCTGAAGCTGTGGGCAGGTTTGACAAAGCCTTAAGACAACCAAATGTGTTTATGCAGCATCAGTATGCAAATGCAAAATAATTAGGCAAAGAGGCTTACTTTTTGTAATGTTTTTTTTAACGGCTGCGTATGTTAACTACGTGACCCGGGCTTGCACTTTCGTCAGAACTGTCTCTGTATTGCTGTATTTTATATAAAAGGCTCCCTGTTGTATTCCCGGTCTGTCTAAGGTAATAAGATGGGGGGGGGTTGAGCAGCATTAATTGCTTGGCCCTGGCAACAAAGCAGGTGGTCTGGGGCAGGTCATCGCCTGCCCGCAGAAAGGGCACCGCTCATCCACTCCACGCCCAGTTTTCCTATCCCCTTCTGCCACAAGAAAACACCAGGATGTTACGCATGGAGCGCTCTCTCAGGGGGTGTCACAAAGTCACCTCGGCCAAAATGCTCGTTTTATTTTCTGTTGCCATCCTAAAATAATCATGCCATTCCATTTGCAATAAATGCAAAAATTTGAATTGGGGCTGCCCATTTTCCATAAACCTATTTCAGACAATAGCGCCACTCCTATTACTATAACTCGCTGTCTCCGTCCGCATGCATAAACATCTTTGAAGGCCAGCGTTTGGTCTGACTTGTGGCTAATACATTCATCAAGCCGGTGCCAAGCCAATATCACACTGTCACAAGAGAGTGGGTGCCATTCTATCACCATGAGGGGCTGACAAAACAAATCCCTTTCCATTATACTCTCTCAGGCCAATGTCTTATATTGCCTCCCTGCTCCTGGGTAATGTTTATTTCTTCTCTCTGCACTGATGGAACCAGGTCCACCTACACACTCACCCCCAAACTTGCTTTGGGCCGCCTTAAGTGTTTGTACTTTTGGAGTAACATAGGCAAGAGTGGAGAACTGCACAACTTTTTTCATCCAAAGAAAGCTTTTCCCACTGCTGTGCCTTTACTGTGAAAAATTTGATTAAAAAAAAAAAAAAAAAATGTTTTTCAAATAAGTGCATTCTAAAGTCAAATCAATAATTATGCCTGCGTAAAAATTCACATGCTTTTTCCTGGAAAATGTCTCTGCTGGGCAAAAACTATTCATCTTACAAGCTTATTATAGAGAACAGTTGATGCTCTGAACCTTCTTCTTATCACTCTGGAGTCCATGTTTCTCATTCAGGGGATGCTGTTAAAAAGCTGTCGTCCTGCAGAGAGAGGTCCCCAGTACACCCCTGTGCTGTCTTCGCCTGCAGCACTGAATTACTATTTATATGCACAACTTCCACAGCACACCAGAGTATGCCCATGTTCAACCAGCATAGCTAAACCAGTGTAGCTTTTTTTCCCCTCTGCTTTTCTGGCTTCCTCGTGGCTACAGACAGAAAATATTATTTCAAATATCATTGAATGGAAATTCAACAACCACGGTTTACTTGAGTTTTTGTTCCAAAACAAATCAATGAGCCATTGGCCCAATTCCGATCAGATAAAAGTATCTTTTGAATTTTGAAATGAAAGCAAATATTTTTTATGAATTTATCAGATTAGATGTGTTCACAGTCAGGTCGTGGGATTAACTCCAGTCCACATTTAATATGAAGGATATGATTGATTTCCAAGTGTGCTGCAAGGAGACACACTTAAGTTTCAAGACAACTTTGGCTTAATTTTGAATTGGGTTGCAGTTGCACTGCATTACTCACTTAAAAAGGATACACCTCAAACTTTATACAGTGGTGCCTTGACACATCACATTAATTAAGTGACGGAGCTCGTAACGGAAAATACTCGTATCTAGGGTTGTACGGTATACCGGTATTAGTATAGTACCGCGATACTAATGAATCATTTTTGGTACTATTAGATTTATATAGCGCCTTTATATTAGATACCCAAAGTGCTCACAGAGAATTGAGAACCCATCATTCATTTACTCCACACTCACACATAGGTGGTGGTAAGCTACATTTATAGCCACAGCTGCCCTGGGGTAGACTGACGGAAACTGGTTCTGAAAAAGAAACGGTTTTTGATTCCCATCCGTAGACACACCGCATAATACGGGGCGGATCTTACAGGGTTTACTCTTGCATTTGCTACAGCAACTTGCGGAGAAAATGTATAAAAAGCTGGTTTTCAACTCAAACTTTTGCTCAAAGCAAAACACAAAAGTATTGAACTAAATTGTAAGTGGTTCTCTCGTAAGTGGGGGTACCGCTATTTTAGAATATAGTTGTCGTATAAACTTTGAATCTCCACTCAACATGGTGTTCTTATTTAATTACAGCTACTTGTTACTTTGCCAAAACATTTATTGAGTTAGTAACAGAATTACTCTTTAGGAAAAGTAATTAATTATTAGGGAAAGTAAATATTGCATTACTTTTAAAAATATATATATATCTGTCAAATGCAGTTGAAATGTGTTTCATGAAAGCAGAGTGTATGTGTGTATGTGTGTGCCTTTAAAAGTTGGTGCCTGTTGCCAAGTAACGTCAGCGAAGAGAGCCACACAGAGCAGCATTACCTCAGCTGTGTTTGTGAGCTCTTGCGGGACGGCAGTTAGGCAGCACTAGATTGTGTTACCTCTGGTTAATAAAAGGATTGAATATGCTCCCATGGCTGTAGTCTCCTTGTCCCCAAACAGATTATTGTAGGATTGCAAGCTTGTCACTCCAATCATTGATTTGTTGTTCATTATTCCCATGTTGTAGTAGTGTGTGTTTGTTGTGTCGTGTTTGCTGTGTGATGTTGCCTCCTTCTATTTGATATCAAGTTCATTTTATTGTGGGGCTGGTTGTTGCTTTCACTAATAAAAATATATTTCCTGCATTGTTGACACAAAAACCACATCAAAAGCACAGTGCCATGTTACAGCAAATGCATAGGTAACGGCGTTGGAATGTAAATAAAAGTAATGAATTAGCTTGCTCATTACTAGAAAAATGAACGCCATTATTCTGAACACTGTTCATTCCATATACAGTATGCTTGGTGTGCACTTTAGCACTGCTGTGTGCTGCGATTATCATCTTCCACATAACTCACGCTTAGAAGCGAAAATATCAATGTTGTTTACTGCTGTTTATCCAGTTGTCTTGGGCAGTTGTAGAATATAGCAGAATAAATTAAAATAAATGAGATGAATCCCATTTGTTGCATTAACATGAATAAATAGCCGTTTAATTTTTTTACAGTTGTGTGATAATTGGAGAGGCTTTGAAGAAAATAATCGTTTTGGGAAAGCTTAACTGTGAATGTGTAGCTCGAATCCCTTTTGAGGTTCTAATGAGACATTATTTCAGACCACTGTAAGTGAGTAAGTGACTTTGTCAGTGAGTGAGTGAGTGAATTTCAGCTTTTATGTACAGCAGCCACATCTTCCGCCACACTCGAATGACTAATTGAGCTTTTTGAGAAACACATTATGACATTATGAGTCTAGATGTTCTGGCACGAAGTTGGGTCTTACTGTCAAATTGCTCCTTAAATTACAAATGACGAGGGTGGAGTTAAGTCTCGTTAAACAAAAGCAGAGCAAAGTTTTAAGAAATATTTAACATGCCATCTGCCAGCCTCTCCCAAACCAGCTCGATGCAGTGGTGTGTACGGTGAAACGCACGAAGGGTGGGATGGAAATAGACAGTCATGAGCCATGAGCTTCAGGGCTCCGGTGCACTCGAGACGTCTTCATTCTCCAATGCTCCTCTGACACGTCCTCTTTGAGTCGAGTGTCCTTAGATGTGCTTTGGACCTCCTTGTTTATTTAAGTGAATTCGTACACAAGCCTTGTTTTAAAGAAAAGCGGAATACAAAAAATAATTGCCCACTTTACGTCAGCGGCCGAGGCAAAGACGTTAAAGTACGAGCATCGCCGAGCGAGAGCACAGGCGCTTTTTATCCTCGTCTGTCAGAGAGAGATTTCTAAAGGGCTTTGAGACATTTCCCTCTGACATTTTAGCTCCTCCAACACGACTCGATAGAACCTCATTCATCCTGTCTGCCTCAGAAGGCGGCCAGGGGTTGGACCATAACCAGATTCAGTCTGTCACATCATCGCCAGGCCTTTAGACATGCTCGTATCTGAGCGCTCTGCTGACAGAGAGCTCAGCTGCTCAGTAGTGGCTCATCCTCCGAGGTAATTTCTTAATGGACCTCGCAAAAAGGATCTTTCAAGATTTTAATAAGTATACTCAGTGACTGTATGTAAACATGTCAGTGCGTGCTTCATGGTCTAACATGTTTAGGCACAGTCCAGCTATTAGTGTTTGGATGTATTGTTCTCCATTAATCGGTGCTGATTCCTAAATGCTTGCATAGTACTGTACAAAAGTCATGTTCACACAATACAACTGTACAGTACAAGTAAATTGATGATTGATTGATTGCAATAAAAATGTATAATTCAGCACCAAACTACAAAGATCTGGGCAGTGACAGGAATGTGTCATTACAGTTATTGACTAACTTAGCCACCAAAGGAACAGTCCACTCTGCAAAATAACAATGGAACATCCTGTATGTTTGCCAAAGCATTGTGGAACACGAACGGTTGAACATTTTAACATTGACCTAAAAACAATTAGGAACTGGAAAAAATAAAATAAAATAGCAATTCTCCCTGAAGCGGCTAGATCAGGGGTGTCGATCTTGTTTTCATCGAGGGCCACATTGCAGTCATGGCTGCACTTAGAGGGCCGCTTGTAACAGTAAATGTAAGAATATAAAAGTATAATCGCCTCATTATATTATTACTTATGCATTTTTGTACGTACAAATTGATGGATAACTTGCTTTGAAATTGTAAGTCAAGGTGACAAGTAGATATTTAAGTATTTATTGTTATTTGTACAAACTATCAAACAGTATAAAATAATTAGGAGTGCTAAAAAATGTTTTTTATCACATTCACATCACGATTTTTTTTTAGTAATTTTCAAAAAGCGATTTTTTTATTTGTTTTGGATGAATTAATCAAAAATAAAATAATACATTACAACAAATATGCTTACTTGGTGCACATATGTGTTATACATCAGCAACCAAAAGGAGGTTTTGTAACCTGTAAGCTGTGTTGTTAAGGTGTTGTTATTATTATACCAAATAATATATTGCAAAAATCAGTTTGAACCGAGAATCGTGTTGAATCGATTATGAATCAAATCCTCACCCCAAGAATCGTAATCGAATGGCGAGGTGCCCAAATATTCACACCAATAACAATTCAATATATATCAAAGTTTAAAACATATGACATTTCATGTATTATATACATGTTTTTCTGTCAAAATGGTAATAATGAAAACATTTCGTAAGAAAGATGAAGTATGCACATTATTCCCAGGCTTTCGCGGGCCACATTAAATGATGTGTCGGGGCCTTGAGTTTGACACATGTGGGCTAGATGGTTTGCAAGGAATTGGATGGTATGTTTTTAGTGTGGATTTATTGCATGCTGGATATATACACAGTACTGTCCAATAAATGATAAGAAGAAATGCTACTTTTACTCCGTTACATTGAGTTTCTTTCCGATCGTTACATTGATTTATATCCCAAGTATATACAGGTATAATCTTTTGATTAAGGCTTACAAAGACGTATTCCTTTGTCAGCAAGCCTTTCTGTTTCGCCAATCCAACATAAGCACTAATGACGGTTGAATCCAGGTCACCAACCTGGCATTTCACCTGGCGTGGAATGAAAAGGGAGGGAATGTTTACCCCAAACAAGCACAACGTACAGATGTAGAAGCTGAAATAGGTGAGTATTTTTAAAATATATGACGAAATAGAAACCTACTTGTTTTATAAGTTGTCGTGGCTTGTGCAGCCCTTTGAGACACAGATTTAGGGCTATATAAGTAAACGTTGATTGATTGATTGATTGATTGTTTTTTTAGATCTAGTATTAGTTAACATATATTCTTTTTCATACTCTAAATCTCCAAAATTATTCTACTTATCAGACAGTGCCTTAACATTAATAAAATACATTTTACAGTTGCATTTCAGTTCACCATTCATCTTCGGGTTGCAATGCCAGGAGGGGTTTTGTGGAGAAAATTAAAAGAAATTCAATTAGGTGATTTGCTGAATTGAAGGGGAAATGGCAGTGATGTGGAAAAAGCTTTTAATCTTGGTGAACCACCTCTTCTTCCATTAAGCTCATATCGCCCGCTTATCACACTAATCACTCCACCCAATGTCTGCAGTCTTGGCGATTTTTAAATGAAGCCATTATGGCCTGATTGTGTCCACCAGGACTGGCAGACACGGCATACACTTGTGAAGTGGGCTTAAAACAATCAAAGTACAATCAGGTTGTTGTGACGATGCTATGGTCCAATTAGAGCACACGGAAAAGTGTGGATTTTGACTATTTCTGTCATGACGGAAAAATTAAAACTTGGAATTTGGGTCATTATGCCATTAAGTTGAATGTGTGTCTTATGTTGAACGTTACAACATTTTTATACTGTAAATATTGTACTTATTACACACTAGTTGATTGATTGTAACATGCATCTTATTTGTATTATTCATTACCAAATTTGGAGGTGTTGAAATAGCCATGTAAAATCACTAATGCTAATCAGTAGCATGTATATGGTAAAGCCAACGTAAATTAGCATTGAGCTCACACATTTTGGAAAAGTGGAGCCTTACTTTTTGTTTAAATGTTTTTCATCGGGCATACTTGCTTTGTTGGCATGGACATTTGCAACATTAACTACAGACCCCTTGGCTGAGTCTACTCTGAGTGTTGCTTAAGTGCTTGTTTCCCCTCCAAATGTTTGAGCAATGGTTTAGTCTACAACTAGACATGACGTCCCGTGCAACAAAAGTATTGAAATATGGTACCATTTGATTGTACGTGAATGTATACACGGCATTATCGACAAAAGTTGTTTGATACATATACAAGTACTAAATTTGATACCCGTACATACATGCAATAGATTGAGATGAGAGAAAAAAGTCTGCCTTTAAAAATAAAATGATACTGAATACAGTACATATCGTGAGTTTGGAAGGTGATGAGCCCAGCCAATCTTGTGCATGAAGCAACAGCAGCAGTATCACACTATGCTAGCTTTAGTTTCCAACAACAAGCTGTCCAGGACAAAACCAAAGAAACTGAGGACTTCCTGGCATTAACCCAGATTCACGGTGGCGTGAAGATACAGTACATTATTAGAGGCCATTGCAACATTTGTTGGTAAAGATTTACCCTACAGCCGGATGTGGTGCTGTGGTCGGACGAAGGAAAATGATCATCCTAATGGAACTTACAGTTCCATGGAAAGAGGAAAGAACAAGTGCCAAATATCAAGACCTCTTTCGTGAAAGCAGGGAGAAAGCATGGCAGGTGTGGTTGTTTCCGGTCGAGGTCGGCTGTAGAGGATTCCCTGCCCAGTCAGTGCGGGGAATGCTAATAGCCATTGGAGTCACGGTAAGACAAGAAAGACAAAAGCACGCAGGATGGGAGAGGCAGCAGAGAGAGCCTCTTGCTGGTTATGGAATAGGAGAGAAGAGATAAGCTGGAAGTCAGGAGGAGGAGACGGGCAGTGACTTGGCCACCACTGCACCACTGGGAAGGGTCGAAGCACCCAGTGAACGATGGGTACCGCCTGACGACATCTACTCACCTTGGCAAAGTCTACATTCACTTAAAGGCCTACTGAAATGAAATGTTCTTATTTAAACAGGGATAGCAGGTCCATTCTATGTGTCATACTTGATCATTTCGCGATATTGCCATATTTTTGCTGAAAGGATTTAGTAGAGAACATCGACGATAAAGTTCGCAACAAAAAAGCCTTGCCTGTACCGGGAGTAGCTACTCACATCTGCACATTGTTTACAATCATGGCCACCAGCAGCGAGAGCGATTCGGACCGAGAAAGCGACGATTACCCCATTAATTTGAGCGAGGATGAAAGATTTGTGGATGAGGAAAGTGAGAGTGAAGGACTAGAGGGCAGTGGAAGCGATTCAGATAGGGAAGATGCTGTGAGAGGCGGGTGGGAGCTGATATTCAGCTGGGAATGACTAAAACAGTAAATAAACACAAGACATATATATACTCTATTAGCCACAACACAACCAGGCTTATATTTAATATGCCACAAATTAATCCGCATAACAAACACCTCCCCCCTCCCGTCCATATAACCCACCAATACAACTCAAACACCCGCACAACACACTCAATCCCACAGTCCAAAGTACCGTTCTCCTCCGTAAAGTTCATACAGCACAAATATTTCCCCAAAGTTACATACGTGACATGCACATAGCGCAGACCTGGGCATTCTGCGGCCCGCAGGCCGCATCCGGCCCTTCGTGCGTCCCTGTCCGGCCCGCGTGAGGCCAATCATAAATTACAAAATACATTTAAAAAAGTATCTATGTCGAGTGTGCAATACAACGGTGCTGCTTTTGTTTTGAAAAGCGTTATTTGCATTACTTCCTTGTGGACGTATGCGCGTGTGCGATTGTGAGGGGAATTGAACAGCGCAATTACAAAATAAAGTTTAAAAAACATCTATGTCGTGCGCGCAATACAACTGTGCTGCTTTTATTTTGAAAAGTGTTATTTATGTGCGTATGTCCGGGTGTAACCTGTGAGGGAAGGTGCACAGCGACAAGTGATGAGACGCTGAAGAGAGAAAAGTTGATGACGAATGGCGAGTTTTCAACAAGACATGGACTGCCAAGTAGGACTTTTAGTAGTAAATAGTAGTAGTAGTAGGACCCAACAAGGACTTTTTGCCAAATTTCACACCCCCAGGGATGCAGCTGTCAGGACAAGTTTCGTCATTTCTCACAAAAGCGCCAGAAAAAGAAAGGCGTTTTCTGACGGAGAGTTTAATAAGGAGTGCTACTTGGACTCTGTTGCGCTGTATGCCCGGAGACTTGGACTGTTTTCCGCTGGCTTTATTTGGATGAGATCTGCGATGTACGTGACACCGCCCAGCTGCTCATCTTCTTCAAATCACGGAGGAGCTGGCAGCCATGCAGTCAATTAAAGAGACAACCACAGGTAATGACTTGTTCACATAGGTAAATGCGTTTTTGGATATGCTAGGACTGAAATGGGACAAGCTGGCAGGTGTGACAATCCAATCCAATCCACTTTATTTATATAGCACATGTAAACAACAAAATGTATCCAAAGTGCTGCACAACAATATTAAAAACAATATTCAAATAGTATCCTTAGCTCCACCAATGACTGCATAAAAAGAAAAATAATTACATATAAAACCAATATAAAAACCAATATAAATAAATATGATTAAAAAAGATTTTTAACAACAGATGGTTGTCCAAATCTGACGGGGAAAAATGTTGGATAATGCAGGATAAAGTGACAGAAATTAACCCTGTGCAGAAATGGACATTTTTGCATTGTATAATACATCAGGAAGTGTTTTGTAAAACAGTGATAAAAATAAAACCATCAAAAGCAATCTGCTTTTGTATAAAGTTAAGTTAGGTTAAATTAAATTATTAGTATTATTATTAATTATTATTATTATTATCATCATTATTATTTATCTTACGGTATATAAAAAATAATATTGAGCAAAATTTAATTGAAATATTGTTGTGTGGCCCTCCAGCAGTGCTCGGGTTGCTTATGCGGCCCCCGGTAAAAATTAATTGCCCACCCCTGACATAGCGGCACGCACGTACGGGCAAGTGATCAAATGTTTGGAAGCCAAAGCTGCGTACTCACGGTAGCGCGTCTGCTATCCAACTCAAAGTCCTCCTGGTTGTGTTGCTGCAGCCGGCCGCTAATACACCGCTTCCCACCTACAGCTTTCTTCTTTGCTGTCTTCATTGTTCATTAAACAAATTGCAAAAGATTCACCAACACAGATGTCCAGAATACTGTGGAATTTTGCGATGGAAACAGACGACTTAATAGCTGGCCACAATGGTGTCCCAATATGTCCGCTACAATCCGTGACGTCACGCGCAAACGTCATCATACCGAGACATTTTCAGCAGAATATTTCGCGGGAAATTTAAAATTGCACTTTACTAATCTAACCCAACCGTATTGGCATGTGTTGCAATGTTAAGATTTCATCATTGATATATAAACTATCAGACTGCGTGGTCGGTAGTAGTGGGTTTCAGTAGGCCTTTAAGGTGAATGAAAGAGAAGCATCTTCAGATGTACTTGTAATCAATTTAAACTTTGAACTTTTGATCTCTCTGGTGGTGTAAACCAAACTATGAAGTCCCAGTCTAAAAATTGCATCAAAATGTACCTTTGTGATCAACTTTGGCCCTTCAGCTTTTTAAAATGACATTACATTTCAAGTGCATAACATTCTAAAAAGTGGTATTTTTTTGTGTTTTTTTCCTGCCAAATATTGAAACTGATATAATTTTTAAGCTGGGTTTAGCATCAGCACGGGTGTGCCCTTTGTCATTATTCATGCTCGCCAATCGATTCTCCACTTTGCCATGCAATCAGTTAACTTGACTTTTATTCATAATTAAAGCTATCTACATGCAAATCAGGCAAAGTCAGAGGGCAAGTTGCGCTGAACGCGCATCCGATTTTGCTATTCTCAGGTTCATCATTGCTAATGTTTGTTGCAATCGCTTACCAATAAAACATGCACATGCTAACCCATACACATGAGCTCATTTACCCTTTTGTCGAGAAGAGCAAACAATCATCGCGCTGATTGAAACTTCATGTAAATTGCTAATGTTAATGTGATTACTTTTTAATGTCATATTTTGCAGTCCTATTTCCATTTTAATGTTTTTACTCTACAGCTTTATAAGGGTAAAATAGTGCCTTAGTCTAGTTTTCATTCAATTTTCCAAACATTTTTTCAAACTATTGGTTTTATATAGATGGATAATTAACTTAAAAATAAAATTTAAATACCCGCAGCAGTCCCCACTCCAGTAATGAATAAGTACATGTCCCCATTTAGAGAGACTGTGTGCACATATACGCATGATGTGACACGGTGTCATAACTTAATTGATAAATTAAATCTCCGACACGCTGACGAAATCGGTCATAATCTAATAGCAAATAATTTTGGTGTCATTTTCATTATCCAAAAGGTTAAACCAGAAAAGATGTCCGGAGCAATGATGATGAATTATGTGTGCCAGGATGCTGACCAAAAGAAGCAAACAAGGAGTGTTTTATCATACGGTATGTCATATATTAATAACAATACAGGTGCAGTATAAAATGCATATCTAAAATCAAGGGGTCTCTTTTAGTCATTATATTTTTTCATTCATACAGGTAATAATCTTGCTGAATTATAATAATATTTGTATGAAACAATACAATGAGCAATGTACAGTATATGTTATCCTATAAAAAATGTAATTGTTTGACAATTTAAATTTCGAAAACTACGATTTAACTTTTTTTCTACACAATTTAACATGTTGTTTGTATTTGTGTGGGGTCGTTATGAAACTCTTACACTATACTTACTCTCAACTAGTTTGGCTGCGGGACCCACCATCTCCCTTTCATGATAAGCAGTGTTCCAAATTGCTCATCACTGCCCACACAGTGACATTTTTCAAGAATGTAGATTTCTAAATAATGTTTATGATGTGTCCAAAGTCAGATGGGATAGGCTCCAACTTACCTGTGACCCAAGTGAGGAGAAGCGGTCTGTAAAATGTATGGATTTTGATATTACAGCTAATAAGGGGTCTCTTTAGTTGTTATATTTTTTCATTCATACAAGTAATAATCCTGCTGAATTATAATAATATTTGTATGAAACAATACACATCTGAGCCTGTTTTTATGAGTAGTGTACAGTATATGTTATTCTATAAAAAAAATAATTGTTTGACAATTTAAATTTAGAAAACTATGATCAACTTTTTTTCTACACAATTTAACATGTTGTTTGTATTTGTGTGGGGTTGGGCTCAGTGGCCTTGTGGTTAGAGTGTCCGCCCTGAGATTGGTAGGTCGTGAGTTCAAACCCTGGCCGAGTCATACCAAAGACTATAAAAATGGGACCCATTACCTCCCTGCTTGGCACTCGGCATCAATGGTTGGAATTGGGGGTTAAATCACCAAAATGATTCCCGGGCGCGGCCACCGCTGCTGCTCATTGCTTGCCTCACCTTCTAGGGAGTGAACAAGAGGATGGGTCAAATGCAGAGGGTAATTTCACCACACCTACGGTGTGTGTGACAATCATTGGTACTTTAACTTTAAAAATAACATTTAAAAAAATAGTATCTCATGAAATAAAAAACATGTCAAATGTTCAAAATAGTAAACTACTGGTTCATCCGTCCGTCCGTTTTCTACCGCTTGTCCCTTTTGGGGTCGCGGGGGGTGCTGGAGCCTATCTCAGGTGCATTCAGGCAGAAGGCGGGGTACACCCTGGACAAGTCGCCACCTCATCGCAGGGCCAACACAGATAGACAGACAATATTCGCACTCACATTCACACACTAGGGCCAATTTAGTGTTGCCAATCAACCTATCCCCAGGTGCATGTTTTTGGCGGTGGGAGGAAGCCGGAGTACCCGGAGGAAACCCACGCAGTCACTCAGAAAGATCCCAAGCCCGGGATTGAACTCAGGACTACCCAGGACCTCCGCATTGTGAGGCACAAACTATGTTGCTTTGGCCAGGAATCGAACCCGGGCCTCCCGCGTGGCAGGCGGGAATTCTACCACTGAACCACCAATTCAGTGGTAAAATTACTGATTCATGTCTAATCAAATAAATAAACTGCAAAAACTTACTGAGCCGAAACGGTCTATTTGTTTTAATGGAACTCCTTAAAATCCAAAATCCAAAGTATTGAAATTCAATGATTTGAAGCTTGGGCAACCAGCTAAAATTATGCACAAAGCAAACTATAACGTGCTACCCTAGAATGTACAACAATTATTCTCAACAACTCTTCTCAAAAGAGGAGGAATATAACCTTAGAGAAAAATCTAACTTAAAACATTTGTATTCACGTACAACACTTAAAACGTTAAACATATCAGTATGTGGGATTAAATTATGGAATGGATTAAGCAAATACGTCAAACAATGTACTAATATGATCCAGTTTGAGAAACTCTTCAAACTCCAAGTGTTTACAAAGTACAAAGAAGAAGAATCCAGATTTTTACATTAAATTCTTGTGACATTTTGAACCTTATTGAAAATGAAATAATACTATTTATCTCATTATGTGAATTACAACTTTTGTAACTATTTATTCATGAGAACTTTTGTATTTATATCTCATTGATTGATTGATTTATTTATTTTTTGATGTTTCAAATAGAGAACAGGAAGTCAACAAATGTATTAGTAATTAAATAAGATCCGGTTCTTCCTACTCCTTTTCAGACCTGTTGTAATGAGAAAATGGAAATATGAGAAATATGTGATGCATCACATTGTAACTGTATGCATGTTTGAAATAAACTTAAACAACAACAACATTTAATAATGTGCATGATATTTTAATTTATTGAGATGTGCAAGTGACTCGTGATTGCAAATCGTATTGGTCACTGAAAAGAGCCGTTCAAAAGACTTGATTTGTTTACGAATGTCACATCTCTACCAGGCAAAGACCTGTGATCTACCAATTAAGAATCACTGCTATAAATTGGGGCACCAAGCAGAATTTATCTTATAGCCTCCCCTTCATTTTTGCAGGATTGCAACATTTTTTCAGACATTTTTAATGATTTTGAATTGATTTTTATATTTTCTAATTAAACTGCATGTTTTGTACTAAAATAATAATGGGAAATAAATAGTTTTTTTTCTTTGTGAAATAACAAATTGAACATAAATATAATATAAATTGGCAAACCTTCCAGACAAAGCTCTGACCTGGACTTTAACCCAGTACCACTGCCTTACAAGATCATATATGCCATTATATTCTTAGTAGTGACGGAGCAGAATATGTTTGCTGTAAAATGTCATATGAGGGCGCCCTGTCATTCATAAATTAGATTTTAACATGTGCTTCTTTATGCCAAACGGGACCCACCACAATTGCAGGGCCCTACGTACAGCTCGTAATCTGCGTACAGGGAGTGGTGGCCCAGACTGTATTTTATATGACAATATAAAATGTATAAATTTCACTCACACACTTGATTCCAAGATAAGCATCTAATGTAAATATGACACTCCTTTATTAATTTGAAATAAACAGTTGACTCATTTCGGTATGACTTCTGTCCACACTTTATGAGTCTTTTCCCCCCATCCAGCAAAATTAGTGTGAATAATTGTTCTGATAGGTCTCTAACCTGAGATGAATTGCTATGAGGGCCTGAATTACCAAGGCAAAGGTTAATGTTATTGTAATTACAAGTGTGAAATCTTATGGGAGATGATTTCCTCATCACAGTGGAGCCTCTGTGATCACATCTCATGCATTCGACTAACAATTAGATTTTAACGCTCCCAATTTAATACTTTATTAAAAGCTGTGGCACCCACGTTGTCATTGGTATGTCCATCTCCAGGGTCAAAGTTGCCGAGGACTGGCCAATTGGAAATCATGTAATGACAGACGCACCAGGGCAGCACGGTGCTACAGGGGTTAGTGTGTGTGCCTCAAAATAAGAAGGTCCTGGGTTCAATCCCCGGGCTCGGGGTCTTTCTGTGTGGAGTTTGCATGTTCTCCCCGTGACTGCGTGGGTGTCCTCCGGGTACCCCGGCTTCCTCCCACCTCCAAAGACATGCACCTGGGGATAGGTTGATTGGCAACAACTAATTTGGCCCTAGTGTGTGAATGTGAGTGTGACTATTGTCTTTGTTGGCCCTGTGATGAGGTGGTGACTTGTCCAGGGTGTACCGTCTTCTGCCCGAATGCAGCTGGGATAGGCTTCAGCCACCCAACGCGACCGCGAGAGGGACAACCGGTAGAAAATGGATGGATGGATGGACAAACATACCAATCAATTTACACACATACACACACACACACACGCACACACACACGCAAACATCAATTTACAGCCTGAAGCTCTGTTTGCTTAATAGGCTCCCTGCTGCTTGTAGAGTCACACACTATTATCATGCATGGATTGTCGCATCATGTTGAGGTGTGGAAAAAAAAGGCCTTTAGTGAGTTACAGCACTGTAGCTCCCATGTGACCCAAGGGAGACCAAAACTACTGTTCAGCACAACATATCATCTTGTTATTCTTACCAATCCCCCACAAGTGGTGCACAGGGACAAAACATCATCACATTCAGCAGTACAATGGCATGTTATCTGTCACTGCAGAAAATGTGTGACTTGGAGGTTGCAGAAAGGACAGACTTGTTCTCTTGCAGCTGCAGTGTTTGTTTGACACTCTTCCGGCCATGTTGAATTTCTCTCTCTTGCATGAACAATATTACTTTCACACGTCAGTCCTCCAATTGTGATATGATTCACCCCTTTGGCTGCACCCTAAACATGAGTATGGGTGTGTGTGTGTCTCAGAGTTTGTGTCTCTGCCTGGTACGTATCATGAGCCTTTGTCCCTGCTGGCAAATTTCTGACTCTGCAGATAAAGGCCTTGATCCGATAGAGAGTGCCTGACTGGAGCACTAGAAAGAAGCCCAAGGACCCTGCTTTCTAAGACCCAATTTCCAGCAAGCACACTTCTAATGAGTTGGGTACAATATAAGGTAGCCTCCAACAAATAACAGATGTTAGAGACATTCTGACCACAGAAGGTGACCAGAATACCATTTGTGCCATTTGTTTAAAACTGAATAGAATGCTTACGTGGGGGAGTCCGACTATTGGTAGTAGTTGATCCACAGCGATCGTTGTGCCACACAATACCTCAATGCTAACGAGGGGAATTACACTTCAACGGCTGTCGTTGGCTTTGACAGTAGGATTGCTCTTTGGCATCAAAACCGTGGTTATTCTCACTACGATTGTGCAAAACCATCCTTGCTGAGGCACACCCTTCTGGTAATGGAGTATGAAAATGTTGGGTTTTGGCACCAGTCGCTAGACTAGATTTTACTAATCTAAGTCTATGAAGTGATGAAGCCTACTTGGATGAGAGGCGAAACGTCTTCCAAGACAAACCAAACAGTCCACTTGCGATCGACTGAATTCCCTGAGATGACAATGACCTGGATGAATGAGAACATTCATAGACACATACAATATGATTTAGTTTTTTTAATTGCATTGACAATACTAAAGAAACCAACGACAGTAATGTGTTTCTGTTTAACAGCAGTAGCAACCACAGTGTCAGTGTTACAGTAGGGCTTAGCCACTGATCAGTCTCCAAACTGTCTGTTTATGAAGCTAGATCAGGTCACGAGGAGGAACTCTAACTTTGGATGACATTCTGTTCTACTTTTTATTGGGAGGGTTGTAAATTTCAATCTTTTCCATCTTCTTAGTTGTCTGGAGTGGAGACTTGGGCTGGATTTAGACTACAAGGTTGAAGTGACATATTTTTCCAATTTTTTTGCTCCAATGTAGCCCAATCTATGTCAATACCACTGCAACATAAAAGCCAAATCGAAAACATTCTGTCAATGTAATAGTGTGTATACTCAGAGAAAGCTAATTGAATGGCGCTAGACTTGGTCATATTTTGACCTTCTGGTCCTTCATGTTGTCGAAAGGCTATTGTATTATTTTAATGAGACACCTTCGTTATGCACATGTCACGAGTAAGACATTGTGCCATGGGTTTGACCGTTGGATTATCCTGAGACTTTATTTTTATTATTTCATGTGTCGGTTATCATTAAAGGGCCCTTATGATGATTAATACAATTAATCTACATATAAAACACTTTATTTATTTATTGTGTTCATTTGATCTGATAACATGCACAAAAGTTGACACACACAGGTTTGAATGGCTAATCAAGGTTCCAATCCTCACCTGTGACCTGTTTGTTTGTAATTCATGTGTGTGTATAAAAGGTCAGTGAGTTTATGGGCTTCTGACAGACCATTGCATCTTTCATCCAGTGCTGCACATACTGTATGTTTCTGGATTCTGAGTCATGGGGAAGGCGAAAGAATTGTCAAAGGATCTGCGAGAAAAGGTAATTGAACTGCATAAAACAGGAAAGGGGTATACAATGATATCCAAGGAATTGGGAATGCCAATCAGCAGTGTTCAAATGCTGATTAAGAAGTGGAAAATGAGGGATTCAGGTAGACCAGCAAATATTTCAGCCACAACAGCCAGGAAAATTGTTTGAGATGCAAAGAACAATCCACAAATAACTTCGGCTGAAATACAGGACTCTCTGAAAAATTGTGGTGTGGCTGTTTCAAGATGCACAATAAGGAGGCACTTTAAGAAAAATGGGCTGCATGGTCGAGTCGCCAGAAGAAAGCCATTTCTGCGCAAATGTCACAAAGTATCCCGCTTACATTACGCCAAACAGCACAGAGACAAGCCTCAAAACTTCTGGAACAAAGTAATTTGGAGTGATGAGACCAAAATTGAACTTTTTGGCCACTCGACCATGCAGCCAATTTTTCTTCAATTTTTCCTGGCAGTTGTGGTTGAAATATTTGCTGGTTTACCTGAATCCCTCATTTTCCACTTCTTAATCAGCGTTTGAACACTGCTGATTGGCATTCTCAATTCCTTGGATATATTTTGATACCCCTTTCCTGTTTTATGCAGTTCAATTACCTTTTCTTGCAGATCCTTTGACAATTATTTTGCCTTCCCCATGACTCAGAATCCAGAAACATCTGTGCAGCAATGGATAAAAGATGCAATGGTCTGTCAGAAGCCAAGAAACTCACCGACCTTTTATACACACACATTAATTACAAACAAACAGGTCACAAGTGAGGATAGAAACCTTGATTAGCCATTCAAACCTGTTTGTGTCAACTTTTGTGCATGTTATCAGATCAAAGTCACTGAGGTATGTAAACTTTTGATCAGGGTCATTTGGGTACTTTCTTTTGTCATTTTGATTTAAAAAGAGTAAACACAGTTGTTTGCCAATAAATAGCTTCACACAACTATTAAGCATGAGTGGAAGAAAGGTTTTTGTGTTATCATTCATATTCTCTGAAGAATGGCCAAGAAATCATAAATTCACCCAGGGTATGTAAACTTATGAGCACAACTGTATATTGAAGTCGTCGCCACAATTTTTTTCCAGACACAGTCAAAAATAAACTTAATGAACATTATATAGCTTCAAACGGTCACAATATTTGGTACAGTTTCACACTCTTGGATGTATTCAGACCTGCATAAAAAAAACCTACTTTTAGCAGCATTTATGTCACTGGATGTCACATTTCAATCATAATATGCGCATGCCGCAATTAAATGAAAATTATACCGTGTCGTTCAATTTTTTTTTAACGTTTCCTCATAACCTGGCCGAGAGCTTGATTTAATGTCCAAATAAGTACGCCTACCTTGCTGTGATGACACATTTTAGCCAGACTGCAAAACCTGGCGAACAGAGGCATCCAAAACTGCGTGCAAGCTCGCGCCAAAATGCATCAACCTTATGATTTGACGTATTGCCATCAACACGAGTATCCAACATTGTAACAACACAAATAAGAAATGCCGAAATGCATTTCAGGTCCCAATTAAGAACTTGCCAACCAGAACCAATTGCATTACAACAATTCTATATTGTTGCAACTTTTCGCAGTTGCATGCGCACTTGTACACTTTGCTGGCCTCAAATGGAATAGGTGAGCCAGAGCACGACATGAACCATTTGCATGCACATGTAAGCGTGCAAAGTTGGGTGTTTAATAAACACCCAAAATCGGCACTAGACCAACCCTGAGTTAAGTTACAATCTTGGGAATGACTTGAACATTTTTGCAGCAAACTACTGAAAGACACTAGAGTGCTCCTGTTGTATAGAGGATCTTAGATCAATGTAAACACATTGGCAGATCCTTGCATTGACAGTATGCATAAAAATCTGACAAAAGAAATGGACCAAAACCAAATGTCCACTCCAGAGAATGTTGGTTCTCAAAACAAGAATAATACCGATAATAGAAGGCCCCTCGAACAAATTGAATAGCTCTCCTGTAGCCTATTGTAACTCCATCCATCCATCCAGCTTCTTTCGCTTATCCGAGGTCGGGTCGCGGGGGCAGCAGCCTATGCCCCAGCCACATCGTCCAGCTCCTCCCGGGAGATCCCGAGGCGTTCCCAGGCCAACCGGGAGACATAGTCTTCCCAACGTGTCCTGGGTCTTCCCCGTGGCCTCCTACCGGTCGGACGTGCCCCAAACACCTCCTTAGGGAGGCGTTCGGGTGGCATCCTGAACAGATGCCCGAACCACCTTATCTGGCTCCTCTCGATGGGAAGGAGCAGCGGCTTTACTTTGAGCTCCTCCCAGATGGCAAAACTTCTCACCCTATCTCTAAGGGAGAGCCCCGCCACCCGGCGGAGGAAACTCATTTCGGCCGCTTGCACCCGTGATCTTGTCCTTTCGGTCATAATCCAAAGCTCATCACCTTAGGTGAGGATGGGAACGTAGATCAACCGGTAAATTTAGAGCTTTGCCTTCCGGCTCAGCTCTTTTTTCACCACAACGGATCGATACAGCGTCCACATTACTGAAGACGCCGCACCGATCTGCCTGTCGATCTCACGATCCACTCTTCCCTCATTCGTGAACAAGACTCCAAGGTACTTGAACTCCTCCACTTGGGGCAGGGTCTCCTCCCCATCCCGGAGATGGTACTCCACCCTTTTCCGGACGAGAACCATGGACTCGGACTTGCATGTGCTTATTCTCATCCCAGTCGCTTCACACTCGGCTGCGAACCTGAGCAGCGTATATCCAGCCTTAAAGCCAAATCAGGCTCTTACATACATTACATGGACAGAGTATGTTAAGTTCAGCTATTACAACCACCATGCTATTACTGGTTTCTCAGCAAGCATCTATTAGGGTTGCATCTTACAGTAATTTGTGCAGAAGTTAATATATTGACACACAATGTAGCAATGTGGTGGTCTACCTCGGTAAAAAAAAAAAAAAAATCTTACACTGTTTTAATTTGCTTCACATTGGGATGTGCCACAGATCAAGATGCTGCTGTGTGAGACCACCAGAGTCTTGTTAGGTGGATGTGTGTGAGGTCTGACATCATTTGCATTATTCAAAGCACACTGTGCAAGTAGCTCCTGTCATTCTCCAGGGTGCTTTCCCATAGTGCAACGGGGCTTCCCTCTACAGAACATCTCTACAGGCCTGCTTTGCTCCGGTAGACAATCAGCCAAGAAAGATCAATTCCACTTACTATGCCACTAAAATGACAGATTGAAGGAGAATGATGCCTTAATTTGACTGTCAGAACTGCTTCCATACCTGTTTTTTTTTTTCATCATGAAAAGTGTCTTCTATACCTACTACTGCAATCTTGAATTTAGCTTGGTGTTTATTATTAGAAATTAAGCCTCTGGCAAAGATCAGTTGTTTCATCCTTGTCATGATCAAGTCTTTTGTTCTATCTTCAAAAAAACATCCCAGTGAATCAGCTTTTCTCCATTCCCCATCAAAGTCACAAGAGTGACTTGGAATAAGTTGGTGCAGCTCATGCTATTAACAAAAGCAGTGTGAATTGATGACCCAGAAGACTGTGATGGCTCCGAGGCTGATCACGCCAGTCGAGATGGTGACAGAAGGTGCTGCTTGTACCTTGCTGCGTCTCCAGCCATTCACACCATTCTGTTCACACGCCTTGCCATAGCAGGACCATATGCCAAATCACATCCCTGCAAATTTGGTGAGAAACCACTCGGGCTTAGCCAACCGATCAGTGTGTGTGTGTGAGAGATGAGAAATCTTGGGTCGCTCTTTTTTCCCACCAAGATTCTTGCCCACTCAGCGTGACTAAATGAAACTTGTAGCCATTGATGTTGTGACTCACAACTGATCATTATTACAACAACTATAAATCAATTAGCCTTAGTAAGACTGATTTGTTATTAGCCATGCGTCACTGTTTTCAAGATATCAGCAACAGAGGCATAACTCCTTTTTGTACAAGAAAATCTGTCAGAAGAAATACTGTAGGTTAATCCGAACATGTATTTCAGAAATTGTGCACTACCTGCTTGTTTTCGCCACACAACTTAGGTTAAGCACATTTTAAAGGTATTTCAATGAAATCTGCAAATAGCTGTTGGAAGCCTCTTTCTGTGAGGTTGCGCTTGACTTTAGATTATCCTCAGACAAACATTTGTCGTGAACAGCGATGGGTGCCAAAACTTCATTCCATAATGGCACAAATATCAATCTGTGGCTCATTTTGGTGCTAAATGAATGAAGACTCAGCCACTTGCAACAAGTGGTTGAAGGTGTTATTGTGCAAGTAACATCCTATAGGTTAAGTAGTGTAAATTTTTAAACGTTATTGTCAACCTTTACATGCCAACAACAGTGCTCACTTTCAACCCCAAATTCCGGCATAGAAACCACAATTCATAACTATGCACCAATCACGGTTACTGTAAGCACGGTGTTATGAGCGGGGATGAGTACCAAATTTGGTACTTTTAAAGGCACCAACCAAGTTCCATAAGTACTACCAGGTATCGATTCATGTAAAATCAAATGTAACCATATTTCAATACCTCTCAAACATTTGATAGGCAAACAAGCACTCATGCAGCACTCAGAGCGGACTCAGTTGGAATGCCTCTAGGTAATGTTGCAATTTTCAATGCCAACAAAGCAAGTATGCCTGATAGAAAAAATGCTCTGACGTACAGTAAGGCTCCACTTTTCAAAATGCACTAGCTTGACGCTAATTTTTATTAGATTTGTCATAGACATGCTATTATAGCATTAGCAAATGTACATGGCCTTTTCAACACCTCCAAATTGGGTAATGAAAACTGAAACAAAGATGCCTGTTACAATTAAGCAGCAATTGTGTACTAGATGTTTATACTTACAGTATAAACACTTTGTAGGGCGCAACAAACGACTAGATTCATCTTCATGATAAAGACTACTCTCTGACTAGGCAACACAATGTAGTCTATACATTACTGCCATCCAACATTTTGGAATTGCTACTGCATGCAAAATCTACTATATATTACTTATACTTAGGAATACTTATGAATATGAGACACAGAAGTGTAAGAAATCAAGATAACTTGACAGCACAGTTTTAATAATCAACTCACTTTGAAATGAAACATGAATTATTTTATTGAACAAATAACAAATTATTAACGCATGAACACATAGAAAAGTACCGTAAATTGGCACCACTGAGTGCCAGTATTATGTGATTCCCATGTACTTGAAATTGGTGCCGTATTGATTCAAATGTGAAAGCTACCCATCCCTGGTTATTGGGTTGTTTATTTTATCATCACATGTGTAACTTCCTGTCCATCTTTTGATCAATTAACCTTCAATTTGTTTAAATTATAATATGTTCCCAATAATTGGATTGACAATTCATTCATTGATTGTATCAGCAATGCTATTTCAGGAATGCAAAATTGTATTTAATGAGGATGAAATGTGTTTGCATGGTCAGACGATGCAGTTGTAATTCATCAACTATTAGAGTTTAACATCCATAACTCCATTTGACCTCTTTTAAGACCGTTCTCTTAAAAACGCTCAAGCCTTGGCAAAGGTCCGCCCTCTCTGAGAGCTCTTGTTCATGACTTCTACTTTGCCAGGCTCGGCTTTAAGTGCACATGTAATCGTTGCAAATGAACTCTATCAAGCTGCAATGAATACATGGTCATGCATTGCCAAACCTACTCAGGGAGATGAGGGGGAGTGCTTTAAAGCTCATTCTAATTGGTCCACTAATCGAATGTCACAAAAGAAGGCCCACGGAGCAGGTTGGATGAAAGTGTCTGGGCCACAGGTGAGATGGAGATAAAGAGAGGACTTCCACTGTGACTTTAGGACCTGCAGGGCTGCTCTTATCTTGTCCTCTGCTGTTACTCAGCCTGTCCTCTGAGTACAGAATAATGTCAACTGACTACTGTTGTCTTGCACACTGTGAAGAATAGACTTGAACCTTTTAGGATGCCTTAGTAAATTTGTATACTAAATCTTTCCGCACCTTTAATTGATGATCTCCTCCACCCTGCCTTTGAGCATGAGCCAGCACACGAATTGCTTTTGGACTATAGATAATGTCCATGCTGTGCACCATGTAGTTTCGGATAATGAGCAAAACTATTCTTTGTATCCTCAAAAGTTCAGCCATGCAAATGAGGGTCTTTAGTGTCTGAATTCAGGATAACATAGTGTTGGAAGTTAATGGGCAAAATGTTAACAGGAATTAACTTTGTGAAGTTTGTAGGGAAATGACATAGGATAACTTGTCAAAAGCCTGCATTTTTAAAGATTTAAAAGGACACGCTTACATTTAATCTAAAATGACTTATACAGTACAATAAATCAAATGTGCTGTATTTCTATTCAAGTCAAGCACTGATAGATTTATGTTGTATTTATAAAGCAGCACACACAACAGAATGCTGTATATTGAAAATATATCCATGAAATTATGTGCATCTTTACCAATCACTTCTCCTTGAATGCCATCGTGAATATGCTTCCAAGTGTCACAATAATGCCAATTTAAACCCCAGCTCTGACTCAAAAGGTAACCTAATTTTCATTCTACATACATTCCATTTCATATGCCAAATGGAATACATCTAACAGCCAGAGAATGTCAAGAGTGACAAATTTGAAAATATCATCTCTTGCCCTCATCACGATTATTCCCTTCCTCTCAATCCGAATGTGATTGTATTAGCTGCCTTTCACTCAGTGCGACTTGACCAATGTGATTCATTTTGCACTGATGTTGTTTTCCTCACAGCATCTCTGGGTGCCCTGGCACACAGTGTCAGTGTAATGTCACTCCAACTGCCTTGGGAGGCGAGCCACTCCATCAGCCACACTATTCCCCCTTGAGCTGGAGAGGCTGTTCCATCAGCTTTCAGCATTAATGCTGATAGCTGTATCAGAGCTGCGAGAGCTGCTTAATCACGGCAATATCAGAGTGACAGATGCCATCTTTTACTGCCGCCACCAAAAACCCCTGAAGAAAGTCTAGTCTACACAGGTTTCTTCCACCATGGCTGACAGGGTACCATAGTTTCATCAGTTTCTATCAGGGACGCTGTTGAAACTGGCCTGTTCAGATCCGTCCGATGGCTGTGTGCAGCTGATAGTAAAGGCAGGCGGTGTTTCACCATCAAACAACTTTTGCCTGTCAGTTGCTTTCACATATATTCTGCCAGAAAGGGTGAAGCAGTCGGGCGGATGACAGTTTTCAAACCGTGTCCAAAGCAACTTTTGCGGTCAATTACGTCAGAGTGCAATTTAAGACCAAGATAGTTAACCACTATTATAAATGATGTCAGTCTTAATATTTTGAATGCCAAATTGATATACAGATTTTCTATTGGATCCTATTGGATTGTGCAAATACCGTGATCAGCTACCAATATAAGCTGAACCCACCTAATTTTAGTACAAATGTTATTTTGTACATAATGTATATTGGCCGCACAAGTCTATAAACCGCAGGTGTATACAATATAGGGGCTTTATAATGCAAAACAAACTGTTCCTACCTATTGGTACCTGCTGTTGTGTATTTGTGATCTGCATAAATCCTGAAATTTGTTAATCAAACCGTGGAGTGCGGTGAAATGTATAAAATAATATTGCCTTCCTTCATACTTCCGCTAAACAAGTCGTTTGGAATTTGGCCATCTTGTGATATCACCGGTTGGGGAAAACTTCACCGGATTATCCATATATGGTGTAAATGTACCCAAGGGGCCTTGCACAAGTCTGTCATTGTAGTCTGCACTGTAGTCAATAAGCTCATTCTTTTTCGCTATCCTATTGTTGTGGGGCAGACAGAGTTGTACGGGGCAGCATAGCTCAGATGGTGGAGCGGCCAAGCAGTAGAGAGGCTTCTTGGTTCGAATCCAGCTTCTGCCATCCTAGTCCCTGCCGTTTTGTCCTTGGTAAAGACACTTTACCCAACTTGCTCTGGTGTAAAGGTAGCATACAAGTAGATAATTGGTTTCTCAATACAAAGTGCTTTGAGTCACTAGAGAAAAGTGCTATATAAATAGGTATTTGAATGTTCTCATTCATCCAGGTCATTGTAATCTCAGGGCATTCAATCGATCGCAACTGGACTGTTTGGTTTGTCTTAGAAGACGTTTCACCTCTCATCCAAGTAGGCTTCATCAGTTCATGCTCATAGACTTAGATTGGTCAGATCTAGTCTTAGACTTAGATTGGTCAGATCTAGTCTTAGACATAGATTGGTCAGATCTAATCCAACAGTTGGTGCCACCCCAAATAGTTATACTCCAATGCCCGGTTGGTGTGCCTGGGCAAGGTGGATTTCGCCCTGTCGTAGTGAGAAAACCAACTGTTGAGATGCAAACATGCAATCCTACTGTCAATGCCAACGACAGTTGTTGAAGTGGAATTTCCCCTAGTTTGCAGTGAGGTTTTGTTTGGCAAATCAATTACTAACCGCCCAAAATAGCCAGAATCACCCATGTTAGCATTCCATTCAATTGTAAACAAATGGCACATAGGAGCATCTGTGACCAGAATGCTTCCAACTCATGTTATTTGTTGGAGACTAAATTGCACAGTCTTTTAGGAGTGGTAGAAAGGACAGTGTTGTATGTGGTAGATAGGGTGTGTCACAGACAAATTACACTTCAATGACTGCCGTTGGCATTGACAGTAGAGTGCGTGTTTGCATCTCAACAGTTGTTTTTCTCACTACGATTGGGCAAAACCATCCTTGCCGAGGCACACCCTCCTGGTATTGGAGTATAAACATTTGGCCATTTGGCACCAGTTGCTAGACTAGATCTGACCAATCTAAGTCTATGAGCATGAACTGATAAAGCCTACTTAGGTGAGACAAACCAAACAGTCCAGTTGCGATCGATTGAATGCTCTGAGACGCTATATAAATACAATTCACTTCACTTCACATGGACACGCATTTCCTTGTTGCCATTTCTAATACAGCGTAGCGTATAGTTCAAACATATATATGTCAGTAGACACGATATGGAAGCTCTAAAAACTACAACAAAGTGGGTGGGGAGAAGAAGCTGTAGAAGTAGACCCACGTAAATAAGACATCCCACATAACGGCGCATCCTGAAGAGACGGTGAGAAAGCGTCTTGAAAATGGACTGTAAAACATAATCTGTGCACAATTTTGACGATTACAGTACGTGTTATTTAGACCACAAGAAGGTGTTTTAAATGTAGGTAAAAAAAATCATAATGTGACCCCTTTAAAACAAGACATTTTTACCTAGGGGCACAGAATACAGTAAACATCCTCTTCGTCGTCCCCCGTCTTCCTTACTGGCCTTTCGGGGCCTGTTTGTGGTGGTAGATTTTCGCTCTGCGGGGTGGATATTTCCTGTTTTGATGGCCGGGTCATGTGCATTTCTTTGTTTCATCTCTATAATGAGGGTGAGTCCCTAACACACTGAATGGCTAACTGAATGATTGTTTGAGTGTGCTTGAATTAATGTAAACAATTTTATTGGTTCACCATGACCCGTATGGCAATTTCATTGATCTGATGTGACTAGGCTAAATTTATTGGCGGCATGTGAACCTTGTGAACCAGGAAAAATCTGCAGTATTCTATAAAGGGCACGATTTAAAGCGGGGTAACAAGGAGTGGCTTGGAGATCAGAAATAACAGTATACCGTAATTCACTTAACCAGTGCATTGGGAAGAATAACCAATATGTATGGATGCATTGTCATAACTGTCTAGTAACCTCCTGAGCACCAGTGTCCTCTGCAATGGACATTTACGTTATGCATACCATTTTTTTCCCAAAAGTTTTATTTTATTTTATTTTAGTTTATTTTTGTGTCCACTGCAGAGCACGTGGGTTCCTAAACAACAAATGTAAATGTGTCCAAACACTTTTGCAAAGTACTGTAAATGAACTGTGTTTTTTAAATATTTGGAAACAACTTTAGAAACAAGTTGAACATGGTGCTAAAATTAGCCCATTTTTTCCAGTTATGTAACTACTGAGCCACAGCATCGGTTGTCTACCCTTTGAAGCCACAGGGGATTTCCTAACAAATAGAGAGAACGGGTTGAACCTATTGTTCGTAAAGCATGATCAAATACTTGTTTTCTGAATTTCAATTTCAGCCGAAGTATATAATTATTAAATAAAGCCATGGTTATGTGAATATACATTTGATTGATGTATTGCTGGTGACTGTAAAAATGTTCTCTTTTTGGCATGTTTCGATGCCAGTGGTTACGCACAAGTTGTCCATAGCTCCACAACAGCTGTGTGGACAGGCTTTTGGCCCAGTCATCAAAGAGGACCAGAGGCTTGGTCCTGCTGCGGCACCCCTGGGGCATGATAGCAGTGATGACAACCCTTTTCACTTGCAGTACAGCTCGGAATTATTCTGCACACCGCCATCTTAGAGGCTTCTGCTCGATTCCTTATTAGGGATATCCAAGTTAACTCGGTCACATCTTCAGGAGGGCACTCAGCCTGTTGGGTCTCATGTTTACATGTCCCGTGCAGTATAAGATCACAGTTATGTCTCAGGTCAGTGTCATGAATAAAGATGGCTGGTCTTTTGAGTACAAATAAAGTGAGATATGGACAGTGTGGCTTTAGGCAACAGCGAGCTCTTTCATCAAGTTAAAGGCGCGGAGGATTCATCCCTGCTGTGCTGCGTCATTGTTGTCCTCTGGTGGGGCAGTCGTGTCAGATGGCTGCAAATCTGGTTTTGTATTCGGAATTGGTTCTGCCTGACTAGCCAGGAAGGTGGACTGTCCTTGGGTGTTGATGTGTTACTGGATGGTGGAAGGTGAACTGACAGAGCTCTGTGACCAGACAGGATGTCCGTCTGTCTGTCTATCCATCTATTATAAACCGTATAACATGGAGAGGGTATAGCAATATCCCTGTGAAGGTCAGTAGAAAATGGCACAGATGGCCTTTTGCAGCAAATCAGCAGTTTTTTGTCAAATATTGACTACAATAACTCAGTTTATTCACACTCTCACACATTTTCTTTGTTCCCTTAATACACTGCACAATATACAGTATCACAAAACTACACTATTACACTGTATATGTGCATAAAGGTATTATGAGTGTACACTCCACTGTTAAAAACCAAGTGTTAATAACAAAGGTCTTCTTTTTATTATAGTACCAATCTTAACTAAACGCTGCAGTATTAAAAGTAATGTAGCTGGTTGTTTTAAGCCAGGGGTCGGCAACCTTTACCACTCAAAGAGCCATTTTGGCAAGTTTCACAAATTAGAGAAAATAATGGGAGCCACAAAAAAAATTAAAATGAAAAAAACGCATACAAAGCTTAAACGCTTTGTGCTATGTTAACCAGGGGCCTCCGACCATGCACCGGCACGCACTTTAATGTGGAAATTTGATGTTAGTGCGGCCCGCGAGTTGTGAATAAATGGCGCTTGATAGCGTCATACTTGCCAACCCTCTCACTTTTCCTGGGAGACTCCCGAATATCAGGGTGTGATGACACTGCTTTTGGCGCCCTCTACAGCCTGCCCAAACAGCGTACCTGCTCGACCACATGCAGAATGCAGTTTCAGCTTGCTCACGTAAGTGACAGCAAGGCGTACTACCTCAGCAGCCACACATCTTACACTGACGGTACCAATACCCAGAATCCCATGCAGCCCTAACTCTTCCGCTCAACCAACGCACGGAGAGGGTGGGGGGGTTGATGTGTGGGGGGATTTGGTGGTAGCGGGGGTGTATAATCTAGACCGGAAGAGTTAGGGCTGCATGGGATTCTGGGTATTGGTTGTGTTGTGTTTATGTTGTGTTACGGTGGGATGTTCTCCAGAAATGTGTTTTTCATTCGTTTTTGGTGTGGGTTCACAGTGTGGCGCATATTTGTAACGTAACAATGTTAAAGTTGTTTGATACGGCTACCGTCAGTGTAAGCTGTGTGGCTGATGACTAAGTATGCTTTGCTGTCTCCTATGTGTGCAAAAAAAACAAAAAACATACAACATAAGGCCGGGATGGCACGCTGTTTGTAAACGCTACAGAGGACAATTACTGCAGTGCAATTAGGGCACTCCCTTTATTTAGTAATTAGAGTGTAAATAGGATTATATTTTCCCTTGGAGTAATCTATGAGAGACACTGAGATCCATAAATCTCCTGGGAAAATCGGGGGGTCGGCAAGTATGTAGCTGAGCCGCATCAGAGTGGTCAAAGAGCCGCATGCGGCTCCGGAGCCGCGGGTTGCCGACCCCTGTTTTAAACACACACAATTATTGCATGGTGCATGTGTTGCCAAAGACTTGCCATTACACAGAAAAAGTGTAAAAACAAAAGACACATATACTGTAATTAGAACATACAGTTAATATTGTAAGCACATACGTCACAGGTGACTCTAGATCCGGGGGTTCAGATATGGCCAGCCACATCATTTAAGGTGATTCCCCCCTACGCCTTTTTTTGTTGTCGGCCACATAATTCGACGTGATCCGCCACAATATTTTAATGTTGTCCGCCACATCATTTAATGTGGCCCGCCATATCGTTTAAGGTGGCCCGCTACATTATTTAATTTGGCCCGCCAGGTAATTTTAGATGGTCCTTTACATCATTTAATTTGGCCTGCTACATCATTTGAAGTGGTCCACCATGCCATTTAATGTTGTCCACTAAGTTATTTATTTAATCAAAAATAAACGTCTGTTATTTTTACATACAATTTTAAAGCAAGTTATCCATCCATCTGTTGGTAAAAATAATTGCCTACGAGGCTATTATACAGTTGTTTGTAACTATATCACTGTTACAAACGACCCTCTAAAGGGCAGTCATAATTGCGATGTGGCCCTCCATAAAAACAGGTTTGACACTACTGACATACATGAAAGATGACATGTTTGTGCTTATTATTATTTGCAGTATTGGTTATAGATAGATAGGTAGATAGATAGATAGATAATGTTTATTGTGCCTCCTGTTACTTCTTACCATTCATCCACACAGTATGCACATGTCACAGTAATTACACAGAAAAATCATATGCATGATTTGCTTATGAAAACAAAACAGTCAATGAAACATGCTGCACTTGCCCCACTTTGTTGTCTGCCTTCCAAGTACTGAGAACATAAGTCAAAAATGTTAAAAACATTTGTACATCAAAGACTTCAAAGATTTTTTATTGTTAATTTTTTCATACGGCCATCCATCCGTCCATCACCGCTTGTCCCTTTCGGGGTGAAGGGGGTGCTGGAGCCTATCTCAGCTGCATTCGGGCAGAAGGTGGGGTACACCCTGGACAAGTCGCCACCTCATCACAGGGCCAACACAGATAGACATGCAAGACATACAACCCAGTACATGATAAACTAATAACAATAAGTTTATTACTAAGGCATCTCTACTGACAAAGTCAATCCAAACTGAGTATCATGAAGCGAATGAATGTATGGACTGTTGTTGTATTTCTATTCCAGTCCACCTACAAGACTATGCACAGAGAAGAGGTTGGTTGCTTTAAAACATTAGCTAGAAAAGCAAAATTGAGACAATGTGTACAATAAAAATGATGTTGATAAAGCATATGAACATTTCTTAAACATGTTCAAAATACTTTATGACAAACATTGTCCATGGAAACAACTCAGTAGAAAGCAGAGGAAGAATAATCAACCATGGATCACAAAATGATTAAAAAATGCTTGTAATAAGAAGAATATATAGAACATTTATAACACAAAGAACTACATAGGCAGAAAATAAGTACAAAAAGTATTTAAAAAAACTAGCTAACTAGCATACTACGAACATGTGGAAAATAATATTACAGTCAATTCTTGGACAGAAACAAAAACAATATGAGGGCATCCTCAAAAGCATTATCAAAAATGGCACTAAGAGGGATTACCCCCAATACCTCTCAGACGGAAACATAAATAATGACAACATGAAAGAACTAGTTGAAAGCTTCAATAATTACTTTGTAAATATTGGACCAAATTGGAGGAAAGGATTCCAGACCCAGTTTCAATTGAGGACTATAATGACACCATAGATAGAAATCCCAACTCAATGTTCCTCAATAATGTGACACAGGAGGAAATCGTGAAAAAATGCAAATCTGAGACTTCAATCGATTGTAATGGAATTGATATGGAAACCATAAAAAAGCTTATTGAAGAGATCTCAGTACCATTAATGTATAGTAACCTATCATTTCAAACAGGCAAATTCCCAAACAAAATGAAAATTGCTAAAGTTGCACCAATTTATAAGACTGGAGACAAACACCAATTTCCAAATTATACACCTTTACTTCCACAATTTTCTAAAATCATTGAAAAACTGTTCAATAACAGATGAGAGAGTTTCACAAACAAAAATAGAATACGCGCTGAGAACCTATATGGCTACAGAGCTAATATTTCAACTTCGATGGCTTTAATTGAAATTACAGAAGAAATTACCAATCTGATAGATAGTAAAGAATGTGCAGCAGCAGTGTTTATGGATCTAACTAAAGCATTTGACACAATTAATCACAATATTTTAATCAAAAAATGAGAACGGTATGGCATCAGAGGGTTGGTCTTAAACTGAATTAGAAGTTACTTAACCAACAGAGAGCAATATGTGAAGCGAGGCGAACACACATTTACAACGCTAAATATATCCTGTGGTGTACATCAGGGATCAATACTGGGACCAAAATTGTTCAATCTCTATATAAATGACATTTGTAAAGTTACAAAATATTCAAAGTTAATATTATTCGTGGATGATACAACAGCGTTTTGTTCAGGAGAGAACACAGAAGCTAATACAAATAAAAACAGAAGAAACGAACAAATTAAAAAGATGGTTTGACAAAAACAGACTATCTTTGAATCTCAGTAAAACTAAAATAATGCTATTCGATAGCAGCAGAAGGGAAAGACAAACACAAATACAAATAGACATAATATAAATGGAAAGAGTATATGAAACCAAATTTCTAGATATAATGATTGATGATAAAATGAACTGGAAATCTCATATAAAAAATATACAACATAAAGTGTCAAGAAACACATCAACAATGAATAAAGCAAAACATGTTCAAGACCAAAAATCACTTCATATTCTCTACTGCTCGCTAGTGTTACCATATATGAGTTATTGTGCAGAAATATGGGAAAATAACCACAAAAGTACACTTCATTCATTAACCGTGTTACAAAAAATATCAGTTAGAATAATACTTAATTTTGGATATAGAGAACATTTTAAGCCTTTATTCATTTAATCAAAAATACTGAAATTCCACGACATAGTGAATTTGCAAAGAGCTAAAATTATACACAAAGCAAACTAAAATCTGCTACCCAAGAATATACAACAATTCTTCTCAACAAAAGAGGATAAATATAATTCATCCATTTTCTACCGCTTGTCCCTTTTGGGGTTCTGGAGCCTATCTCAGCTGCATTCGGACGGAAGGCGGGGTACACCCTGGACAAGTCGCCACTTCATCGCAGGGCCAACACAGATAGACAGACAACATTCACACTCACATTCACACACTAGGGCCAATTTAGTGTTGCCAATCAACCTATCCCCAGGTGCATATTTTTGGCGGTGGGAGGAAGCCGGAGTACCCGGAGGGAAACCATGCAGTCACGGGGAGAACATGAAAACTCCACACAGAAAGATCCCGAGCCCGGGATTGAACTCAGGACTACTCAGGACCTTCGTATTGTGAGGCACATGCACTAACCCCTGTTTCACCGTGCTGGCCGATAAATATAATCTTAAAAGAAAAATGTAATTTAAAACATTTCTACACACGTACAACACTTAAGACCTTCAGTATATCAGAATGCGGAACTAAATTATGGAATGGGTTAAGCAAATAAATCAAACATTGTACTAAAATAATCCACTTCAAGAAACTCTTCAAACTTAAAGTGTTTACAAAGTACAAAGAAGAAGAAGAACCATGATAACCATTCCTAATTTATTTCATCCATCCAATCATTTTCTAGATAATCTTACTCATCTCACCATATGCAATACAACCTACTTCACTAATTATTATTTATTTATGTATTTATTTGTGTTGTTATTACTTATGAGTTTACTTTTGAGTTTGAGTTTATTTCGAACATGCAAGCATACAACATGATACATCACAATTTCCAGTTTCTCTTTTCAACATGTTCGAAAAGGAGTAGGAAGAAGCAGAGCTTATTTAATCCTACCCGTTTTCCTTTACGTAACAGTTGCTAAAACTTTTGTTCACTTCCTGTTCACAATTTATTCACAATAAACTCCATAAGTAATCACAATAATGTTTCTATACTTGACTTAGGTGATCTATATATACAACTTATGAATATGTTTTTGCTTTTTTCCTGACATATTTCAATGGTTATACATTCTAAGATATTATCTATGAAAATGACATGTTTTTTACCACTTTGTAGTTCAGGTTCTTCATCACGTACACAGCTACTCCTCCTCCATTTTTGTTGGTTCTGTTGATGTAGTTTAGTTCATATCCTTCCAGATCAAAATCTATTCCTTTTTTATCATCAATCCATGTTTCTGTGACAGCAATCGTTCGTTGATGTGTTCCAAAAAGTTCTTAATATTGTTGTAGTTTGCATACAAGCTTCTGCTATTAAAATGAATAATTGACAATTTGTTATCACATTTAATATTGCTATTATATTGTTCATCTGTATAATAAAAACAATTATTGCTAATGTGGGAGTCCCTTGGAACATAGTAGTGTCGATGCTGAATTTAGGTGCTTGATTTCTGTCAGAGTCCATTATCATCGTTGTTGTGGTAGCTGTGTAAACTTTAAAAATTGTCCAGGTCCTTGATGTCATGGACAGCAAGTACTATTGCTTCTGGACCTCCATTCAGCTTGATGTAGATTTTACAGTTGGCGCTCCAAGTTCCCTGGATTTTTCCCTGCTTCCTCAAGTCGCGTGCTTTCTTGGCGATTCCAGCATTACGTTTTGTGAGATGCTCATTCATGTACACATTTGTTCCCTTCAGCTTCTTTCCCTGTCTCAGCAGTGCCATTTTGGATTTTCTGTTTACGAGTTTCACGAGCACGACTGGAGTGGCGTTGTTGTTTCTTCCGTTCAGTGGGATGCATGTTTCGATGGTATAATGTCAATTTCAATTTATTTTGATTGCAGAAAGTTGACCACTTGCTGTTCTGCTGAGACCATATCATTTCATCTGGTTCACCTTCATTATTCACAGCTTTCGCATAGGATCTTGGTTTAATTCGGTGCCCTGTCATGATGATGTCATTCATTCGTTTATCCTGATCCATTTCATCTATGATATTCCTCAGTGTGTTGTTGTCTTCTTGAAGGGTCTTCATTTGTTTGCTCATTTCAGTGGCTTCATTATTTCTGGAGTTTGCAAACTTTCTATATTTAGCTGCAGACTTTTCACATCTTGTTTGTGTTCTGTTGTTGCTTTTCTCAGATCTTTTTTCATTTCTTTAATTTCTTCTTTCATTTCTTTCATATCATCTTTCCATCCATCCATCATATCTTTCCATTTTTCTAAAATGTATTCTTTAAATTCATGGAATAGTTTTTGTAGTATCCCTTCTTGATTCCCATCATGTCCTGTGTCCAGCCTCAAATCTTGTTCCCATTTGTGTTCTGTGTCAGTTGACTCCGAAGGTTTCGGGGTTTCAGTCTTTCCTTTGCCTTTTCGCATCGCGGCCTCTTGCGCCGTTCAAAGATCAATTTGAGGTGTCAGCCTGTCAACTTATATCACTCTGCGACGTCGGAATCGAGTATATATTATGGAGTATATTGTGAATAAATTGAGAACAGGAAGTGAACAAAAGTTTTAGCAACTGCTATGTAAAGGAAAAGGGGTAGGATTAAAAAAGCTCTGCTTTTTCCTACTCCTTTTCGAACATGTTGAATAGAGAAAATGGAAATTGTGATGTATCATGTTGTATGCATGCATGTTCCAAATAAACACAAACGCAACTCAAATCAAACTCAACTCAATTCAACTCCATTTTACTTAAAGAAGACCTATTTTACACATGTCCGGCCGTTTTGTATTTGATATTTGACCTTTTATCAAGCAGAGACACACAATAACCTGCAGAGAGAGCTTTGTAGATCTGCATCATGCCCTAAAATTTGAAACGATCCGTTTAATTAATTCCACCCCCGGGCCATTTACGCCTCCTGCCGAGCCCGCTCCACTGTGATTGGTCACATTACCACAAATGTCCAAAGGGCTGTCCAGCACTCCCAAACCCCACCTCCTCATTTTACGGGTGCGGGAGTTGATTCTATCCACTTTTGTCTGGTCCTTGCCTCTTTATGAGGGCTAGAAGTTAAAGGCCTACTGAAATGAAATTTTCTTATTTAAACGGGGATAGCAGATCCATTCTATGTGTCATACTTTATCATTTCGCAATATTGCCATATTTTTGCTGAAAGGATTTAGTAGAGAACATCGATGATAAAGTTCGCAACTTTTGGTCTCTGATAAAAAAAGCCTTGCCTGTACCGGAAGTAGCGTGACATCGCAGGTTGAAGGGCTCCTCACATTTCCCCACTGTTTACACCAGACCGAGAAAGCGACGATTACCCCATTCATTTGAGCGAGGATGAAAGATTTGTGGATGAGGAACGTGAGAGTGAAGGACTAGAGTGCAGTGCAGGACGTATCTTTTTTTCGCTCTGACCGTAACTTAGGTACAAGGGCTCATTGGATTCCACACTTTCTCCTTTTTATATTGTGGATCACAGATTTGTATTTTAAATCACCTCGGATACTATATCCTCTTGAAAATGAGAGTCGAGAACGCGAAATGGACATTAACAGTGACTTTTATCTCCACGACAATACATCGGCAAAACACTTTAGCTACGGAGCTAACATGATAGCATCGTGCTTAAATGCAGATAGAAACAAAAGAAATAAGCCCCTGACTGAAAGGATAGACAGAAAATCAACAATACTACCAATCTCTGGACCTGTAACCACACGGTTAATGCTGTACCGCCTGGCGAAGCCTAGCAATGCTGTTGCTAATGACGCCATTGAAGCTAACTTAGCTACGGGACCTCGACAGAGTTATGCTAAAAACATTAGCTATCCACCTACGCCAGCCCTCATCTGCTAATCAACACCCGTGCTCATCTGCGTTCCAGCGATCGACGGAGCGACGAAGGACTTCACCCGATCATCGATGCGGTCAGCGGCTAGCGTCGGATAGCGCGTCTGCTATCCAACTCAAAGTCCTCCTGGTTGTGTTGCTGCAGCCAGCCGCTAATACACCGATCCCACCTACAGCTTTCTTCTTTGCAGTCTCCATTGTTCATTAAACAAATTGCAAAAGATTCACCAACACAGATGTCCAGAATATTGTGGAATTTTGCGATGAAAACAGAGCTGTTTGTATTGGGATACAATGTGTCCCAATACTTCCGCTTCAACCATTGACGTCACGTGCAAACGTCATCATACCTAGACGTTTTCAACCGAAAGTTTCCCGGGAAATTTAAAATTGCACTTTATAAGTTAACCCGGCCGTATTGGCATGTGTTGCAATGTTAAGATTTCATCACTGATATATAAACTATCAGACTGCGTGGTCGGTAGTAGTGGGTTTCAGTAGGCCTTTAACTTTCACTTGCTCTTGAAAAAAAAAATCTTGTCAGCACCATTGCGGGTGGTTAGCATTGGGCCACAAAGTCAGGAGATCTAGGTTTGAATCTCCATTTGAAAATCGTCGTGTGGAGTTTGCGTGTTCTCTCTGTGCGTTCATGGGTTTTTCTGGGTACTCCAGGTTTCTCCCATATTCCAAAAAATATGCATGTTGAACACTCAAAATTGTTAAAAGGTGTGACTGGTTGTTTGTCTATATGTGTCCTGCGATCGGCTCGCAACCAATCTAGAGTGCGCCCCACCTTTCACCTCAAGTCAGCTGGGATAGGCTCCGGCATACCTTAATGAGGATAAGCGGTATAGAAAATGGATGGATGTACTGAACATGCTGACAAATTTTAAACAAAAAAACGACACAGCGACAACATTTCTAAAGCAAAGTTTAGAGCTTTAATCTATGTTACCACGCAATGGCGTCAATGTGTTCCCACTTTAAGAAAATACCCTTAAAAACAGTTCAGAGCGATCCAGGACAGGTTGCAGGGCTCACTTCAAAATCCATAAATATTTGTATTTGATGCTGTAGCATCGTTCAACACGACTATCTGACATTGTAACAATATTTGTATGTAAAAATAAAATAAATGAAAAAAGCATAGTGACTCTCCTTTACCCCTGATTGTCCTTCCTCAGTCAGCACAGTAGTACCACGATTGCCGAACTTCCATTCATCCATTTTCTACCGCTCGTCCCTTTTGGGGTCGCAGGGGGTGCTGGAGCCTATCTCAGCTGCATTCCGGCGGAAGGCGGGGTACACCCTGGACAAGTTGCCACCTCATCGCAGAACTTAATTATTTTTTTTAAAGTTGGTAAATGAAAAAGTCTGTATAGTGAATCAAGCTTCTCCTTGAGAAACAATGTAAACATGAATAATGGGTTCTAGTCTTGACAAAAGGGGATAATGGATCGACCTTCTATTTAATAACAAGGCCAAAACAACAACTAGCTGAACTGTACGCCTTAGTGGCCGCCCTGCTGACACACACACACAAATACACACACACACACACACACACACGCACACACACACACACACACACACACACAAACACACACACACACACACACACACACACACACACACACACACACATACACACACACACACACACACCGTTACTAACCCTGTGGTGCACTCACAATTTGAAAAAACAAAACTTCTTAACTTTGATGGCCAGGTCGCTACAATGGTTAGGAAGAAAAAATAAAATCCGAGGATCTGGGGGGGGAAGGCATGCAGTGTTGACAACCTTGTGGATACTTCCTGTATGTTTCAAACCACGCATCGCTTGTCCATTGCTTTCTTTGGACTCGAGCTAGAAAAACTACAAAACTATGTTGTAAACAGGATAAAGCACTTATAAGGCACTAAGGTTGTACGGTATACCGGTATTAGTATAGTACCGCGATACTAATGAATCATATTTGGTACTATACCGCCTCTGAAAAGTACCGGTCCGCCACCACCCCCTCACCCCCATGCCGCTGTCGTCACGTCGTGTCTTTGCTGGTATACGAGCAGACGAGCATGTTCGGCGGCACACAATCATGGAGTACTTCCAAGCAGACACAGTGTGTAGACAGAAAAGGGAGAACGGACGCATTTTTGGCTTAAAAACTAACGATAAAGGTGAAGTTATAACACCGAAACGCCCACCGGAAGAGGTGCTTTAAGACATGGCTAGCTAGCTAGCGGCTAAAATCCAGCCCCAGTCGGCAGTGTTTGAGCTACTTTCTAATTCACTAATCCTCGCCTCCATGGCGACAAATAAAGTACGTTTCTTACAAGTATCAACCCTGCAGGACGAGGAATAGCTAAACATGCTTCACTACACACCGTAGCTCACCGGCATCAAAATATAAACAAACACCATTGGTGGATCTACACCTGACATCCACTGTAATGATACCACGTACAGTAATGTATCTAGTCGATATTACTATGATTACGTCAATATTTTTTTGGCATCACAACATCTTTTTTTTTTAAAGGTATATTATGTTTATAAACTCAGGAAATATGTCCCTGGACACATGAGGACTTTGAATATGACCAATGTATGATCCTGTAACTACTTGGTATCGGATTGATACCCACATTTGTGCTATCATCCAAAACTAATGTAAAGTATCAAACAACAGAAGAATAAGTGATTATTACATTTTACTAGAAGTGTAGATAGAACATGTTAAAAGAGAAAGTAAGCATATATTAACAGTAAATGAGCAAGTAGATTAATAATTCATTTTCTACCACTTGTCCTTAATAATTTTGACAAAATAATAGAATGATAAATTACACAATATGTCACTGAATATGGCAGCAGCTAAATTAGGAGCCTTTTTTTGTTTATTTACTAATAAAAGACAAGTTGTCTTGTATGATCACTATTTTATTTAAGGACAAACTTGCAATAAGAAACAATTTTAATATACCGTAAGATTTTTTTGTTAAAATAAAGACAATAATAACATTTTTGTGGTCCCCTTTATTTAGAAATGTACCGAAGAGTATCAAAATTATTTTGGTACCGGTACCAAAATATTGGTATCGGGACAACACTATAAGGCACATAGAGTAGCACAGTAGCTATCAGTAGCAGTGGGCTCTGCTGACTGAATGAGCACCGGAGATCCATCAGCCCGCCCACAATGCATGTGCTGCCGGGCACAAAAGGGCTGCGCTACAGGCAAACAATGGGTGGATGAAACATTTGTACACTGAGACAAGTGTGTACAACAAAGCATATTTTTATTCAGCCCTTGGTTCGTTCATCGAAAAGTCCGTACAATGAGGGGTTTGTAAACCGCGGTATGCGATATGTTAATGATCAATCGCTTTTGATTAAGGTACACTGAGGCAGACCGAGGCCAGCAGATGAGGAGCCGTGCGGCACCATGGTCGAGGGAGAGTGCCCCGCGGCCACATGATGCTAAAGTGAGGTGAAGAAATGAAGTGTGACTGGGCTTCTATGACAAGAAGTCTAACTGTCACCTGGTGTCCCTCGGGCCCAGCTGCTCCATATCCCGCCTTTTGAAAAGAGAAACAGTCATTAACCTTGTCACATTGATTCAGCCCTGTTGGCTTGTTTTTCCACCTGACCCATACTGTGGAATAAGCCACCAAACGGCTGTAATGATATCCTCTCCACTGTTTTTTTTTTTTTCTTCTGTTTTTTTCTCCACTTGCTTGTTTATTGTGTCATCAAAAGCCCAATATACGGTGTTTTGTTAGAACCGTGACATCCTCTTCCCTGCCTGGCTGCTCGCTCGCCTTTTGATTTCTCGACACCTTGCGATTGTTGGGGTAATACTGATGGAATGCAATGTTGTGTGATAATGAACGACGCCGCTGCCAGTCAGCGTCAGATCTTTCCACCGTTGCCACGTCGTGTCACTCACGACGCACACATTTGCTTCCTGACGTCTGGAGACGAGAATCCTCCCAATCCTGCGCGTGTCTGTGCATGCTGTTTATTCATCAGACAAACCATCTGCTGAAGTTGTGTGTTTTTTTTTCCTTTTTCCTGTGCGCTAGCCTCGCCGGCTCACCGCTTCACATGGCGGTGTTCTTCCAATTATCTGACGCACGTAGGATGCCCAGCGTGCTCCGACGCCCACTGCACACGCATGAAGTCTGTGTGTTCACGCCAGGTAGCCTCTCGACGTGTCGCCAAGTAATGGAGAGAGAGAGAGAGAGAGCGAGTGCAAGAGAGCGATGCGCCGCTTCATCTCTCCTCATCAGTCATTTTGCCGAGCTTATTAGCTCTGCACAGCCAACAATAATCCGCAGGACTGTGTATTTCATGCCCCATTTCAGAATTAGTGCATCTTTTTTATGCCTGAGACCGTTTTTCAGCCGCCAGCGGTGTTTGTACTGTGTAATAAGAGTTAGCCCTGTGTTTTTGCGCAGTGTAGCGTATCAAAACAAAGAGGCAAGTTGAGCAGCGAGGACTTGTGCGCGACACTTGTTCCTTGTCATTTAGCAGTGAAACGTTTCAGTGACTTCTGTGACATTTCATGCAGGGAAACGGTGATGTGAGAAACACTTAGGCCAAGTCTACAGTAAGTCGTTTTAACCCCTTAAACCAGGGGTGGGCAATTAATTTTTACCGGGGGCCGCATGAGCAACCCGAGCACTGCTGGAGGGCCACACCGACGACATTTCAATTAAATTTTGCTCAAATTATTTTTGATATACCGTAAGATAGATGATAATAATAATAATATTTTCATTTAACCTAACTTACCTTTATACAAAAGCAGATAGCTTTTGATGGTTTTATTTTTAACACTTTCTTACACAACACTTCCTGATGTATATTACAATACAAAAATTTCAATTTCTGTCACTTTATCCTGCATCCTCTTTGTTGTGAACGTAGCACGCCTGTAAGGTGATTGGCAAAGAAGGAGGAAGCGTTGCTGTTGCGGAAATGAGGAGTGAGGATTGGTTTTCCTTTTCGAAAGAACGAGATAAGTTGAGCTGTGTTAGTATAGCATGCTCAATAAAAGTTTAAAAAGTGCATCAGACTTGGTGTGCACTTCTTCTGGACGCTACAATTGATGTCAGAAGTGGGATGAAATGCCTCCCAGTTCGCCTTGCCATCAAACCTGGGAGTCTTCATTGAGGGCGGAATTCTCCCCGTGGCAAGCAGCGTGGCTGCACCTGTAAACGCTGTCTCTCTCTCTCTCTCTCTCTCTCTCTGTCTCTCTCTCTCTCTCTCTCTCTCTCTCTCTCTCTCTCTCTCTCTCTCTCTCTGTCTCTCTCTCTCTCTCTTTGCGGCGAGCTCCTCACGTGGCACGTACCTCCCGATGACGTAGCACACAAACAGTGCAGCATGCGCAAAGTTTTACTTCTGCCACCAATTGTAGCGTCCAGAAGAAGTGCACATCGAGTCTGACGCTCTTTTTAAACTTTTATTGAGCAAGCTATACTAACACAGCTCAACATATCTCGTTCCTTCCACACGCACGTCTCCTCACTCCTCATTTACGCAACTCAAGAAGACAACATCTACTTCAGCAGGTCGTTACACTATATTCTTTAAACACAGCAACGTGTGTACCACAAATAAGCACACGGCTTTACCTTTACTTGGCAGTCCATGTCTTGTTGAAAACACGCCATTCGTCATCAACTTTTCTCTTTTTAGCGTCTCGGGGATAACCGGGCATCACTTGTCGCTGTGCGCCTTCCCTCACAGGACATACGCACATATAACACTTTTCAAAATAAAAGCAGCACAGTTGTATTGCACGCACGACAAAGATGTTTTTTTAAATGTATTTTGTAATTTGAGATTGCCGCTGCGCGCACGAGCATACGTCCACACGGAAGTAATACAAATAACGCTTTTCAAAACAAAAGCAGCACCGTTGTATTGCACACTCGAAATAGATGCTTTTTAAAATGTATTTTGTAATTTATAATTGGCCTCACGCGGGCCGGACAGGGACGTACAAAGGGCAATGCCCAGGTCTGCCTTAAACGAATAATTATTCAGCCACACTAAATCAGCGTTTAAGGTCCCCTTGTATGTTCACTATTTTATTTAAAGACTTAACTGCAATAAGAAACATATGTTTAATGTACCCTAAGATTTTTTGTTAAAATAAAGCCAATAATGCAATTATTTTGTGGTCCCCTTTATTTAGAAAAGTCCCGAAAAGTATCGAAATAATTTTAGTACCGGTACCAAAGTATTGGTATCGTTACAACACTACTATGTATACAATGCAAAGGTGGTACAGACCGCCTTATTTAAATGAGTATTTTGCGTGCATATACGGACGATCACCACGGAGACCTGTGGCGTTTGCTATGTTTTTTGCAGGAGACATCTGCCACTTTTTTATTGCCTTTTTAGAAACAGTCTAACAACGCTCTCTGCAACGGAACACACTTTTTTTTTTACCTTTTTTTTTACCAACACTCAAGATGCGCTCATCATAGAGAGGCTGCACTTACTTTGCTCAAGATGCAAAAATATGCATAATTTAAGAAAATGTTTCTCCCCTATTGGAGATATGCTAATAATATATTTTATGAATGAAAAAACGCATGGCATTCAAAAACAACGCCAGCAGACACCAAAACGCCTCAATTCAACTCATTTTAACCAGCCCCTTGAGTCACCCAGCATCCATCCATCCATCTATTTTCTACCGCTTATCCCCTTCGGAGTCGCGGGGGGTGCTGGAGCCTATCTCTGCTACAATCGGGCGGAAGGCGGCGTACACCCTGGACAAGTGGCCACCTCATCGCAGGGCCAACACAGATAGACAGACAACATTCACACTCACATTCACACTCACCCAGCATGCAGCTATCAAATTATAAAATTATAAAACCTTATAGCACGACTCCGGTGTGCTGCAGTGAGTAGCAAATCATTTATAGCTATCACTCGTCCAACAGGGATGGTACATGAAATAAATGCAGTTGATATGTCTCCTTGGAGACAAGGATTAGGGATTTTGAAGTATTTACAACACTGCTGACTGTGAACAGCATACTTGCCAACCCTCCCGTTTTTAGCGGGAGAATCCCGATATTCAGCGCCTCTCCCGACAACCTCCCGACAGAGATTTTCTCCCGACAAACTCCCGGTATTCAGCCGGAGCTGGAGGCCACGCCCCCCCCAAAAAAAGTCTGCCGCAGCTGCGATAGGACCTGACCAGCCTCCGGGTACAAATACTGGAGTACCAATTTCTTGCCAGGGAAGATCTTCCCCAGGAAGCAAGGATTGACCGGTTTTGGGCCATGCTAGGGAGAGATGGAAGATTCCACACTCTCGTGCATTTGATGAAAGCACTTTTGTGCGTGCCACACAGCAATGCATCATCAGAGAGGGTGTTCAGCATGGTTAGAAAAACAGTGACAGAGAATAGAAAGAGGATGGACAATTCAACCCTTAACAAAGCATTGTACTTTCAAGTTGATGAGTTTTGTGTGTGTGTGTGTATATGTGTAAATAAATGAACACTAAAATTCAAGTATTTCTTTTATTTATATATATAATAAAATATATATATATATATATATATATATATATATATATATTATATATATATATATATATATATATATATATATATATATAATATATATATATATATATATATATATATATATATAGCTAGAATTCACTGAAAGTCAAGTATATAATATATATATATATAGTATATATATATAATATATATATATATATATATATATATATATATATATATATATATATATATATAATATATATATATATATATATAAAATACTTGAGTTGGTGAATTCTAGCTGTAAATATACTCTCCTCTTAACCACGCCCCTAACCACGAACCCCCACCCCCCCCCCCCACCTCCCGATATTGGAGGTCTCAAGGTTGGCAAGTATGGTGAACAGACATTAGCCGCTAGCTAGCTAGCCATGTCTTAAAGCACCTCTTCCTGAGGGCGTTTCAGTGTTATAACTTCACCTTTATCTTTAGTTATTAAGCCAAAATTATTGCGTTCTCCCTTTTCTGTCTACACACTGTGTCTGCTTGTAAGTACTCAGTGATTGTGCACTGCCGAACATGCTGGTCTGCATGACACGACGTGACGACCACAGGTGGGGGACCGGTACTTTTTAGAGGCGGTATAGTACAGAATATGATTCATTTGTATCGCTGTACTATACTAATACCGGTATACCGTACAACCCTAGTACTCAATGTAACTTTGTTCGCATGCTTATTCCAACTTTGTTTGAGTTGGGTCAAAAACATAACATAAGCATAATTATAATAGTGCCCCAGGAATCAAAAACATTGTTTTCTTGCATTATGTTTTCTTGTCCCACTATGTGCTGCTTCCATTTAGTACCTTCACAAATAGTATGTTGTTATAAATGGCGTATATTACATGTATTTTTAAGTTGTGAGATTTGTCTGACACAATTTCGTTAAGCATGTCAGTCAAACTTTATGGCTTAATCTTTTGTTTAGTAATAATTAGGTTAAAAACATTTGTAGGGGGAGATAAGGTCTGCAATGTTTTGTTCTCTCTCTGCTGTGCACTAAGGCATTAGTCATGCACATGTGGTTAGGGTTACAGAACTAAACCTGAGCAGCCCTACTGAAACATACAAGTCTTGCTGGAGGCGATGGGGTTTATTACACAGAAAAAAAGCCTTGAATTTAGGAATGTTATCTGGGTGGCTTTGGAAGAAAAACAAAGTTAATTTACTGGGAGTTTTTGTATCAAACTTGTATTGAATTGAACACATTGGGGAACACAAGCAGCCTGTGTTGATCCTCTCAACTCTGCTCATAATTTCAAGCATCATGTGTTCGAGCGCGTGCATTTATGACTTTAACCTTGTCTAAGTGGACAAGATCAAATGATAGCTGAGTTTGATGCCTCACACAGGAGGCTTTCCGGTGCCAAGCGATTATTTTAGCTTATTTAAAGGTGTTATCTGCATGCCCTCCTTTTGGCACTTCATTACATTCTCATTTTCCACCACATTTCCTGTCCTTAAGAGTCAATTAGTCATGTGATACTTGGCTTCATTCAAAATCATCAAAAACGGTGTCTGAAAAGGGTTAATGTAATTTCAAAAGCATTCAGTCGATGAATTGCAGGGATTTAAAGGGGAATTGCATTTTTTGGGGAATTTTGCCTATCGTTCACAATCATTATGAGCGCAAAAAAAATACATCAACAAAAACACCAACAATGCTCAATTTACATGCCGTGAACTGCATAATAACAAAGCTATAGGGACATTGTTATTTTAAGAGCTTGTATATCAGAAGGTTGTGGCACCAAGACGAAAAGTTTGTAAACTTTAATAATCACACTTGACCGTGTTGACACTACATAGCTCTCATCAAATGGAACGCAGCAGACCATCGCAACATAGCTACGAAGCATTTTTTAAATTGTTGTTATTCTGAATTTAGCAGCTCAAGAAAGAAACAATATCCCACCAAGAAATTAATAAACTAAAGAGATGGTTTGACAAAAACAGACTATCCTTAAACCTCAGTAAAACTAAAAAAAAATGCTATTCGATAACAGTAGAAGAGAAAGTCAAACACCCATACAGATGGACGGAGTAGATATTTAAAGATTAAATTACATTTTTAGGTGTAATATTTGATGATAAAATTAACTGGGAATCTCATATAAAAATATACAACATAAGTTTGCAGAAATACATTGGTGAAAAATAAAGCTAAATATGTATTGGACAAAACATCACTAGTGTTACCATATCTGAGAAATATGAGGCAATAACTACAAAAGTGCACTTCAGTCACTAATCGTGTTACAACAAAAGGTCAGTTAGAATAATACATAATGTTGGATATAGAGAACATTCAAACCCTTTATCTATTGAATCAAACATTTTGAAATTCAACAATATAGTCAATTTGCAAACTGCCATAGTTTTGCACAAAGCAAACCATAACTTGCTAGCCAAGAACATGCAACAATTATTCTCAATAAAAGAGGAGATATACAACTTCAGAGAAAAATATAATTTCAAGCATTTTTATGCACGTACAAAACTTAAAATATTGAGTATATCAGTATGTGGAATTAAATTATAGATTGTATGAAGTAAAGAAACCAAACAATGTACTAATATGGTTGAGTTAAAGAAACTGTTCAAACTCAAAGAAGAACCAAGATAAACATTTTGAATTTATTGATAATCTTATTCATCTCACTATATGAAATAAAACTTACTTCACTATTTATTAATTGTTGTTATGTTTGTTTTATTTTATTATTCATGGAGTATATTGTGAACAAATTGAGAACAGGAAGTTAACAAAAGTGTTAGCAATTGATATGTAATGAAAAAGGGATTAAATAAATAAGCTCTTCTTCTTCCTACTCCTTTTTCATTATGTTGAAAGGACAAACTGGAAATGGTGATGTATCATGTTGTAATTTTATGCATGTTCAAAATAGACATTAAAACATAAACTATAAACAATAAAACAACAAACGTCGTTGCTATGCGTTCGGTGAAATTAGTATGCCCAGGAAAGTATTTTCGGTAATGCTTAAAATAACCAAAATACTCTAAGTATAACATGTTATCATGAATAGGCCAGTTAGTACATTAAATGTCTACCTACAGCATGTGTATGAAACAGCGTCTGACATTTTTGGATGGTTTTTTGAGGCTTTATTGGCAGAATAGATCATATTCCCATTACCTGCATTTTCTCTAAAGAGCAGTTTTTATAAAAAATATTTAGAACGGACAAAAATGGAAATTCTTGTGTGTTCTTTTCTTACATAAGGATTCTGGATGATGGACAAAATTCCCCCCAAACCGTGCAGTTCCCCTCTTTAAGTCTGTCTGAGGGTGAATACACTTTTCGTCATTCAGTCAGTAAAATAGTACATAACACAGGTTTATTTGCCGATTGTAATGCTCATGACTAAGTCCGAAAATAATACATCAAAAACGCTTAAAGCTGTCACTTCAGGCTGTTCTTTCTGTAAGGAATTTCTTTATGATTTATGGTCTGTAGAATAAAACTACGGACTTACAAAATAATATCAGACGCACTGACGGACCTGGGTTCACCCTTTAATGTGTATGGTTTCTATTACATGCTATCATCATGTATGACATGTCTGGGTAGTGCTTATCCATGTCTAATGGCTGCCACAAGCAGGAAAATACAGCATATGTTTCGATTCATTGTGGGATTATCCTAGTAGTGAAGATAGAACCTTTGCAATTTTTTCATCTTTAGACAAATTGAGGATGCATCTTCAACTTCTGTGTAACTTTCTCCCATCTTCCTCAATGTGCAGTACTGATATTTTATGACTTATTCTAACCCCTTTGTCTTCAGGATGCTCGTCAACCAAATCAAACAAGAGTGTGGCGAATATTTCCTTTAAAATCAAACTGGGTCATAAAATGACCTCAAGTTCTATACCATGATATCAATACATCTCATCATACATGTCCTTCTGAAGTTATATGCTTTACATTGACAGTAGATTAATGGATAAGCATTACTAGTTGGATAGTCATGAGAGCTGCTGATCATTTGATCACAAAATGATGATGATAATTCTAATGATGTTCCTGAACTTCTGGTATCTCAGAATCAAAGTAGATGAAACATTTTGAGATTATTTTGAATTTGTTTTTCTGTTATTTTTATAATTGCAACTAAAGTTGTCCAGTTTTTATTTTTATTTTTAGATTAGCAATGAAACAAAGTCCACGATCATCTCCACTGTTTTGGGGCTTTTAGCTCCAGGTTATTGCAAGTGTACCTCGACACCAGACAGTCTGTAGCCATCGTAAAACAATAAAAACAAAGCCTCTCCAAAACAAATTTGTATCATGGAAACATTGAAACCTCCAAGGAAAATTACGATTTAACCACCTGGACTTTACCAACTGTTCAAGGTAGCTTTAATATCAATTACTGCAATATGTGAACAGATAGAGAATTAAGTGACATTCCGTAAAGGCCTGCAATGCTACAATAAAAATATAAATTATAAAACTGATGTAAAAATCTACAAATTTATGAAAACTTGTCTTTTTAATAAAAGAACTTGTGTCAAAACCTAAATTAAATTGTGATTTTTCTTTAGAAACAAGCCCTGTGTTTCCCTACATGTCAGGAAACGATTGATCCTGACCAATTTAACGTCTTTGCTGGATTATGGAGACTTGTTCTTTTTAAATGCACCAAGATTTATTTGATAAAACTGGATATCTATCACTGTGCCTTACGTCAAATACTGGTTGTGGCAACCTTTAGCCCCTCATTGCACTTTGAATGCAAAGGCAAACTGCCCATCTTTGTCTGTATGCAGATTTTCTCTATGGAAGTTTTTTTTAATATATAAAATCACTTCTTGGGCTGGTTCCCACCTATTTGTGTTCTTATGATTCCAGTCGCTACAGCTTATGGTCGCACATCCTTAGCATATTGGTTCCTCAAGCGGACACACATCAGGGGAAATAAGTCTTAGATTTGTTGCTCCCCGGTCTTAGAATGGACTTACAGAAGGATCTAGGTTACCTGAATTGATCACTTTGGGGGACTTGTTATCCATTTTAAAAGATTGAGAAACCAGTTCTATTGGGAATTGTACTTGTTTTTGTTTTTTTTACTGAAACATCTTATTTTATTTACCTTTTGTGTTTTTTATGTTAATGTAAGTAATTTACATTTTTAACTATAATGTGTGACTGCTGCAGTTTTTGTTGTTGTTATATGTTATTGTTTTTCTTGCTTCCCTTTGCCAGGTCACTCTTGGAAAAGAGATTTTAATCTCAATGAGTTTCCACCTGGTTAAATAAAGGATATTGATTGTTTGGTATTGTAGTGCAAAAGAGACAATGGTGCAACACAGACAATTCAAGTAGTTAAGGCACATCATAGGTAAGGTATTTACATTTGTCAGCGTGGTGAAATGCACAGTAGAATTAATGAGGTATAAATCCCACTGCTGTGACTGAGTTGTTGTTGTTTGTGTGTGTGTGTGTGTGTGTGTGTGTGTGTGTGTGTGTGTGTGTGTGTGTGTGTGTGAGACAGGGGGGGGGTGGGAGGGGGGTGTCAGAGTCCAGAGTTCATGTGTGCAGCGAGCAGAAGTGTTAGTGGGGTCGTAGCAGGCAAAGAGTTCAGCTTCTTGGCAGCCTGCTGGACTAAGCTGTCCTTAAGTCTACTGATCCTGATCAGACTTCAGTCTTCTCCCTTATGGCGGAAAACTGAAGAAGTTGTGTGATGGGCATCACCCGCAATACAGAGGGCTTTATGGGTAAGGTGGTGTGCTGTGAATGTTCTGGAGGGTTCCGATGATCTTCTCAATTTTGGACGATCTATCCATTTTCTCATTGTGCCGCTTGGAGGTTTTAGTGGAATGAAGCGATGCAGCTCCATACTACTTGGTGATACAGCTGGTCAGGCTGCTTTCTATTGCTATTCATCCAGGTAATTGACCACGGATCAGCCTCCACGGATGAAGCGCTCGCTGTTTAAAGTCGGGACCCAGGATGGACCACTCCTCTTTGCATCAGTTGGTGACGTCTCTGCGCTGCTGACTTGACTCCATTCAAGATGATCCCCTGCTGGCCTCCCAATGAACTGGACTTTCACATGAAGTCAGATCCGGGGTGACCACTCCTTATGCACCAGTTGGTGACGTCTCTGTGCCCCGACGTGTCTACATGCAAGAGCATCCCTTCTGGCCCCACTACGGACTGTACTCTCACATTATTAACCGTATCTACTTGACATCCATTGCACTGGTCATTCAAGGGGCGATCACCACATCTGCGGTCCCTTCCAAGCTTGCTCGTTGTTCCCATTGGGTTGAGTTTTTTCTTGTCCTGATGTGGAATCTGAGTCGAAGATATCATTGTGGCTTGTGCAGCCCTTTAAGACATTTGTGATTTAGGGTCTAAATAAGTAAACTTTGATTGATTGATTGAGTGGTTGTATTCTCAGGGTATTCAATCGATCGCAACTTGACTGCTCAGTTTGTCTTAGAAAAGTAGAAACAAACTGAACTGTGCAGTTGCGATCCGGGATGCCCTTTATGTTCCTCCGTAGAACGAGCTTACGATGGAGGTTAAGGCTGTGAGTTTTTTTAGCTCGGGGAGGAAGTGAGGCACTGGCAAGCTTTCTAGGTCAATGATGAGGTGTTGTAGGTCTAGGAAAGGTCCTCTGTGATGTGCACACCAAGGATCTTGGCACCGCTCACCCACTCCAAAGCAGCACTGTTGATGCTCAGAGGAGTATTTTTGGTGTGATTTCTCCTGGAGTCCTTCGTCTTCTCAACATTAAGGAATAAATTGTTGTCCGAGCATCATGTGGCCAGGCTGCTCAACTCACTCCTGTAGCTTGTCTCGTCATCTCTGTGGTTATTTGTATAGCTAACTCCAAGCTCAAGGTCAAATCATCTCTGGCTGGTCTGGCATTGAAATACTCAAACCTCGCTGCTACTAAAAGTATTGGAATAATGTGACGGCTCACCCAGACTTAGACTTAGATTTCCTTTTATTGTCATTCAAATTTGAACTTTACAGTACAGATAAGAACAACATTTTGTTGCATTAGCTTGTTGTAGTGCATGAAAAAAGAGCAATAATGTGCAGATATAAATAAATAGATTACTGTATAGATAAATATATTGCACTTTTGCATATGCATCCACGTTTATGGATGTATCTTATAATGTCTTTATATTCCAGCGAGTTAATCCGTTTTGGGGGGAATTTAGGGGATTATTATGATGCGTTCAAGAGTCTTATGGCTTGAGGGAAGAAGCTGTTACAGAACCTGGAGGTTCTGCTAGGGAGGCTGCGGAACCTCTTTCTAGAGTCCAGCAGTGAAAACAGTCCTTGGTGGGGGTGGGATGATTCTCTACAGATTTTCTGAGCCCTGGTCAGGCAGCGGCTTTTTGCGATCCTGGATAGGAGGAAGAGGAGTCCTGATGATCTTTTCCGCCGTTCTCACCACTCTCTGCAGAGACTTCCAGTCTGAGGCACTGCAGGCTCCAGTGCAGACAGAGATACAGTTGGTCAGTAGGCTCTCTATAGTGCCTCTGTAGAGAAAGTGCCTTCACAAATGTTCCACTTTATCGTTGACATTGGACAAAAGTGAAAAGGCATGTTGGCATCTATATGTGCTTTGATCAATCCAAAAAATTCCCAAAAGTAAAAAAAAAAGCAAAACAGATGGTTGCAAGATTTGCTAAAATCATATGGAGGTTACATGATGTCATGTGTCATGACAATCTGAACCCTGAAGAGCTTAGAGGCAAATTTTTGAAGAAAATTATATAAATTCCAAATGTATCAAATGGCAGCATTTTGCCAAAAGGCCTTAGGATAGATCGGCTACCTATACTTAGCAGACAGCCAATAAGAGGCCAGTCCCAGTCTTCAACCCTTATAAGTCCTCATTCTCAAACAACATGTTGGTGCTTTTTTTTAGCTTTTTAAAGGATTACAATTGTCTAGCAAGTACTCATCTATCCATCACACAGATGGAAGTTAAACCATAATCCTTCTTCTGGTAGTGTTCTTGCTGTGTTAGGTGGAAAGGTTTCCGTGCACATGTTCCTGTTCCTGCTTCAAACTTTTTGATCCTTTTCTCCCTTATTAAATCTCTGAAAGTTTATTTGGTCTCTTGTCACCTGGCCAGTAGAGAATTTCTACTGTCTGTAACTTGGGACACTTAAATCCAACCTTCCAATCCACTCAGTCAACATGGGAAATATCTTACAAATGTCTGCGTGTGTTTCATTTTTTTTCCCTGCAAGTTTTGGCATGCAGTCTAAAAAGGCTGAATGTGTCTTAAGCGTTACACATGTGAGACCACTTATTATTCCTGCAAAACACACTCACTTTCACATATGGCCTCGTAGCCTTGTGGCAATGGAACAGCTCTACACTTAATCTCAACGTCTCATATAATCCAGCTAATTAGATGTAGCCTCACTACTTCTAACCCACACAAAAAATATATCATGGACATTTAGCCAATGCTTAATTGGCATGGGAAAGGAATACATATTCATATATGTCCAAAGTTACCCCTCAAAGCTGTCTTATGCAGTATGTCAAATTTAATTGCTGTGTGCCTATTTTAAAATGTAGAGTTTACGTATTGATTTATATTCACTCATTATCCGTAATTACTGACTCTGTCCTATTGTAGCATTACAGTGAGGTAAGGGGTAAAACAAAAAGTAAGACAACATTCTAGACATTGACTATACTTCCAAGCTGGTATTTACTTCCTCAAACTACACAGCTAGACAACCACCACAGTCTCGGGTCCCGTTTACACTAAGCCGGATAAGGTTATCCAGGGTAAATCACACCTAACCTTATCCGTGTCCACACACAATAATGCCACCGTTTAAGACCCCCACACCCCTCCGTCCGCCGGCGCAACGCGACTTAGTACCCATGTGCGGAAAATGCACACGTTATAGTCATCTCCAGTGTTGCTTTGTGTGCAAGTTCTTAAATTTAACTTATCTGAACAATATCCAGTGTTGTGGTATTACAATTAACTGGAATCCAGCGTGCTGTGGGGTCCTATTGTAGTGAATCACACCTGAGCCATCATAAATTAATCAAATCTTTATTAGACACGTAAACAATGTGATAAAGAACATTTTACATCAATCAATCTAGATATCTGGTCAGGACACTCCTCACTCTTTTGCCTTCACCTTCATTGTCCATTCTTTTTTGGTGACTTTATATACTCTGGACCTAGACGTTGATTCCGCGACATAAATGACGGACAATAACTGATACAGTCTGCTATGCCAGTCCAAAAGCTGTTTTCCATAGTTTTCCCTCGACGGCCAGGTAATACAAAGCTCTCCTTCGACAAATGGACAAAGTTTTTCGCTAAGTAGAATCACAGCTGACCTGGACATTTGAAAGTTTTCTTGCCGTCTGAGATGTGTTGTATCTGAAATAGCTACAACCGTCTTCTCTTAAGGTATTCATGTGTGATTTCCACAAGTGTCTGTACATGTAGAAGAAGGAGAAACACGGGCATGTCTGGATGACTCGCCTTCATATTTCCAGTAGTTAGCTCCGAGTTACGAAACCGCTTTATTATGACGCTGGCTGTAGCGTGTTCTTTCTGACCTCACTTCCTGTGTGGGGCGCGGTCTTTCTGGCGTCACTTCCTCTCCAATTTAAGTTTGTAAACGATCAGTGAGTCCATACAAACTATGTGCCGGAGATTCAAGAAATACACGGCGCACTTAGCCGTGTAAAAATTTGTCTGAGGAGGGGGACCTTAAACGATGGTTTAGTGTGGCTGAAACAAGGCTTAGGCTAAATAATTATTTGTTTAAGGAGTTAAACGACTTAGTGTAGACATGGCCTCAGTGAAGATGCTGTGAACTCCTGTAAATCTGCGTTTCATTGTCAGCTCTGTGCTTTTCAGAGGCCTTTGTTTTCATATTTTAAGGTGATAACTAATTACAAACAGAAAAACAGATTATTTAAATCGTTGTAAGGCCCCAAGGTGCAAGTACAGCAATGCAAGATGGGTTATAAACTGAATCGCTCGAAACAGCTGCCCTCCTGTTAAAATAGGAGGTTGGTTTCATTTTGCCTGTGTGGTGAATTTTAATTAGAAAAATACAGTGAAGAGGGGAATGTTATGCACAAAAAAATGTATTAAAGTTCAATCAAATGAAATATGTGAGAATGCAGAAATTAAATTGCTGTCAAGCTCAGCTTGTTATCAGGAAAACCAGCAGACATAAAACTCTCCGGTCTGCCTCGTCGTGAGGTGCTGGGATCATCTGTTGGCTACATTTTATAAATAAATGATAAATGGGTTATACTTGTATAGCGCTTTTCTACCTTCAAGATACTCAAAGCGCTTTGACATTATTTCCACATTCACCCATTCACACACACATTCACACACTGATGGAGGGAGCTGCCACGCAAGGCGCTACCAGCACCCATCAGGAGAAAGGGTGAAGTGTCTTGCCCAAGGACACAACGGACGTGACTAGGATGGTAGAAGGTGGGGATTGAACCCCAGTAACCAGCAACCCTCCGATTGCTGGCATGGCCACTCTACCAACTTCGCCACGCCGTCCCTATGTCTTACTGATGAACGAGTGACCTTCTCTCTTCCTGTGCCGCAAAGCTGTCTGTTGACCCTGCTGACATACTTTTGCGCCAAGTAGGAAGTGAAGACCTGCCATTAAATTTCCGAAGTTGGACTTTAATTTTTTTTTTTTTAATTTTTTTTTTTTTATAATGTCCTGCCCAGCTTCTCGGGCAAATCATATAGCAGATGTAGATGCCCATATCGGCTGTTCAGATTTACTTTACAAAAGAGAAGTGTAGGATACTTCTCTTGTTGCCTTACTTGTATTTTGACTTTATTAAATGTATTTATATTATCATTTGGTGCAGGAGGGGATAGAAAGAGAGAAAAAGGAAGACAGAGGGGGGAATTGTGGGGACAAGAGGGGGATTAGACAGAGAGACAAAAACAACAACAGCAAACACAACAACAACAACAACAACAACAGAGCAACATCAGCAAATACGACATGTACAAATATGATGGTAAAAGTAATAGCAAATAAGCAGTTAGCGAAAATAAAAATACAAATACAGAAATGACAATGAGCATTATTACACTAAAAATGGAGCAATATGAATACCAATAGAAATAGTGCTATTGATAATAAACAATACCAGTACTTTACCTTTATTATCAACAATACAATTGTTCAAATGCAACAATACATATACGTAATGATAACTTGAGATACGAAAGAATGCAGAAAAATGGAGGGGAAGAAAGAGAAGCAACCTACATTAACCTTGTAGATTGTTATAGTAAAAATAGGTTAAGCTTTGTCAGTGTGCCATGTGTTATACCCAGTTTACCCTAGGGCAACAACGTTAATATATGTTTGATGAAACGTGATTATGTGCATGAGTGTATGTGTGCATATGTACTTGTATATGTACAGTATGTGTATATGTGTGCTTGTACAGTGAATGTATATGTACAGTATGTGTATATGTGTGTACAGCGAATGTATATGTACAGTATGTGTATACAGTATGTGTGTTTGAACAGTGAATGTATATGTACAGTATGTGTATATGTGTGTTTGTACAGTGAATGTATATGTACAGTATATGTATGTGTGTGTTTGTACAGTTATAAACTGAATCGCTTCGAAACAGCTGCCCTCCTGTTAAAATAGGAGGTTGGTTTCATTTAGCCTGTGTGGTGAATTTTAATTAGAAAAATACAGTGAAGAGGGGAATGTTATGCACAAAAAAATGTATTAAAGTTCAATCAAATGAAATACGTGAGAATGCAGAAATTAAATTGCTGTCAAGCTCAGCTTGTTATCAGGAAAACCAGCAGACATAAAACTCTCCGGTCTGCCTCGTCGTGAGGTGCTGGGATCATCTGTTGGCTACATTTTCAATATGTCTTACTGATGAACGAGTGACCTTCTCTCTTCCTGTGCCGCAAAGCTGTCTGTTGACCCTGCTGACATACTTTTGCGCCAAGCAGGAAGTGAAGACCTGCCATTAAAATTTCCAAAGTTGGACTTTAATTTAACTGGAGGTATGCCTTAAACGGGCATATTGCCCATTCTTACAAAAAACAACAACAACCTCAGTCATCTAACCAAACGCAGTGAGTTGTGCACACACACAGCACATGAATGATGTATGAAAGCTACAAAGAGGACATTGTGATGCTGCTGTGTGTTGAGGACATTGTGATGCTGCTGTGTGTTGACTATTGTCATCATGTCCTTCTGTGTATTTAGGTTGTGAAAAAAAAAATACATTAGGTGAACAAAAACACAGCCACCCTCAAGGCCAGACTCTGGCATAAAGGCTCTCTGGTTGTTTAGGGCCACATGATTATGTCGACTGCGAGCTGATAATCACCGTTGTCGTTGTACTGTACAGGTGTTTGCGTGTGTCTACTTAGATGACTTGTTGAATTTTTGGACTAAATCCTTTTATGTATACATATTTCTGCTAAACGTTTATTTAGAAGCGAGTGAACATGTATTTTGTAATAGTTGTACTTTGGTTTAGCAGCATCTATTTGAAAGCCCATAAAGATAATTGCTAAATTTAGCATTGCTTCAAACGCTGTCATCATGATAAATTTACGGTCTTATTTACAAAACGAACATCCATCCATCCATCCATTTTCTACCGCCTATTCCCTTCGGGGTCGCGGGGGGCGCTGGAGCCTATCTCAGCTACAATCGGGCGGAAGGGGGGGTACACCCTGGACAAGTCGCCACCTCATCACAGGGCCAACACAGATAGACAGACAACATTCACACTCGCATTCACACACTACGGCCAATTTAGTGTTGCCAATCAACCTATCCCCAGGTGCATGTCTTTTGTCTAAAAACGAAAATGCTATTTTAAAAATATATTGGAGCTGAAACTTTTACCTAAAAATACAATGTCTAAAGAACATTTTCTTCTCATAGTTTTTGCCATTTATTGGGTTTTGTTTACTTTTTCAATTATTGCAGATACCAACCTTTTCCTTTTCATATAAACTTTGGACATTATCGAGAAAAACATGACTATCGGACATATTTGATTGTAGTCTTTTTGTTTATTGTATATACCTGAATATTTATAATAAATATAGTACAAATATTCACATAACTTGTAAAACATCCATCCATCCATTTTCCACCGCTTGTTACTTTCTATATTTTATTAGCCAATGAAAACGCTTGAACTGCATTCTGCTGGTTCTGTTTCTTATGAACACACTCCCATAGTCAAATATGTAAATTGTCAATTGGTTTCTGGGCCTTGCCGTGTTAAATGCATTTCCACAAAGTAGGAAATGCATTAAAGTTTAATCAGAAATTGAATATTTTCATAGCTAGAACATATAAAACCTGTTTACAAATGTTTTTTTTAACATTAAGAAAGGTCTCTAAACAGTAAATAACACTCACATGGTCACCTTCACAATCAGCAAACTGTTTAGTGTGATGTAGCTACAGTATTACTATACTCATTAGACTGGAGTCAGTCTTAACACAAGTAATATTAAAGCCCGAAATGGGAAACAAACTACATCTTGTTTAGGGCCACAAAAAGCTTAGACCTGGTCGCCACCAATTTTGATGCATGACTGTCACTCTCCACGCTAATCAATGATAAGCCGAGCTATCAGTTTTTTACATAATTCCAGATTGTGCTTTTCTAAAAAGTTGCAATTTATCATACTATTAAACTTTAAAAGACTTGTCTTTCAATTTTAAATGTGTATCTTTATCATACTTGCCAACCTTGAGACCTCCAAATTCGGGAGATTTAGGGGGGCGGAGTGAGGTGGGCGGGGTCAGGGTGGGCGGGGCCAGGGTTAAGGGGGAGGAGTATATTTATAGCTAGAATTCACTTAAATTCAGGAATTTCATATATATGTATATATATACAGTATATATATATAAATAAAATAAATACTTGACTTTCAGTGAATTCTAGCTATATATAAATATGTATTTTATTATATATATATATACAGTGTATATACATATAAATAAAATAAATACTTGAATTTCAGTGTTCATTTATTTACACATATACACGCATAACACTCCTCTCTAGTCATTGTTGTATTTGAAAGTGCAATGCTTTGCAGCCAGTAGCACAGCCTTTGAAGGAGCATAGGTATGTGCAGTGTAATATTCTGCGTTGGAGTCAATAACCAGGCGAGGTGATGAAGTTACGTCTCTTTACTTCATACTTCAGAACCGACTCCCACACTTGCCGTCAGGGTGCGCAATACAACGTAAACCGTTGGCCAACCAAAAAGTATCCACAGAACATGCTATTTGTAGTTACTTTTTAAACCGTTGGCCAACCAAAAAGTTACTTTTTGATTGGCCAACGGTTTACGTTGTATTGCGCACCCTGACGGCAAGTGTGGGAGTCGGTTCTGAAGTATGAAGTAAAGAGCGGACGTGACGACAGGCTGTCCTCACTCAGGTCTGCAACGGACCTGGAGGGGGAGTGCCTTAAGTCAAGCTGGAAATCGGGAGAAATTCGGGAGAATGGTTGTCCCGGGAGATTTTCGGGAGAGGCACTGAAATTAGGGAGTCTCCCGGAAAATCCGGGAGGGTTGGCAAGTATGATCTTTATCCAACAAATGGTGCAACGTTTTCCTCTTTGAAGCATGCAAAAAAAAAATGTTACTATTTTTTTTTTTTCTGAAAAGGGAGCCTTGCTACTGAAATCATAGATGTGTGTCTCTAAAGATGTTGGATACTGATGAAATACGAAATGTGTGTATTTTTACTGCAGATTTGTTTTGGGTGGGGGGTTGATCAAAAACTTTTAAACATTCAAGCAATTTTCAATAAAAATACAGTAAACAACATTTTAATGGTAGATTTACCTGCTAATTCCTTAACCCATACCATACAGTATCTTTTCTCCGCCCTGGCATCGCCAAAAAAGGACAGTGTCCAAGGTGTGTAGAAGCATGTATGCCCCCTCTTCCCTGTTGATAGTATTGGCCCCTCGCTTCCTATTTCCATAGCCTCCTTCATCCATCTCTTTTATTTATTTACTCCTCAAATGACTTCTCCTTGTGTTCCATGAGTCATTGATTGATTGATTGATTGATTGAGACTTTTATTAGTAGGTTGCACAGTGAAGTACATATTCCGTACAATTGACCACTAAATGGTAACACCCGAAATAGTTTTTCAACTTGTTTAAGTCGGGGTCCACTTAAATTGATTCATGATACAGATATATACTATCACATATACTATCATCATAATACAGTCATCACACAAGATAATCACAATTAATTATTTACATTATTTACAATCAGGGGTGTGGAGGGGGAAGGGGGGTGGGGGGTAACGTGACTCGCTGTCACTTCCATTGTGTCGGCTCAGTCCTTTGTGGTTTGAAGTTGTGTTGCGGCTTTATATCATTGTGTTGTGGCATTTGTATTTGTTGTGGCTTTTGCAATCGTGCTATAGCTAAAAGTTAAGATATTGAAACGCCCGGAAAGACAGTACAGATACACTTAACAAGTGAGGTAGTCAAAACACATATGCAAGAGTTGCTTTCCGCCACAACTCACGTTTAGACTCCCGTTTGGACTGTAAATGGTAAATGGTAACTGGGTTATATTTGTATAGCGGTTTTCTACTTTCAAGGTACTCAAAGCGCTTTGACACTATTTCCATATTCACCCATTCACACACACATTCACACACTGATGGCGGGAGCTGCCATGCAAGGCCCTAACCACGAACCATCAGGAGCAAGGGTGAAGTGTCTTGCTCAAGGACACTATGGACGTGACACAGATTCCCATGTGACAGATATTACACTATTGTCTTGTGGCGTTTGTGTTTGTTTTGACCTTTCTCGACCACCGTAGCTATCATCCATTTTTGTTTTGATGACGCCACAGACTGGAAAATAAAGTTAACATCTTCGTTATTAAAAGTGCTAAACTTCATATAAATTCTACTATCCCCAAATCCAAGGTTTTCCTTTTTCTAGTATTGATAAAATCGATCGATTCCCTTTTAAAACGTTATTGGATCAATACCTATCTCTGGGAAGGCAAACTTGTCGAGCACAGATTGGTATGCTTGAAATTTAAGAATATAAATCAATATATTGATGTATCGATCAATCGTTACACCAGTATTAGTCATTGTCAGGTGTCGTTTATTCCAGATTAAAATAAAAATAAAATTAGATAGTGACAATGGAAGGGACTTTTATTTATTAAATACAATTACATTTGTAAATAAAGTATACATTTGTAAATTCGAAATTTGCATGAACTTCCAACCTCACCCCCTCGCCTTTAGTTTTTATTAGTTTACTGAATGAAATTTAGAAAGCCATATTTCTTTACTCTCTGCCGCACTGTTGTGACGAAACGAGAGCTGAGCCAGAAGGCAAAGCTCTCGGTCTACCGAGCTATCTACATTCCTACTCTCACCTATGGTCATGAAGTGTGGGTTAATGACCAAAAGAATAAGATCGCGGATACAAGCGGCCGAAATGAGTTTCCTCAGAAGGGTGGCTGGCATCTCCCTTAGAGATATGGTGAGAGGTTCAGTCACCCGAGAGAGACTCGGAATAGAGCCGCTGCTCCTTCGCTTGGAAAGGAACTAGCTTAGGTGGTTCGGGCATCTCGTGCGGATACCTCACGAGCGTCTCCCGAGGGAGGTCCTCGTTGCACGTCCCACTGGGAGGAGACCTCGCGGCAGGCCAAGTACCAGATGGGGGGATTGCATCTCCTCTCTGGCCTGGGAACGCTTCGGGATTCTTCAGGTGGATTGATTGATTGATTGATTGATTGATTGATTGATTGATTGATTGAGACTTTTATTAGTAGGTTGCTAATGTTGCTCTGGAGAGGGAAGTCTGAGGGTCTCTGCTGGAGCTGTTGTCCCCGGACCCGATTCCGGATAAGCGGTTGAAGATGGATGGATGGGATGGATATTTCTTTACATTTTAAATATTTAAACATGATTTAATTAATCTGGCGTAATTTCTTTTGGCCACAGTCTAAAGACTATTTTGTCAGTTGAAGTAAAAACAATTGTACACAATCCCAATATTGACATTGTAAGACATTCTAGTTAAATCATTATTGGGGGAAATGTGTTATGCTACAGATCCTACGCCAACAGGGACAGTCTAGAAACTAGACATATTGTAATCAGTGCCTGGTGGAGTTCAGCACACAGTCAGTAGCTCAGCTAGTGTTTCAGCGCCGCACAGACGTATCGCAGACTGATTAAACTTTCAATAGCTCCCGAACACCATTTTCATCTCTCAAAGCGGCCGAGCAATGGGCTTCCTTTTTAGAGATCCCCCAAACCAATTGCGCCTAAAAGGCTTTTCAAGGTGCAGAGTTGAGCAGCACTTGAGTTTGAGGAAGGGTTCTGTTCCTCGCATAGTCTTCGCCAGTGCCAAGCGGTGTGCCGGGCTGTGATAAATATGCTTCCTTTCAAACAATAGCTTTTGTAGGTCACTAGGAGACTTGCACTCACCCGAGCCGGCTCCTTCTGCAGAGCCCACAGACGCATGAACATGCAACCTTTAAAGTGAGTTTTGAAAAGGTCAAAATAGAGGCATGCAGAATGGCGATGTAGGAGTGTGTTAAAATAGAGGTTAGGGGGTCACAGTTGGTCAAGACTTACTCTATGGTCAAAAAATAAACAGCATTTTCATTGATTGTATAGAAACTCCTTGAGCATTCTCCTTTGCTTCGGCTGACCCACTTTGTTGTACTTGGCAGTGATAGTGAGTCCACCTGGACCTGGTTAGAAGAGTGCTTAAGACAGCCTTTTGGATACCGGTGTGTCTCCATGCGCTATCTTTATGTCCCCGTCCTTCCCCTCCAAGGCCCCGTCCATGCTTCACTTGACACCTCACATGTTGTTTAAGAGTACGTTTGCTATGTTTGGATATTGAGGTCCATTATCAAGTCAGAGCTTGATTCCCTCTTGATTGGCTTGGGAAATTGTACTCTACTTGAAAATAAGCTGATTGGGTCTGCGCCTTCATGATAGAGAAGGTGCTCCCCCATCACAGCATGCTTTGCGCCTCCTGTCCTGGTAAAATAATTAGTCCCTTGGCACATATTTAACGGCCTGTATTTATCAGGGACATTAATTAGTTCTTATATAGTGGCTATAATACTTTGAAAACAGTCTTCTTGTTTATTGAGTATTAACAACAAGCGGAATATACTACTCACCCACAGGTATTAGTCCCTTGCTCATTTATCATACCCCTTCTGCTGTGTGTTTTCTTCTACTTATCCTTGTTTGTCTTTTTCTAAGTGCACATGCTGTATAAGGTGTTGTTGTGTTAGCGTTATTAATTACGGCAACAGTTAATTAAGTCCCATTCATCTAGTCTGAGTCACCTCTGAGTAGAAGAGTAGGTGTTTTGCAGTTCTTGATTTTTCTGCATATTTGTTGCTCTACTATGCAAAGGACACTTAGGGATTGGTGATAACATGGCACAATGTATTGATTAACTATGCTAAAATATTACAATGATTGTACTGTTTCAAAATGTAATTATCCTATTTATTATTATTGTCCTATAAGTCAAGATGGCGGCGCTTCACGGCAGCAGCTTCTTGCGAGCGCTCCTGGAAGTGTAGACCGATTTGGCAAACATACCTGTCAATTCAGTCAATTTCATGGCTGGCTCACAGCGTGTTCACTCCGTGATCACTTACGACCGACTTACGATTCTGGATGTGGAGAAATCGGGCCATTTTGGGCTGAATGATACGTGTACGGTGGACCTACTCGCTAGCTTGGGAATTCTTCGCGAGCTACATCCAGCAGTGGCCTTTGAAGCAGCGGCGTCCACTACCAGCGGAGACCGTCAACGAAAGAGACGTAAGCGGTGCGCTCGGAAGCAGAAGCGGGGATGTCGGGCGGGACCAACAACAAAGCTAAAGGCGTTGTTGTTAGCGGGGCTAACGAAAAAGCTAAATGCTAATCCACAAAGAAGCGCTAATAAGGAGTCTGTTAAGCTAGAACTAGCCAGCGCCAGGCTGGATAATCCCTGCACACATAGCAATTCTCTTAGAATAATATACAACTCACATAATGTTTTTTCTGCGTCAGAGGTGGACATGCATTTTACTGAGGTGGCAAACAATCTAAAAATTCCTGTCATATCAATTCCTAGATATGGTCGAAATTATTTAAAGTGCACTACGTATAATAAATGTAACATTTATAATATTGCTACTACGGATAATTTCAACAAAAACTCCTCAAAACAGCCCACTACCTATAATATGGGCTTTTTAAACATAAGGTCATTGTCTTCCAAAACGTTATTAGTCAATTAAGTCATTAGAGACAACAATCTTGATGTCGTCGGTCTAGCCGAGACCTGGCTCAAACCAGACGAATTTTTTGTGCTGGGTGAGGCGTCTCCTCCTGGCTATACGGGAACGCATATTGCCCGTCCCATTAAAAGGGGTGGGGGTGTTGCACTAATATACAACAAAAACTTTAGCCTTACCTCGGACCTAAATAATAAATATAACTCGTTTGAGGTGCTTACTGTGAGGTTTGTCACACCACTGCCTCTGCACCTGGCTGTCATCTACCGCCCCCCAGGGCCCTATTCGGACTTTATCAATGATTTTTCAGAGTTCGTTGCTGATCTAGTGACGCACGCCGACAATATAATCATAATGGGAGACTTTAACATCCATGCGTGGCGCTCCAGACTATAATTGATAGCTGTGGTCTTACACAAATAATAAATGAACCCACGCATCGCAACGGTAATACGATGAATCTAGTGCTTGTCAGGGGTGTCACCACCTCCAAAGTTACGATACTCCCGTACACTAATGTAATGTCCGATCATTACCTTATAAAATTTGAAGTTCTGACTCATTGTCAACAAACTAATAATAATAATAATAACTACTATAGCAGCCGCAACATTAATGCTGCCACAACGATGACTCTTACTGACCTACTGCATTCGGTAATGGCACCATTCCCAAATTATGTGGGCTCTATTGATAACCTCACTAACAACTTTAACGACGCCCTGCGCGACACCATTGATAGTGTAGCACCGCTAAAGCTAAAAAGGGCCCCTAAAAGGCGTACCCCATGGTTTACAGAAGAAACTAAAGCCCAGAAATTATCATGTAGAAAGCTGGAACGCAAATGGCGTGCAACTAAACTTGAGGTTTTCCATCAAGCATGGAGTGATAGTTTAATAACTTATAAATGCATGCTTACCTCAGCTAAAGCTAATATTACTCAAATCTCATCCACCTCAACAAAAATTATCCCAAATTTTTGTTTAGAACAGTAGCATCGCTAACCCAACAAGGGACTCCTCCCAGTAGCTCCACCCACTCAGCAGATGACTTTATGAATTTCTTTAATAAGAAAATTGAAGTCATTAGAAAAGAGATTAAAGACAATGCATCTCAGCTACAACTGGGTTCTATTAACACAGATACGATTGTATATACGACGGACACTGCCCTCCAAAATAGTTTCTCCCTCTTTGATGAAATAACATTGGAGGAATTGTTAAAATGTGTAAATGGGACAAAACAAACAACATGTTTACTTGACCCAATTCCTGGGAAACTTATCAAGGAGCTTTTTGTTTTATTAGGTCCATCAGTGTTAAATATTATAAACTTATCACTTTCCTCTGGTACTGTTCCCCTAGCATTCAAAAAAGCAGTTATTCATCCTCTACTCAAAAGACCTAACCTCAATCCTGACCTCATGGTGAACTACCGGCCGGTTTCCCACCTTCCGTTTATCTCGAAAATCCTCAAAAAAATTGTCGCACAGCAGCTAAATGAACACTTAGCGTCTAACAATCTCTGTGAACCTTTTCAATCCGGTTTCAGGGCAAATCACTCTACGGAGACAGCCCTCGCAAAAATGACTAATGATCTATTGCTAACGATGGATTCTGATGCGTCATCTATGTTGCTGCTTCTTGATCTTAGCGCCGCTTTCGATACTGTTGATCATAATATTTTATTAGAGCGTATCAAAACGCGTATTGGGATGTCAGACTTAGCCTTGTCTTGGTTTAACTCTTATCTTACTGACAGGATGCAGTGTGTCTCCCATAACAATGTGACCTCGGACTATGTTAAGGTAACGTGCAGAGTTCCCCAGGGTTCGGTTCTTGGCCCTGCACACTTTAGTATTTACATGCTGCCGCTAGGTGACATCATACGCAAATACGGTGTTAGCTTTTACTGTTATGCGGATGACACCCAACTCTACATGCCCCTAAAGCTGACCAACACGCCGGATTGTAGTCAGCTGGAGGCGTGTCTTAATGAAATTAAACAATGGATGTCCGCTAACTTTTTGCAACTCAACGCTAAGAAAACGGAAATGCTGATTATCGGTCCTGCTCAACACCGACATCTATTTAATAATACCACCTTAACATTTGACAACCAAACAATTAAACAAGGAGACTCTGTAAAGAATCTGGGTATTATCTTCGACCCAACTCTCTCGTTTGAGTCACACATTAAGAGTGTTACTAAAACGGCCTTCTTTCATCTCCGTAATATCGCTAAAATTCGTTGCATTTTGTCCACAAACGATGCTGAGATCATTATCCATGCGTTCGTTACATCTCGTCTCGATTACTGTAACGTTTTATTTTCGGGCCTCCCTATGTTTAGCATTAAAAGATTACAGATGGTACAAAATGCGGCTGCTAGACTTTTGACAAAAACAAGAAAGTTTGATCATATTACGCCTATACTGGCTCACTTGCACTGGCTTCCTGTGCACCTAAGATGCGACTTTAAGGTTTTACTACTTACGTATAAAATACTACACGGTCAAGCTCCTGCCTATCTTGCCGATTGTTTTGTACCATATGTCCCGGCAAGAAATCTGCGTTCAAAGAACTCCGGCTTATTAGTGATTCCCAGAGCCCAAAAAAAGTCTGCGGGCTATAGAGCGTTTTTCTATTCGGGCTCCAATACTATGGAATGCCCTCCCGGTAAAAGTTAGAGATGCTACCTCAGTAGAAGCATTTAAGTCTCATCTTAAAACTCATTTGTATACTCTAGCCCAGGGGTCACCAACGCGGTGCCCGCGGGCACCAGGTAGCCCGTAAGGACCAGATGAGTAGCCCGCCGGCCTGTTCTAAAAATAGCTCAAATAGCAGCACTTACCAGTGAGCTGCCTCTATTTTTTAAATTGTATTTATTTACTAGCAAGCTGGTCTCGCTTTGCCCGACATTTTTAATTCTAAGAGAGACAAAACTCAAATAGAATTTGAAAATCCAAGAAAATATTTGAAAGACTTGGTCTTCACTTGTTTAAATAAATTCTTTTTTTTTTTTACTTTGCTTCTTATAACTTTCAGAAAGACAATTTTAGAGAAAAAATACAACCTTAAAAATGATTTTAGGATTTTTAAACACATATACCTTTTTACCTTTTAAATTCCTTCCTCTTCTTTCCTGACAATTTAAATCTATGTTCAAGTAAATGTATTTTTTTTATTGTAAAGACTAATAAATAAATTGTAATTTAATTCTTCATTTTAGCTTCTGTTTTTTCGACGAAGAATATTTGTGAAATATTTCTTCAAACTTATTATGATTAAAATTCAAAAAAATTATTCTGGCAAATCTAGAAAATCTGTAGAATCAAATTTAAATCTTATTTCAAAGTCTTTTGAATTTATTTTAAAATTTTTGTTCTGGAAAATCTAGAAGAAATAATTATTTGTCTTTGTTAGAAATATAGCTTGGTCCAATTTGTTATATATTCTAACAAAGTGTAGATTGGATTTTAACCTATTTAAAACATGTCATCAAAATTCTAAAAGTAATCTTAATCAGGAAAAATGACTAATGATGTTCCATAAATTATTTTTTTAAGTTTTTGTCTTCTTTTTTTCGGTTGAATTTTGAATTTTAAAGATTCGAAATTGAAGATAAACTATGTTTCAAAATTTAATTGTCATTTTTTTCGTGTTTTCTCCTCTTTTAAACCATCCAATTAAGTGTAAATATCATTAATTATTAATAATAACATAGAGTTAAAGATAAATTGAGCAAATTGGCGATTTCTGGCAATTTATTTAAGTGTGTATCAAACTGGTAGCCCTTCGCATTAATCACTACCCAAGAAGTAGCTCTTGCTTTCAAAAAGGTTGGTGACCCCTGCTCTAGCCTTTAAATAGACTCCCTTTTTAGACCAGTTGATCTGCCGTTTCTTTTATTTTATTTTCTACTCTGCTCCGGGGTGGACCGCTAGCCTGTTCATCGGATGGGGACATCTCTACGCTGCTGACCCGTCTCCGCTCATGATGGTTCCTGCTGGCCCCACCATGGACTGGACTTTCGCTGATGTGTTGGACTTTCACAATATTATGTCAGACCCACTCGACATCCATTGCTTTCGGTCTCCCCTGGAGGGGGGGGTTACCCACATATGCGGTCCTCTCCAAGGTTTCTCATAGTCATTCACATTGACGTCCCACTGGGGTGAGTTTTCCTTGCCCGTATGTGGGCTCTGTACCGAGGATGTCGTTGTGGCTTGTACAGCCCTTTGAGACACTTGTGATTTAGGGCTATATAAATAAACATTGATTGATTGATTGATATTTACCGTAATTTCCGGACTATAAACCGGTACTTGTTCCCCTCGTTCTGGTCCCTGCGGCTTATACAACGGTGCGGCTTATATACAGCCTGTTCTTCTCCGACACCAACGAAGAGGATTTCGGTGGTTTTAGTACGCAGGAGGAAGACGATGACACAATGATTAAAGACTGACTTTTCATATACCGGTAGGCTGGTTATTTTGATAACGTACAGGCGAGCACTTTGCACAGAGGATGTCGTTGTGGCTTGTACAGCCCTTTGAGACACTTGTGATTTAGGGCTATATAAATAAACATGGATTGATTGATTGATTGATTACTTTGCACCGTTGTATTATTTGTACTCTGCACGAATGCTGTTCGCCATGTCAAAGATGTGAAAGTTTGATTGAATGATTGAAAGATTTATTGTTAATAAATGGGACGCTTTGCGTTCCCAAACAGTCATCTCTGTCCCGACAACCCCCTCCGTGGTAGCAGGAACCCCTATATACTATGGTAATTACACATCAAAACCCTGCGGCTTATAGTCGGGTGCGGCTTATATATGGAGCAGTCTGTATTTTCCCCTAAATTTAGCTGGTGCGGCTTATAGTCAGGTGCGGCTTATAGTCCGGAAATTACGGTATTATGTTTACCGTTATTCAATCGCCTGTTGACTGCGATTGACACCATTATGCCCCTGCCTATCTATCAGATTTGAACAATATTGTGATGATTTTGACCAGCATTAGCATTGATAAGCAATGATTTTAGTCAAAATAGTCATTGCAGGACATATTTATACTGTTTTATCTCTCGTAAAGGCTCTCACAAACTCTAGCATACTGCAGGCGGAGCGTACTTCGCACGGAATGTCCGCAGTCATCAGAGCATCCATAGCTGCCTGTGAAATGTAAAGATTTGTTTCACTTTAAATGTGGGTCGATATAAGAAAGTTAAGGAGGTCCGCTTTTGATATGCGTTCGAGCCTGTGAGAGGTTGAAGGGTGCAAAGATAGTTGACATTCTGATTGAAAGCCTGATAAAATTTAGATTTGTTTACAAACCCCGTTTCCATATGAGTTGGGAAATTGTGTTAGATGTAAATATAAACGGAATACAATGATTTGCAAATCATTGTCAACCCATATTCAGTTGAATATGCTATAAAGACAACATATTTGATATTCAAACTGATAAACTTTTTTTTTTTGGCAAATAATCATTAACTTTAGAATTTGATGCCAGCAACACGTGACAAAGAAGTTGGGAAAGGTGGCAATACATACTGATAAAGCTGAGGAATGCTCATCAAACACTTATTTGAAACATCCCACAGGTGAACAGGCAAATTGGGAACAGGTCATGAATGGGTATAAAAGTAGATTCCATGTAATGCTCAGTCATTCCCAAACATGGATGGGGCGAGGGTCACCACTTTGTCAACAAATGCGTGAGCAAATTGTTGAACAGTTTAAGAAAACCTTTCTCAACCAGCTATTGCAAAGAATTTAGGGATTTCACCATCTACGGTCCGTAATATCATCAAAGGGTTCAGAGAATCTGGAGAAATCACTGCACGTAAGCAGCTAAGCCTGTGACTTTCGATCCCTCAGGCTGTACTGCATCAACAATCAACATCAGTGTGTAAAGGATATCACCACATGGGCTCAGGAACACTTCAGGAACCAACTGTTAGTAACTACAGTTGGTCGCTACATCTGTAAGTGCAAGTTAAAACTCTCCTATGCAAGGCGAAAACCGTTTATCAACAACACCCAGAAACGCCGTCGGCTTCGCTTGGCCTGAGCTCATCTAAGATGTACTGATACAAAGCGGAAAAGTGTTCTGTGGTCTGACGAGTCCACATTTCAAATTGTTTTTGGAAACTGTGGACGTCGTGTCCTCCGGATCAAAGAGGAAAAGAACCATCCGGATTTTATAGGCGCAAAGTTGAAAAGCCAGCATCTGTGATGGTCTGGGGGTGTATTAGTGCCCAAGACATGGGTAACTTACACATCTGTGAAGGCGACATTAATGCTGAAAGGTACATACAGGTTTTGGAGCAACATATGTTGCCATCCAAGCAACGTTACCATGGACGCCCCTGCTTATTTCAGCAAGACGATGCCAAGCCACATGTTCCATCAACGTGGCTTCATAGTAAAAGAGTGCGGGTACTAGACTGGCCTGCCTGTAGTCCAGACCTGTCTCCCATTGAAAATGTGTGGCGCATTAGGAAGCCTAAAATACCACAACGGAGACCCCCGGACTGTTGAACAACTTAAGCTGTACATCAAGCAAGAATGGGAAAGAATTCCACCAGAGAAGCTTAAAAAATGTGTCTCCTCAGTTCCCAAACATTTACTGTGTTGTTAAAAGGAAAGGTCATGTAACACAGTGGTGAACATGCCCTTTCCCAACTACTTTGGCACGTGTTGCAGCCCTGAAATTCTAAGTTAATTATTATTTGCAAAAAAAAATAAAGTTTATGAGTTTGAACATCAAATATGTTGTCTTTGTAGTGCATTCAATTGAATATGGGTTGAAAAGGATTTGCTAATCATTGTATTCCGTTTATATTTACATCTAACACAATTTCCCAACTCATATGGAAACGGGGTTTGTACATTAAAAAATAATTTCTCACTGGAAATGATTGACAGATAATCCGTTACAGTCTGTTCAAGCATAACAATTAATTAATTGTAATGAGCATTTCTTAAATGTTTTTTTACAGTAGCTGTCATGCAGTAGTGGGCCAGCAAGGCCTTCTCTGCTGGCCTAACATAACCAGAAATCATGATCATAATTAAAGATAGAATTATTTTTGTATTTTACTTTCCTAAATATCTAAAATTATTCATATTCTCTTCATGTCATTATATGCTTGTTCCAGTGCTGTTGTTTTTAGTTTTAGTTTGTATCCAATCAGAATTCAGCTAGCTTATGTTGCCATGCAGTATGAAATCTGCCTAGAGCCTTCAGAATCATCAATGCGGGCGTCCGTGTACTGTAAGTGAACGGGGACATACAGTGATAGATAATTGTGATAGCCAATCAGATCACAAGTTGTTGTCAGTAAGGCCTTCTAGATAGCCTCACGTTGAACCTGATATTTACGCGTCCTGTGATTGAATACTCATCGGGACCGTTAGCGGATGAATTTGAGAACACGTAGAGTTGAAAGACAGTTGTGATAGCCAATCAGATCACAAGTTGTTGACAGTAGCTGTTCTGTTACAACTAAAAGTTGTAAACTCTTCTTGTTAAATTGTGTCATGCTTGTCATTTAATTAATATTGTTACATGTGTATTTGTCGCCATCATGTGGTCAGGGCAGTTAATATATCTTTGAGGAATGGGTACTTTGAATCAAACTTTATTGACGGAAGTTGAAGCCGAGCAGAGAAATGTACGGTATATGTTTTAATTGCTGATGCGTTTGAATTGATTTTAAATGCGCCAGAAAATAACCCGTTGTGTACACTGTTGATGTGGTTCAATGCTCAGTATGGTGTAAATGTGTTCTTGTATAGTATTTCTCCAGTAATGATCATGTGGTGACATCAATTATGGTATTTTGAGAGGTAATCATTGAAGTCGGAGATCACTGAAGGCCTAGGTGGGAAACGCACGGCCCGCCACCGCTTGCTAATATGTATATCTTTAATTGTTGGCCCTGCGATGAGCTGGTAACTTGTCCAGGGTGTACCCCGCCTTTTGCCCGAGTGCAGCTGGGATAGGCGCCAGCACCCCCATTGACCCCGAAAGGGACAAGCGGTAGAAAATCAATGGATGGATGGAATTTTCAACACCAAGAGTCCTCGTCTATGAGTGTGTTATTCTCCCGATTCCTTCACATATCCCATTAAAGCCAGGAAGTCGTTTGGTATTTGTTTTTCATGTTTTTATTTGATCTGCCAACAAGTGAAGCGTCTCTTTCTTTCATCCAGTCACCATGCTAATTAGACACACTTATGCTATTTTATTGTTATTGTGGGGGGATATATGGATGCTTGTTGGGTAGTGTGTAGGTTTCTGAAAAGCGCCGCGTTGCCCTACTTGAGTAACACTCCACACTTGCACTGTGTGAGCACTAACGTTAAGCCAACTCAATGGAGAGTGAATGCCCCATCTTGTTTTAAGTGGCTTGAACTGTGTCGAACAGGATTTGGCTGAGACCTGAGGTGAAGCACAGCATGAGCACTCTGAAACAAATGTGCACTCTAAAGACACTTAATACAATGGAGCTGTTTAAAAAAAAAATCTTGCCCCTACAATGGTATTCAATTTTGGTTAGTAACAACCTCCGCACCAAAGATAATATGTTTTCGTCACTCTTTGTTATTGAGTAGGACAACTCAAATGAATAGGTACTGTTTAATATATTGTATTAATTAAATATATAACACCGGTATTTTAAACACAATAGCACCTCAACTTACAAGCTTAACTGTTTCTGTGATGGAGCTCTTAAATTACGAAACACTTGTATCTCAAATCAACATCTCCCAACGCCCCGCCCCAAAACAGCAACATTTTAACATCTAGCATGCCTTTTTAAAAGAAAAACTAACTTTTAGATAAGAAATATTATATAAAAACAATACAATATGTGATGATCTGTCACTGAATTTCTGTTTGTGCTTCCTTGTTTTGTGTTTATTTCCTATTAGTGCTCTTATTTTCGTTAAATTTACTGCTTGTCTCCCTGAGCGCTGTTTTCCCCTCACCTGCTGCTGATTAGGCAGCCTTGCCACACATGGTGGTAATAATCAGACGGCTATTTATGCCTGCCTCGCGTGCTCCTCAGCGCTCGAGGATTGACTATTGTTAAGAACCGTTTGCATGCATGACTGCTCTTCCTATGCTAATTATATTAAAATCATCTTACCTGCCCTTCGTTCTCCTGGTTCCTGCATCTTGGGGTCACTACAACTGGCAGCCATGCGAGTTCCCGACACCATATAATTTACTACGAACAACTACAGTAGTTTTAAGAATAACAACATACAACATTTAGCTTGGAGAGTTGACTCATCTGTCAAACACACCATCAGCAGCTTTACCATATCTTCATGGATAAAAATATGCCGTTCTTGACAGGTGTTTAGATAGTATTCTGCTTCAGTATGATGCAGACTTGTAGTGATACTCTCAAGTTGCCTCATTAAGTTGGCAACACCGTTGTTCATTTTCTGTTGATTTATTTTTTTAATTCAATGAATATCATCTACTTCTTCGCAGCACTGCCATTCACACTCACTTTCTTCCTTCCCATGGTTGGGAAACAACGTTATATCAATCTCTAGCTATAAGCTAATGCCAGTGAGTAAGATGAGATGTTTTGGTCAGATCTTCCGGGGTTCACTGTGACAATTGCTAAGCTAACAAATGGTGTAGATTCTTGTAACTAAAAAAATTGCTCTCAAACTAAAACATAACAATCAGCCGAGAGACAGCTTTTATCTCAAAACACTCTTAAGTTGCAGCACTCTGTAGTTGAGGTACCACTGTATTATGATATAAAATGTAATATATAAAATGTGCCAAAATGAGGTCCTGATGCATATTTGTGCTATTTGGCCGTGATAGAGTTCTGTTTTTTAAATATATTCTCTATCCATATGTTTATACCATTATTCACACAACATTATATTTTGCTATATGCAAATGTGCCACCTATCCACAAAGTGTTCTGGAACTCGGCGGAATAGTTTTTTCCTCATCCCACAAGCGTACTACACTATATTGCCAAAAGTATTTGGCCACCCATCCAAATGATCAGAATGTATAAAATCAAGAACTTAAGCATGGAGACTGGCAATCTGATGGACGAGTCTGGGTTTGGACGTTGCCAGGAGAACGGTACATTTCGGACAGCATTGTGCCGAGTGTGAAATTTGGTGGAGGAGGAATTATGATGTGGGGTTGTTTTTCAGGAGTTGGGCTTGGCCCCTTAGTTCCAGTGAAATGAACTTTGAATGCTCCAGGATACCAAAGCATTTTGGACAATTCCATGCTCCCAACCTTGTGGAAACAGTTTGGAGCGGGCCCCTTCCTCTTCCAACATGACTGTACACCAGTGCACAAAGCAAGTCCCATAAAGACATGGATGACAGAATCTGGTGTGGATAAATTTGACTGGCCTGCACAGAGTCTTGACCTGAACCCGATAGAACACCTTTGGGATGAATTAGAACGGACACTGAGAGCCAGGCCTTCTCGACCAACATGAGTGTGGGACCTCACCAATGCGCTTGTGGAAGAATGGTCGGAAATTCCTATAAACACACTCCGCAACCTTGTGGACAGCCTTCCCAAAAGAGTTAAAGCTGTAATAGCTGCAAAAGGTGGACCGACAACACATTGAACCCTATGGGTTAGGAATGGGATGGCACTTCAAGTTCATATGTGAGTCAAGGCAGGTGGCCAAATACTTTTGGCAATATAGTGTATTAGTTTAATACATTTTCCCACAGCAATAATTCAATATTAGCCTTTTTATTTCTGTAAAGGTCTTTCTGCTCTTATAAAAAAAACGTATATAATGTTGTTGAATGGAACCAAGCTCAGGTCGAACAACCTTCCTGTTCCTCTTTTCTCTATGCAGACATTACAATGCCAATATCCCCCCCCCCCCTCCACCCCCCGCCCGTTTGTTTTCCTCACATATTAAATTATATCTCCTTGACAAGAGGACACTGAACTAAGGTCATGTAGTTCAATGAGACGTGCTTGCTCCTTTCCTCAAATAAATCAATAGCTTTATAATTCCTCTTTCATAAGCTGTGACAAATTCATCTCGACAGGACTCTGGCCCTCTCAGCATCTAATAAAAGTGGGAATTAGAAACTAATTATAGATCTTCATCCTCCCACCACTCCACCACTTATAACACACATGCGTGCATTTGAATAAAAGCTACAGCAGCCACTAATTGACTTCTCCAAGTAGCAATGAACACATTGTATGTTGATCAAGTCAGGGTTTGTAGCCATGCTATTAAGCCATTGTTGAATAACAAACGGTGAAGGGAATGTATTTGACCTTCACAATAATACAATCTCAGGATTAAAACATCAATTAAGTAACAACATAGGGGGGGGGGGGAATCATTTTGCACCCTATTGTACTGCTTTTCAATTAAATACACCTCAAAGGTCCAACAATAGTGTATTTAAAGATTTAAAGTGTTAAAGAATTTAGTAGGCACATGCCATGTTGTGTGTCTGTAGTTTTAATATTAATGGACTGTGTTTGTCCATGCTTTTCTTCAACTGTGTGGCTACAAGGAAAGCTATTGTGCTCTTAATCCACATAACTTGTAACTCTGCACTTGTCCAACATGATATGCCATGTATCACATACAACCAGGTGAGTAGCACCACATTCTTGGCCCCCATGCACAAAACTCCTAAAGGACCAACATCCTAACCTAGTGGTTCTTAACCTGGGTTCGATCGAACCCTAGGGGTTCGGTGAGTCGAACTCAGGGGTTCGGCGGAGGTCAAAACACACCCGACTCATCGTGTAAATAAAAACTTCTCCCTATCGGCGTATTACGGATACGGCAACAGCAGAAGTCAGACTGATTTGCAGGTGTGTAATTTGTTGTGAGTTTATGCACTGTGTTGGTTTTGTTCTTTGAACAAGGTGATGTTCATGCACGGCTCATACTGTCCACCAGTAAAAAAAACATGGTAACACTTTAGTATGGGGAACATATTCACCATTATTAGTTGCTTATTAACATGCAAATTAGTAACATATTGGCTCTTAACTAGTCATTATTAAGTACTTATTAATGCCTTATTCGGCACAGCCTTATTATAACCCTAACCCTCTAACCCTGGCCCTAACCCTCTAACCCTAACCCTAACCAAAAAACTCTAAATGAAGTCTTTGTTACTTAGAATATGTTCCCCTAGTGTCCAAAAAACTCTAAATTAAGTCTTTGTTACTTAGAATATGTTCCCCTAGTGTCCAAAAAACTCTAAATGAAGTCTTTGTTACTTAGAATATGGTCCCCATACTAAAGTGTTACCAAAAACATATAACTTTGTCTTGAATTTGAAAAAAAACATTTTATTTTTCACTAAAGAAGGGTTCGGTACCTCCAACAAGGTTAAGAACCACTGTCCTAACCTAAACCTATTGTCACTGCCCCATACACTCACACTTGATATATTTACAGGTTTTTGACCACGAAAAGATGGTATTAAATATATAATATATATCTAGAGCAACACCTCCTAAATAATATGGTTTTGATTTAGAAAAAAACAAAACAAAACAAAGAAAAATAAATAAATAAATACATATAAATAAATAAATATATATATATATATATATGTATATATATATATATATATATATATATATATATATATATATATATATATATATATATATATATATATATATATATATATAAATAAATAAATAAATATACATATATATATATATATATATATATATATATATATATATATATATATATATATATATATATATATATATATATATATATATATATATATATATATATATATATGTTGTCTATGATTGTTGTCTATCTGTGTTGGCCCTGTGATGAGGTGGCGACTTGTCCAGGGTGCACCGCGCCTTCTGCCCGAGTGCAGCTGGGATAGGCTCCAACTCCCCCGCGACTCCAAAAGGGACAAGCGGTAGAAAATGGATGGATGGCTATACATCGACATGTATATTGTTTGTTTCTTTGTTTTTACAAAAACGTGCCAACAAATATGATATAAGGTGTCCAGAATATGAATTGTAGTAATCATATAACCTATTAATAATGATTCATTACAAGTAAATAATTATTCATTATTCACTTAAATATGCTTAAAGGTCTGTCAAGGTTTCCTTTATTTCAGAGTGTAGAGATTAGCTGATTCATGTATAATTTCAAAAAGTGTGTAATTTGAATCGTTGTAATGTATTATTATTATTGTTTATAATATTGTGTGTGCGTCTCCTGTAAGTTAAGTCTACCTGTGCCATTTAAACCTAGTGACGCCTCTGTTTTTAACTTAAATCGAGGGTCCTTGATTGCACCACATGTTTGGGCAATGATGTGCAAAATTTTAACAAGTACACAGTTTTCTCCTATGCTGCAACTTTACTGTAGATAGATGTATTATGTTTTATTTATAAAAAAACTTGGTGCTGTTTTTGAATTACACTGTGACGTGTACGTTGAATGAAGTGTTGGAAGCTTGGTTTGCCGCTATCCAGGTAGAACAAACCATTTTGCATTTTTGATAGGGAGGGTAGGTTATGGTAAATGGTAAATGGGTTGTATGTGTGTAGCGCTTTTCTACCTTCAAAGTACTCAAACCGCTTTGACACTATTTCCACATTTACACACACATTCACACACTGATGGCGGGAGCTGCCATGCAAGGCCCTAACAACGACCCATCAGGAGCAAGGGTGAAGTGTCTTACTCAAGGACACAATGGATGTGACTAGGATGGCGGAAGACGGGGATCAAACCGGGAACCCTCAGGTTGCCGGCATGGCCGTTTTACCAACCAAGCCACGTTGTCAAAAATAAGTTATCTTAAACAATCCTATTTTAATTCAGGCAACCTTATTATTAAACTTCCATGTGTAAGTTATTGCATGTCAACATGTATAAGGTTTCTCTTGTAGCTTACATATTCAAATGACAGAAAAGACAAAATCAAACTTTACAAAAGTCCAAGGCGCCCCTATGTTTGGGGCCCTGGTACAACATCCGCCATAAACCCCTCCACTTCGACGCCCCTGCTTATATGACAACATATGCTGAGAAGTGGGGTAGTTAGCTACAGTACTTGCACAACAGTCATATTTAATATATATAATATTATAAATATCCTATTTATAATATATAATATAACGCCATCAGACTGTACAACTCCTCTCTGGGGAGGGGGAAGGGGGCTACGAGGATGACAGGGGATGCAAAACAATAATATTTACCCCCATTATTTATTATTTACTTTTTAAATTATATCTCAATTCTGTACACTGCTGCTGGAATTTTTATTTTCCTGAGGGAACTCTCCTGAAGGAATCAATAAAGTACTATCTATCTATCTATCTATCTATCTATCTATCTATCTATCTATCTATCTATCTATCTATCTATCTATCTATCTATATTTGAACAGCATCATCATGCTACCATAGGTTAGACCAGGAGTCCCAAACACCAAACTGAGCTAAAAAATTAGAAGACACGTTTGATTGTTTTGTAAATTACTTCATCAAATGTAATGTACAGTATCCTACTGTAAATGCATTTCAATTTGGATATGGAAAATAATTGAGTTTATTGTATTTAAAAAATATACATATACATTTATTTTACTGGGGTCGTCAAAACGGGGCTAAAGTTCGGCGCATGGTTTCACGTGACTCATGGCCTCCATGATAAAACGCCAAAGCACTACCGTGTTGAGTTTCAGGAAAATGTGGAAAATGTGTTCTTTATTAAAAAAAAAATAAAAATAAAAAAAGCATTACCCACCTTGGACGGACGGTACAAACATGCTGCGCTTGTCACCCACACACATCAAACCATGCTATTATCACCTTGTCTCTGGGAACTCCAGGCTCCTGCAGATGGTGAGTCAGTATTCCTTTTGTTGTTATAATTTGATGTTGGGATTTTCTTTGTTTTATGACAAAAGCATTAGAAGATCATAATAGATCATTATAAAAGCCCTCACCCCCAACCAACCGCCACCCCCAGTTTGTCAGGGGTTTGACAGAACACAAGCCAGTCATGAGTCAGGATGGATTATGGGTTATAGTTGTATAGCGGTTTTCTACCTTTAAGGTACTCAAAGCGCTTTGATACTATTTCCACATTCACCCATTCACACACACATTCACACAGGATGGTTCCATAACATAAACGGTAGTAACCAGACTGAAAAAAGAAGATGCTATCAGTGCTTTTTTGGTGCGAAATAAATACATTAGATGTTTTGTAGCGTTCCTACAGAAGCAGACTTCATAATAAAGCCAGCAGTACAATGCTAACCAGTAGCCACAACAACATTTACAACTCAGCACTTCATTATGCCCCAATGACGGTTACAGCGAGCAAGGTTACATTCACAAACCCCAGGAATTATGAGCATCAACATTAAAACAGCATGCAAGTTTTTTTCGCCTGTTCTCTATTGTATTGCTGCAATAGTTATGAAAATGTGCTGTGGATTTTATTTATTTTTTGAATGTAATACTGAGTTATCATTTAATTTATACAAATTAAATATGTTTTATATCAGACTGTTCATCTTGCCTATCACAAAAAATCCATACAAATTTAAAAAGCAGTGTTATTTATAACGTGCATCTATTCAACTGTTAAAGTACTGGTTTTGGCACCACATGAGCGCAGGTACCAATGTGGTACTAGTAAAATTAGGATGACCACTGGGTTACAGTATTTGCTGAAGAAAATGATTATAGCTCCCGCTCCAGTCCTGATTTTAAGATGTGTAGCGAAGCCTCAATTGTTGTTGTTTTTTCTGGAGGGCATGCACACAGACAGGGCCCATCTAGATACAGTCATAGGTCATAAGGTTTATCTTTTATGACGTCATGAAAACTTACATTTTCAAAACGGACCTTCTCTGAAAGTGGGGCAAACAAGTGAGGGAAATGCTAGATTTTATCCACGTTTGGTGGTCATAAACAGGCTCTTGGGACACATTACTGCTGTAACATTCTTAAAAAGTCAATTTTTCAAAATAGCATAACGTTAAGGAACTTTCACTGCGTTTCCTGGAAGAGCATTTTTTTTATATCAGAACGAATAAAGTCCAGATGTGAGATGCCTGTTCACTGTGTCAGCCTGTAACTGGGCCTTTGAGTCTACTATTACACAGATGTTTTCTATCCCCAAAATAATTAAAAGCCTGAAGTAGACGACAGTCATTTATACACGACTCTAAGGTCTTCCTTGGTCAATGATTGTACTTTAAACCTTGTGGTGAATCTTCATTACGGATATATAATCAAACAGGCAGCTTTAGGCACCTCCTGTCAATCTGTGAGTGGAAGCAACTAAATCCAGACGGAACGCATACAAGTGTGTTTTCAAAGACAGTTTTGGACACGCTTGTCATTTATTTCTAGCCACTTAAAAAGCCAACATGTGTACATTTTTCTCATTATTTTGCTTTTTTTTTTAGCTAGGTGCTGACACTGTAGTCTAAAATTGGTTTTACCTCAAATCCTGCTTCTAATCTGATAAGAAGTCTGCTTGACACATCCTTTTACATTGAATCCCTGTGCCTATTCACCTCAGCTTGGTAGTAATGTATAAGGCCCCGTTTACACGTCATAGTCATCTTTAGTGTTCCTTTGTGTGCAAGTTCTTAAATTGAACTTATCTGAACAATATCCTGTGTTGTGGTATTTCAATTAACTGGAATCCAGTGTGGGGTGGGGCCCTATTGTAGTGAATCACACCTGAGCCATCATAAATTAATCAAATCTGTATTAGACACGTAAACAATGTGATAAAGAACATTTAACATTGATCAATCTAGGGATCTGCATATCTGGTCAGGACACTCCTCACTCGTTTGCCTTCACCTTCATTGTCCATTCGTTTTTGGTGACTTTATATACTCTGGACCTAGACGTTGAGTTTGCGACATACATGGCGGACAATAACTGATACAGTCTGCTTTGCCAGTCCAAATGCATTCGATTTTTTCCGTAGTCTTCACTCGACTGCCAGGTAATACAAAGCACACGCTACCTTTTTTATCACATCCACGGGAGCTTGCATTCTCGTTGTCTCTCCTTCGACAAATGGACAAAGTTTTTCGCTAAGTAGCATCACAGCTGACCCGGCCGGACATTGGAAATGTATCTTGCCGTTTGAAAAGTTTTGTATCCCAAATAGCTGCAATCGCTTTCTCTTAAGGTATTCATATGTGATTTCCACAAGCGTCTGTACATGTAGAGGAAGGAGAAACACGGCATGTCTGGATAACTCGCCTTCATATTTCCAGTGGTTAGCTCCTAGCTACGAAACCGCTTTATTATGATGATGGCTGTGGCGCGTTCTTTCTGACGTCACTTCCTGTGTGGGCGCTGTCTATCTGGTGTCACTTCCTCTCCGAACTCACTTTGTAAACGATCAATCAAATACAAAGCTAAGTGTAAAAATGTGTCCGAGGAGGTGGACCTTAAACGCTGGTTTAGTGTGGCTGAAACGGGGCTTAGGCTAAATAATAATACTTTAAGGGGTTAAATGACTTAGTGTAGACAATGCCTAAGTCAAGCATCTGTGTTCTTTCGCTGGTACTTAACTAAAGTTTTGTTTTCCTATTTCCTGTCACTACAACCCTGTGTTGTCGTTAACTGTGTGTAAATCTGCCAAAACCTTTCAGCACATTTAAATGCATTTAATGCGGTCAACTTTTTCTGTAAAACATATTCCTTGAATGATATATCATATAGCTGTTGATCAGGGATACTGAGTTCAAGCCCATAACCAGGATTTTACAAATATGCTGTTCAAAATTTGGTGGTTCAAAAGGTTGAAATTATGGATATTCCAGCGTCATGTGAATATTATTACCTTGAGCAACACATATTAGAGAATAGCAAGACCAGTTATTGCGGTATAACTATCACACTGCATAAAAGAGCTAGCAAAATGTAAGATACAAATACTTATTTTTTAGGAAATGATACAACATCCTAAATTAAGATTTGTAAATATAAAAATTCGCAAGACTTTTTTAAGCCAGAAAGAAGTATTTTATTCTAAAATCAAGCATTGTTCAACTTCCATCCATTTTCTACCGCTTGTGCCTTTTGGGGTCGCGGGATGGTTGGAGCCTATCGTAGCTGCCCTTGGGAGGAACGCAGGGTTCATCATGGACAAGTCACCACCTCATAGCAGGGCCCATCCATCCATCCATCCATTTTCTACCGCTTATTCTCTTCGGGGTCGCGGAGGGTGCTGGAGCCTATCTCAGCTACAATCGGGCGGAAGGCAGGATACACCCTGGACAAGTCACCACCTCATTGCAGGGCCAACACAGATAAACCAAAATATGTATTTTCTCAATTTTAACATTTTTAAACTAGAGTAGACAAAACATGATTATTCATGCTAAAATTAAGATTATGATATAACGTTAATTACTAAGAATAAGTAAATAGCTCTTAAAACTAGGAACATTTCAAAAAATGCTATTTTAAATCTTGGCAGATCAGCATGATTTTGTAACATCCCATCCATCCATTTTCTACCGCTTGTCCCGTTCTGTAGCCTATCTCAGCTGCATTCGGGCGGTAGGCGGGGTACACCCTGGACAAGTTGCCACCTCATGGCAGTGCCAACACAGATAGACAGACAACATTCACACTCACATTCACACACTAGGACCAATTTAGTGTTGCCAATCAACCTATCCCCAGGTGCATGTCTTTGGAGGTGGGAGGAAGCCGGAGTACCCGGAGGGAACCCACGCAGTCACGGGGAGAACATGCAAACTCCACACAGAAAGATCCCCAGCCAAGGATTGACAATTAATTAAAAAAAAAAAAATGTACAGTATATGCTAAAGTTCAAACAATTTAACATCATTAAAACATACATTTATGAAACATATTTCTACTTCAACTCTGACGGGGATTAAAACCCAGGACCGTGTGCTTTGCAAAACAGGGCTAGTTATGTGCGCCACAGGAGGCATTGGGAATACATTAGGGAAATTATGTAGTTGCAGTGCAGGTCCAAAAAGTCCACAAAAAAATCATATAAAAAAACACATGAAAACAAGAGAAAAACATTCAAGGCCTACTGAAACCCACTACTACCGACCACGCAGATGAAATCTTAACATTGCAACACATGCCAATACGGCCGGGTTAGATTAGTAAAGTGCCATTTTAAATTTCCCGCGAAATATTCTGCTGAAAACGTCTCGGTATGATGACGTTGGCGCGTGACAGCACGGATTGTAGCGGACATTTTGGGACACCATTGTGGTCAGCTATTAAGTCGTCTGTTTTCATCGGAAAATTCCACAGTATTCTGGACATCTGTGTTGGTGAATCTTTTGCAATTTGTTTAATGAACAATGGAGATAGCAAGGAAGAAAGCTGTAGGTGGGAAGCGGTGTATTAGCGGCCGGCTGTAGCAACACAAACACGTAGCGGCTACATCGTAACCGGTGTTTCATTGTGTACATTCCCGAAAGATGACAGTCAAGCTTTACCATTGGCCTGTGGAGAACTGGGACAACATAGACTCTTACCAGGAGGACTTTGAGTTGGATATGCGCTACCGTGAGTACGCAGCTGCGGCTTCCAAACATTTGATCACTTGCCCGTACGTGCCGCTATGTGCATGTCACGTACGTAACTTTGGGGAAATATATGTGCTGTATGAACTTTGCGGAGGTGAACGGTACTTTGGGCTGTGGGATTGAGTGTGTTGTGCGGGTGTTTGATTTGTATTGGCGGGTTGTATGGACGGTGGGGGGGGGAGGTGTTTGTTATGTGGGATTAATTTGTGGCATATCAAATATAAGCCTGGTTGTGTTGTGGCTAATAGAGTATATATATGTCTTGTGTTTATTTACTGTTTTAGTCATTCCCAGCTGAATATCAGTACCACCCGCCTCTCACAGCATCTTCCCTATCTGAATCGCTTCCACTGCCCTCTAGTCCTTCACTCTCACTTTCCTCATCCACAAATATTTCATCCTCGCTCAAATTAATGGGGAAATTGTCGCTTTCACGGTCTGAATCGCTCTCGCTGCTTGTGGCCATGATTGTAAACAATGTGCAGATGTGAGGCGCTCCACAACCTGTGACGTCACGCTACTTCCGGTACAGGCAAGGCTTTTTTATCAGCGACCAAAAGTTGCAAACTTTATCGTCGATGTTCTCTACTAAATCCTTTCAGCAAAAATATGGCAATATCGCAAAATGATCAAGTATGACACATAGAATGGATCTGCTATCCCTGTTTAAATAAGAAAATCTAATTTCAGTAGGCCTTTCGAGAACACGAATACATTAAAAAAGCACAGGGCTCATGCAACCAGCTGCTATTTAGCGAAGCCATTTCTACATAAAGCTACAAAAGTAAATCAACAACAAAACAAAACATTAGAAATAGATAATACATAATGCGCACATACGATTGCACCCTGCATAAACAAACAACAAAACAAAAACACAATTTCAACACAAACATACATTGTGGTGGCCTCTGCGCTGCTCAGCACCACTGTCTGCGGTGGCTGTGGGCAACACGGCCCGAGACAGGAACAGACCCAACAAAGCAACCAAGACAGTCGACCCTGTCCTGGGCTGCCCACCAGCTCTCAGCCAATGTCCAGTCCGCACGGATAAAGCGTCCGATACATGCTCATTCAGCCAGGACAAAAACAGCCAAGTAAATCATTACAATATCAAAACAAACAGTTATCAGTTAACAATTAAAAAAAAAATCTGTCAACTCAATTGAAGACCTAGTGTCTGAGCGCGTACTCCAATTGATGCATGAAAACATCTTCAGGAACCGGTTTCTCCTCTCTTGCTTTTTGTTAGTTTTTTCTGTTAGTCTCCCGCTTGTTTGTTCTTGCTCTAAACTAGGTGCATTCGTAACACTGTCATTCTCCAAAATGGCTTCGGACTTCTTTTGTGTTCCAGTTACTTTACTTTCTTCATTGCAATCTTCAGTATTGTATTCTTCTTCCACCTTTTCTCCCTGGTTGTTGTTCAGTTCAGTTAAATGTTGAACGTCTGGACTTGAATTTTGAGTAAAATAAGGACAATGTTGCAATAAGCGCATCCTTCCCCGGCATAGGTGGATTAATGACCGGGCCTACCGGGCCCAGGCCCAGGGGGCCAGAGGCCCCAAGGGGCCAGAGGCCCCAAGGGGCCAGGCCAACTTGGCCCCGCGGCCGCGACCCAAGCAAAACTACTTTTGCAAAAATAATAATCTTAAGCCCCAAGGGGCCAGGCCAACTTGGCCCCGCGGCCATGATCCATAGAGGGTAAGAGGCCCCAAGGGGCCAGGTCAACTTGGCCCCGCGGCCGCGACCCACAGAGGGCCAGAGGCCCCAAGGGGCCAGGCCAACATGGCCCCGCGGCCATGATCCATAGACGGTCAGAGGCCCCAAGGGGCCAGGCCAACTTGGCCCCGCGGCCACGATCCATAGAGGGTCAGAGGCCCCAGGGGGCCAGGTCAACTTGGCCCCGCGGCCACGATCCATAGACGGTCAGAGGCCCCAAGGGGCCAGGCCAACTTGGCCCCGCGGCCACGTCCCACAGAAGGCCAGAGGCCCCAAAGGGCCAGGCCAACTTGGCCCCGCGGCCGCGAGCCACAGAAGGCCAGAGGCCCCAAGGGGCCAGGTCAACTTGGCCCCGCGGCCACGATCCATAGAGGGTAAGAGGCCCCAAGGGGCCAGGTCAACTTGGCCCTGCGGCCGCGACCCACAGAGGGCCTGAGGTCCTAAGGGGTCAGGCCAACTTGGCCCCGCGGCCATGATCCATAGAGGGCCAGAGGCCCCGAGGGGTCAGGCCAACTTGGCCCCGATCCATAGAGGGTCAGAGGCCCCAAGGGGCCAGGCCAACTTGGCCCCGCGGCCACGACCCACAGAGGCCCCAAGGGGCCAGGCAAAATTGGCCCCGCGGCCATGATCCACAGAGGGCCAGAGGCTCTCAATCATTATTATCAAAGCTAATTCTCAAATTGGATGGATCACACAACCTCACTCACATATTCTTTATCAATTATTAAAGGTTGTTTCTGAATTTTGATCACAGAACTTAATGCAAATATTCTTGATTGATTGACAAAGCTCATTCTCAAATTTTGATTACACAACCTTACTCTGACAAATTATCATTATCAAAAAGCTCTATCTCGAATTTGGATCACAGAATCTCACTCAAGTATTCTTAGCTGTGCCCCTCCCCCATCGAGTCTTTCATAAACCGGTCTGTTCTTTTAGAATCTCCTCATTTGGTATTTTGAACTCGTGAGAGACTGCTCAAAATTTGGTTTCCTTTCCCTCAGTTCAGACTCAGAGATAATTTGAAATCATTCAACAAGAAGTTTAACGCGCGCACACACACACACACACACACACTTGAGTTGAGCATTACTTGGAAATTCTTATATTTTCCATTTTGCTGTTATTATCAGCATCTTCCCATTTTGTCCTTTTCTTTCGAGAAAGTTTACAGTCTGACATTTGTCACTGCTGTCAGTTAATAACTTTTTGGTCTTTGACCCATTTTGTCATTTTCTCGATTCGATCGTCACTGACCACTCTCTCCTGTCTGGCAGACATCGTTGCTGCCATCATAGCTAGCAAGCTGCCTGCAGCGGGTCATCCCTATGTTCCCCGTCCCTATGTTACCCGGGTCCTATGTTCCCCTCTACCGGGGAACTAAGGACCCTTTTTAAAAAAAAGTGTTGTATGTTCCCCGCTGCGGGGAACGTACAACACTTTTTCCAGAAAAGGGTTCTATGTTCCCCGCTGCTTCCAATGCGCGACTAAGTAAGACGCACGCAGACACTCATGACAGAGACGCGTTTAAGTTGTCGAAGGAAGGAAGTTCGCGTTTGAGTTGCTCTATCTGCTGCCGCACGCCCTGTGACAGGTTAGGTTTAGGGATGGTTTTGGTCAGGGCACAATTTCGCCAAAAAAGTGCTCCACAACGCCCTGTGACAGGTTAGGTTTAGGGATAGTTTTGGTCAGGGCACAATTTCGCCAAAAAAAAGTGCTCCACAACGCCCTGTGACAGGTTAGGTTTAGGGATGGTTTTGGTCAGGGCACAATTTCGCAATTTCGCCAGATACAATGCAGGGAACATAGGACCCTTTTTTAGAAAAAGGGTCCTAAGTTCCCCGGTCGCATACAAAGACCCAGGAACAACCGGGGAACATAGGACCCGGGGAACATAGGACCCGGGGAACATAGGCACGCTCCCGCCTGCAGATAGCAACATTTTGGTGTCCTTTGGGAAAATATTTAGAAAGAAGACAAAAGTACACACAGTTGTACAACTATTATCTTTATGATCTTTTTTTTGTTAGTTTCTCTGTTACTGTGTGTGGCCAATTAAGCGACTTTTGGCCATACCTGGCTGGTGACATTTAGCGACTTTCTGGTTGATGTTAAGATTAATAATAGCAACAGTTCTCTTCATCTTAATGCAATTTATTGTGTCTGTCTCTCCACATTTTGCCATTAGGTACTTTGAGCTCTTGTTGGTCAGTCACTCTAAGGTACATTGTTGCTGCCATCATAGCTAGCAAGCTGCCTGCAGATAGCGACATTTTGGTGTCCTTTGAGAAATATTAAGAAAGAAGACAAAAGTACAAGACATTGTACGATTACTATCTTTTTAAAATTATTTGTTTCACTGTGTGATTGACCGACTTTGCCGCTAGATTTCGCGTCTTTTGGCCATACCTGGCTAGCGACTAAAAACATCATTTAGCGACTTTTTGGTTGTGAAGATAAGTGGTAAAAGCAGATCTTCCTGTTGGTCTTCCCACATTTTGCCATTTGGTACTTTGCACTCTTCTTGGTCACTCCAAGGCATTTGTCCCTGCCTTCAGCTAGTCACTTGGCTCTTTTGGAATATATTTCACTGTAATTGGCTCTCTCTCTCTCTTTCTCCTCAGTACAAATCAGCCTGTTCCCTTGCCATTCATCACTGACCACTCTGCTCTCCTGTCTGTCAGACATTATTGCTGCTTGCAGATAGCTTGGGGTCCTTAGAGAAAATATCAGAAGAGAAAAGTACACAATTATCTTAATTATCTTTTTTATTCAGTCAGTCCTTCAGTGAGTCCCAGTGTGTTGGCGATTAAGCAACGTTGGCATTCAATTAGCGACTTTTGGCCATACATGGCTGGCGACTCAAAAAACTAGAAAAAAAGTACAAAAAGTTGTACAATTAATATCTTTATTATCCTTAATTCCCCTGAATCCTAGAGTGTGTTGCAATTAAGCAACTTTGCTGCTAGGTTTAGCGACTCTTGTTTTGGGCATACCTGGCTAGCGACTACAAACATTATTCAGCAACTTTTTGGCTGTTAAGATTAACGTTAATAAATTAAATCCTAATACAATTTATTGTGTTGGTCTCGCCATCTTGCTATTAGGTACTTTGAATTCTTGTTGGTCTCTGCTAAGGTATCTGGCTGTTGTCTTTGCCTTCAGTTAGTCACTTGGCTCTGGAATATATTTAACTGTACTTGGCTCTCTCTTTCTCCTCAGTACAAATCAGTCTGTTCCCTTGCCATTTAGACATTTTCTTGATTGGATCATCACTGACCACTCTGCTCTCCTGCTGTCTATCAGACATTGTTGCTCCCATCATAGCTAGCAAGCTGCCTTGGTGTCCTTTGTGAAAATATTTAGATAGAAGACTAAAGTGCACAAAGGTGTACAATTATTATCTTTTCAAAATATTTGTTTCACTGTCAGTGTGATTGACCGACTTTGCCGCTAGATTTCGCGTCTTTTGGCCATACCTGGCTAGCGACTGAAAACATCATTTAGCAACTTTTTGGTTGTAAAGATAAGAGGTAAAAGCAGATCTGCCTGTTGGTCTTTCCACATTTTGCCATTTGGTACTTTGCACTCTTGTTGGTCACTCCAAGGCATTTGTCCCTGCCTTCAGCTAGTCACTTGGCTCTTTTGGAATATATTTCACTGTAATTGGCTCTCTCTCTCTTTCTCCTCAGTACAAATCAGTCTGTTCCCTTGCCATTTAGACATTTTCTTGATTCGATCATCACTGACCACTCTGCTCTCCTGCTGTCTATCAGACGAATCAGTTGATTCTCTGCTCTCAATTGTCTATGCTAGTAAGCTGTTATTCTCTGCTTTGGAGTGTTGATGCTGGGTTGCTAGTTTTCTAAATCACCTCACACACTTGAAGGAAGCAGCACCGATCATAAACACACAAACAAACTCACACACACACACACACACACACACACATAGTTGGTTTATCTGTTGTGATAGGCAAAGAGCCAATGTGCAAAGAAAGAAGGGAAATATGGATCATAAACGTTTAAGTGGAGGAGCTAGAAAAAAAATTCAGCAAGAAAAGAAAAAAAAGGAATCAGTTTTACTTGAGAGTGTTCCAAATATCTCCAGCTTCTTCAGTACAAAGACATCTGCTGAAAGCAATTCTATAAATGCTACTGCAAATTCAGCTAAGGTTAGCAATGCACCTGAGCTAGCATGTAGCTCCCAAGATCCTGAGACCACTACAAGTGTAGACACTGAACCAAATGCTTCTGATGCTTATGATTCAACCAATTCAGCAGTAGCCAGTTGCTCGGATGAATGTGAGGTCACTGCACCTCTGGACAGCATAGAAAATGAGCTGAATCTTTCTTCAACACCATCTACAGTGACAACTCTACCTAGTGATCCCGCTAAATGGGCTGAGACCCTCACTGAGTCAATGAAGGAAGTTCTTATTCAAAGAGGTGCAAAATCATTTCACAACCGTCACAGCCATTATCCAGCTTCTGTGAGGAACAGTGGGCTAGGAGGCAAAACCCGATGCCTAAACAATGAACATTTTACTTCACACTTGCCCAATGGACAACGAGTACAAAGAGAGTGGCTGATGTACTCTCCCTCTACTGGTAATGTTTACTGCTTTGCTTGCAAACTGTTTTCCCCAAAAACGCATTCTTTTGTGACAGGCTATTGTGATTGGAAACACTCAGAAAGATTTGGTGAACATGAGCGAAGTGCTGAGCACATAACCTGCATGCAAGCAGTCTTGAACCGCGCCAAAGGTGCCACAGTTGATGCAGACCTGTTCAAACAGTTTCAGGCAGAGAGCAGCTATTGGAGGCAGGTGTTACAAAGAGTTGTTGCAGTCATTAAATTCCTTGCAGAAAGGGGCCTTGCATTTAGGGGTAAAAATGAATCGTTAGGGTCTCCTCTCAATGGGAACTACCTTGGTATTCTGGAGGTCCTGGCTGAATTTGATCCCTTTCTAAAGGATCACATCAGAAAGTTTGGGCAGATGGGTCGAGGTAATACCTCATATCTGTCCTCCACCATTTGTGAGGAATTCATTGAATTGATGGGTGCAAAAACCAAACAGGCTATAGCAGATGAACTGCAAGCAAGCAAATACTACTCTATCATTGTGGATTCAACCCCAGATTTATCTCATGTGGACCAATTGACATTCATATTCCGTTTTGTTAGCAAAGAGGGCAGTGTTGTTGAACGCTTTGTGGGTTTTGAGCCCATTACTAGCCATACAGGTGAAAGTTTGGCTAACTGTGTCATGTCTGTGTTGGAAAATCTAGGGTTAGAGCTGTCAAATTGCAGGGGGCAGGCTTATGATAATGCCAGCAACATGTCAGGGAGGTATAATGGGTTGCAGGCTCACTTAAAGAAAAGCAACCCATTAATACACTATATTCCATGTGCAGCTCACTCTTTGAATTTGGTGGGAGTCAACAGCATTGACAGATGTGGAAATGAAGTCTCTAAGTATTTTGACTTGATTCAGTCTATTTACAACTTCACAACTGCATCCACACACCGATGGGACAGGGTATTTGGCAATTCCAACATAGATCTCACACTTAAAGCTTTATCCAACACGCGTTGGAGTTGCCGTGCAGAATCTACCAAAGCACTGTGGCAGAACTACAGTAAAATAAAAGCAGCACTACAGGTTATTTCCACTGATGACACAGAGAAACGAGACACACGAACTGAAGCTGACAGTCTAGTGCGGAAGCTGGATTCACTTGAGATGGCCTTCATGGCAGGCTTTTGGGACACTGTTCTGTCCAGATTTCAGGCCACAAGTCTGCAACTTCAAAAAGCAGACATGGACCTTGGTACAGCAGTTAGATTGCTGGAATCTCTGCGCACCTTTGTTCTCTCCCAAAGAGATCTATTTGATCATTTTGAGCAGAAAGCCTTAAACATGTTGGGTGGCACCCCATCTTACAGGGCTGAACGGACGAGGAAACGTAAAAAGTTTGCTGATGAATCAGCATCCCCAGATGTTGTGCTTGAGGGAAGGCAACTGTTTCAAATAGAGACATTTATTGCCTCTATTGATCAACTGAGTTCAAGCCTTAATCACCGTCTGGAGGCCTACAAACATCTGAACAATTTGTTCAGTGTCCTTTTCTCTTTGGATACAGAGTCCAATGCTTCAGTCCTTCACAAGGCCAAGATTCTCACTGAATCATACCCATCTGACCTCAATGAAAGTCTTGGACAGGAGCTTATACAGTTCAAATCTTTTATACAGCTCAACAACACTGATGAGGAGAGGACCCCTTCAGGACTGCTCAAAACAATAATACATTTTGGACTACAGCCTACGTTTCCTAATACATACATTGCGCTACAGATTTTTCTCACTCTACCGGTCAGTAACTGTGAGGGAGAACGCTCATTCTCTCTTTTGTCAAGAGTAAAAAATGAGCTGCGCACAAGAATGACTCAGAAAAGATTAAATGCGTTATCTCTAATGGCAATTGAGAGTGAGCTGACAAGAGAGTTGGACTTCAATGATGTGGTGGATGATTTTGCAAAATTGAAAGCACGAAAGAAACCCCTTGCTTAAAGGTGCACTGTGTAAGATTTTTAGGTTATTTCCAGAATTCACCCATTCACTAATGTTAGGCTACCTGTTTTCATGAATACTTACCACCACCATAAAATTCTAAGTATCCATTATGACTTGGAGAATTGCACTTTTGCCATTTCTGGGAAGTGTCACCTGGATTGTGAAGATAGGATTGACTTTAGGCAGAAGCTTGGTGCTTTCTCTGGCAAACTGAACCTCAAGCTTCATTCTCTGCAGCTTTGCATTCTTGTGCAGACTTTCATCCACAAGGAACTTTTCAACTTCCCCACTATCGTGAAGGGGCCATCAAAAGATTTCAGTGTGTCCAGCATGTCTAGTCTCCTTTCTTTGAGCCATCTCTTGTTTCTCATCTGCCCTACTCTCGAATTTTGCCTTCATGAATTTACTCCAGTTGAGTTCAACCTCCCTTTTTGCTTGTGCTGCTGCCTTGAAACCTCTGAAGCTCCTGGCTCTTCTGTAAAATTATTGACCTATTGACTGCGTTCAGTGTGCCCAACTTCTTCAGTTTGTAGTCCACCTTGCCACATTGTCTCTCCATCCCAATGTTGTGCACAGGGGTGCCATCAATGTTACTAGCCTGTTCACTGACAGGGTCCATTGGGAAGGTCTCCTCATCCATCCTCTGCCTGGCCAGGACAGTCTTCAGATGGGGCAGCATGAGATCTGTCAGCTGCTTCACTTCATCCAAGTATTCGGCAGCCACGTCTGACACTGAGTTCAGGACATATCCAGTGTCTGTCCAGCCACTATAGCATTCTTGGAAATGGGCTATCTTGACCTGCATGCAGCCCTTGTACCATGAACTGGCCTACACCTTTCTTTGTGGTGCTCTCCGATGCATGTTATCATTTTACCTTTCTCCTTCTCCTCAAGCTTAACCACAAATAGATACAGACTTTGAGCCTCAATTTGCTGCACAGCTGCCGTTATGCCAAAGTGTTTTCCTAAGATATTATTTTATTTTTAATGATAGAAGGGAGGAAAAGGGGGCAAAAATCATGTCCGATTTAGTTTTTTGGGTGGGGTGGGGGGTTTATTTCATGATAGCTACCAACTTCCAATACATAATATCTCTCAAATGACCCAATGCACCATCACTGAAGTGGGCGTAATCATTTTCCAAAATGTTTATTTTTAGGCCATTTATCCCCTCCCCCTGTGTCTGTGTGAAACCTGTGCTTGTCAGTGTCTGTGTGGTATACCTAATAGTGTGTGTGCAGTATGTGCACTCTTCTGTACAGTACAGTGTGCATGTCTGTTCACAGTATACAGTATTTCTTGCATAGTGCGTGCGTGTGTGTGCGCCCACACGCGCGGGGGGTTGAGGGGCCAAGACCATGTCAGGCCCAGGGGGCCAAAATTTCTTAATCCGCCCCTGCCTTCCCCTCTCCCTCTGATTGGTCCTGCAAGTAGATCTTTCATCGTTTTGCTCAAGTTCTGAATCGGTGTGAGTGTTAACCTTTGCTTGCAGGCTTTGTGTGACATCCTGTTGATGGTTTGTGTTGCAATGGCCACTTGTGTTGCCTTTCTCTAGGTCCTGCAGCTTGTCGTAAAGATCCATGCATGTTTGTACGCCCTGGAGCTTCTCTTCCAACTCAAAAGCAGACATCTCACCCTGTTGCTCAGTAGAAAGAATGGCAGTAGCATGGTTCAGCAGCTGCTCCTTCATCTTGTGCACAGACAAAAGAAGTTCCCTCAGCTGCCAGCACAGCTCCCGAATGGACCTCCTTGCAGCTTCTGCCTGCGCTCTCTCTTTTGTGTGACTCCGCTGAAGCTGGTGTTTAAGGTCGTTCATTATTTTCCAGCTGGCATGCAAATTATCAGCGTGATGTTGCTTCTTTGCTTCGGATGTCTTGGGCGTTTCTCTCAGATGAATGATTTCTGCCCATGGCTGCGATGTGTTCGTGTTTTTTGTTCTTTTTCAATGGAGGTATTCCAGAAGAGCAACCTGGCCATTGATCTTGCTTCTCAGAGCCTCTCTTTCCTGTGGCTTCTTGAATAGGAGATGAGTTTGGTTGGCCTCGAAGTCTTCTGTGATGCCCGTCACAAAGTGGTTGATGTACGACAGCATATTAGCGTCCATGTTTGACACTTAAACTTGCAGACGCTGATCTTTGCATAACATTCCTTTGTCCATTTCAACCATACCAGAAGTAGTGTTTCAGGGTCTTTGAAGCACCAGGAAGTCCTTGTGACTCGGTCAAAGGACTCACTTTGAAGACATCATAAAGGAATTGGCCCGTGATGTCTAATGTGGTGTTAAGAAAAGGTGGGAGGGGCATCAGTGTGAAAGATTTTTTCGAGGAGTTACTACATTTTTAGCCATTTAACACACCTCATGTGTTTTGTTTTTTTGCCTTTTGGTTCAGGACCCTTTGGGACTGTGTGACAAAGGGTGGCACTTTCGTGACTTTTTTGTGAACTTTTGGATCTGCCTCCCGGGAGCCTTTTGGCCATGGAGACCAGCTGCTGGGTCTCTGCCACACGAGAGTCCGTTTGAAGAGACTGAAGAAGATGCGGATGAAGAGACAGGGCTGCGGAGCTGGCGCTGAGCGCCGGGATGAACAAGCTTCACAGTGTCTTGGCTGAATGAGCAGGTATCGGACACCTTGGTCTCCTTGGATGTATCCTCGCTCATCCATGTGAACTGGACACTGTCCAAGAGTTGGTGGGCGGCCGAGGGTGGAGTCGGCTCTCTTGGTTGCTTTGTTGGGTCTGCTCCTGTCTCTGGCCATGCTCCCCCCACCTCAGCAGACAATGGCGTGGAACACCGCTTAGGCCACCACAGTGTATATGTTTGTGTTTTTTTGTTGTTGTTTTACTTTTGTGGCTGTGTGTAGAAGTGGCTGGTTGCATCAGCTCTGCTCTTTTAATGTATTCAATGTCCTTTGTTTTCTTTGATGTTTCCTTCTTACACACATATTTTATGTGTGCTATGGCTATGAGTTTTTTTTCTTCCTTGGCCTCTCCAGGGGCCCAGTTGGCAGACCCGTCAGCGATCCTGTTCTTTCTCCCTGTAATGTTTGTCTGCTCTTCAATGGGATTGTGCTGGAAATCTTAATTTCCCCTCTGGGATTATTAAAGTATTTCTGATTCTGATTATGTCAACACACATCTAAACATTGTGTGGCTATACTGTTTTTATATAAAAACATATATTATATTGTTATGTTATGTGATAGTACTCTTATGTGATAGTAATCTTACCTTTGACTGCTTCACACACAGCAAACCCTCATTCTTGCATAGGAGAAAATTGATCTTGTGTTGCCATGACCATTAAGGCTGTGATTGGTCGAATCTCCAGGTCCATGGCAAGTATGGTCTTTTTCATGAGTGAGGGAAGAGTGGATCGTGAGATCGACAGGCGGATCGGTGCGGCCGGAAGGCAGAGCTCTCAATTTACCGGTCGATCTACGTCTCTATTCTCACCTATGGTCACAAGCTTTGGGTAATGACCGAAAGGACAAGGTTACGGGTACAAGCGACCAAAATGTGTTTCCTCCGTCAGGTGGCGGGGCTCTCCCTTAAATATAGGGTAAGAAGCCGCTGCTCCTCCACATCTAGAGGAGCCAGATGAAGTGGTACGGGCATCTGGTTAGAATAACGCCTGAACGCCTCTGTGGGGAGGTGTGTAGTGGTGAGGTGTGTAGGGCACGTCCGACCGGTTTCAGACCACGGGGAAGACCCAGGACATGGTGCAGAGATCTGAGATGTTTCCCAGCTGGCCAGGGAACGACTCTGGATACCCCGGGAAGAGCTGGACAAAATAGCTGGGACGAGGGAAGTCCGGGCTTCCCTGCTTAGGCTGCTGCCCCCGCGACTCCACTTCAGATACGCACAAGATGATGGATGGATGGATGGATGGATGTATATATACATATATATATATATATATATATATATATATATATATATATATATATATATATATATATATATATATATATATATATATATATATACACTAAAGGTATATGTATAGGTGTTATGTGATGGAGCTCCTAACCCAAAATCATATCTCAAATCAACATTCCCCATTGAAATTATTTGAAATCTAACTAATACATTCTGTGGCCCCAAAATACCCAATTTTAACACATTTTAATAAGAAAAAAATAATTTACAGATAACGAATATTGGATCAAAAACTATAAACAACTATTTATTATAATAATAATAATAATACCTGGGATTTATGTAGCGCTTTTCTAAGTACCCAAAGTCGCTTTACATGTTAAAAACCCATCATTCAGTCACACCTAGTGGTGGTAAGCTACTTTCGTAGCCACAGCTGCCCTGGGGTAGACTGACGGATTATAATTTACAGCAGGGGTCACCAACGCGGTGCCCGCGGGCACCAGGTAGCCCGTAAGGACCAGATAAGTAGCCCGCTGGCCTGTTTTAAAAATAGCTCAAATAGCAGCACTTACCAGTGAGCTGCCTCTATTTTTTGAATTGTATTTATTTACTAACAAGCTGGTCTCGATTTGCCCGACATTTTTAATTCTAAGAGAGACAAAACTCAAAACTCAATATTTTAAAGACTTGGTCTTCTTTTGTTTAAATACATTCATTAATTTTTTTTACTTTGCTTCTTATAACTTTCAGAAAGACAATTTTAGAGAAAAAATACAACCTTAGAAATGATTTTAGGATTTTTAAACACATGTACCTTTTTACCTGTTAAATTCCTTCCTCTTCTTTCCTGACAATTTAAATCAATGTTCAAGTAAATTTATTTTTTTTATTGTAAAGAATAATAAATACATTTTAATTACATTTTTCATTTTAGCTTCTGTTTTTTCGACGAAGAATATTTGTGAAATATTTCTTCAAACGTATGATTAAAATTCAAAAAAATTATTCTGGCAAATCTAGAAAATCTGTGGAATCAAATTTAAATCTTATTTCAAAGTCTTTTGAATTTCTTTTAAAATTTTTGTTCTGAAAAATCTAGAAGAAATAATGATTTGTCTTTGTTAAAAATATAGCTTGGTCCAATTTGTTATATATTCTAAAAAAAATTGTAGATTGGATTTTAACCTATTTAAAACATGTCATCAAAATTCTAAAATTAATCTTAATCAGGAAAAATGACTAATGATGTTCCATAAATTCTTTTTTTTATTTTTTCAAAAAGATTCGGATTAGCTAGTTTTTCTCTTCTTTTTTTCGGTTGAATTTTGAATTTTAAAGGGTCGAAATTGAAAATAAACTATGTTTCAAAATTTAATTGTCATTTTGTTTGTGTTTTCTCCTCTTTTAAACCGTTCAATTAAGTGTAAATGTCATTAATTATTAATAATAACATAGAGTTAAAGGTAAATTGAGCAAATTGGCTATTTCTGGCAATTTATTTAAGTGTGTATCAAACTGGTAGCCTTTCGCATTAATCAGTACCCAAGAAGTAGCTCTTGCTTTCAAAAAGGTTGGTGACCCCTGATTTACAGCATATACCTTGGAGAGCAGAATTCTACGGTATCGCCTGCAACCTGCTTCTCCATCAAACACAGCAGCAGCAGCTTCACCATATTTTAATTGATAAATGTCCAAACTTATTTTAATGCCCGTGGCTAGCCTCATCGACACATTTTGCTTCGGTACACACCACGGTCATGTTTTTCGAGACTTTCTTTAATTGAAGGAATATCATCTACTTCTTCTCAGCATGGTCCTTCAGACTGCTTTTTTTTGTTCCCATAGTTGGAAAAACAAAGTTATGTCTTTTAGTTTTTGAGTGAGACACCAGATGTTTTGATCGGATCTTCCGAGGTTCACTGTGACATTTGCCACGTCAACTTGTTGGGGAGGCTCGTAACCCAAAGTTTTGCTTGCAACCTAAAGCATAGCAATTAGCTGAGATACAGTTTGTATGCCAAAAACCTTGTGAGCTAAACCGAGGTACCACTGTATAACCGTGCATAAGATGATGATAGAGTGTTAACTATTTACCTGGATAATTTGTGGTAGATTAGTGCAATTTGTGTACTTCTATGTACTATTAAAAGCTGGGTTTTAATCTTGTGCATCTCTCTGGAAATCAGATTTGTGCTCAAACAGTTTGAGTAATGGGAGTTGTGATTGGATTCCCGTTTGTCTGGCAGGTCATACCACACATTTCCCAAGATAGCTAGTAGTGGAGCCCAGACAGGGCATACATGCAGCAGGAAGGAGAAAGTGTATGTGGCAAAGCAGAACACAAAAACACACACTGACTCCTCCATATCCTGCATATACTTGAGGGAAATATCAAATGTGATTTATCTGTGCATAAAAAAAAGAGACATTTCTCGTGCTGTATTTTCCTTCAAGCACATGTCTGGATCTCATTGATGTTTTCCACTGCCGTTTATGGTTTTCTGTCCTAAAGACTTTGTCCCAGTTGTGTGAAATTGTGGTTCTGTCGGACAAAACAGGGTTGCCACGGTGCACCGTTATCCACATAAACCGGGAGTAACCGGTTCAGTTTAAAACATACCAGTACCTCAGTGGTGCCCTGGTTACATGTTATTGTCCTGATCTCAGAAACTGAAAAGTTATTGACTAGGGCTGTGAATCTTTGGGTGTCCCACAATTCGATTCAATATCGATTCTTGGGGTCACGATTCGATTCAAAATCGTTTGTTTTCAATTCAACACGATTATCGATTCAAAAACGATTTTTTACCCGATTCAAAATGATTCTCTATTCTTTCAATACATAGGATTTCAGCAGGATCTACCCCAGTCTGTTGACATGCAAGCAGAGTAGTAGATTTTTGTAAAAAGCTTTTATAATTGTAAAGGACAATGTTTTATCAACTGATTGCAATAATGTAAATTTGTTTTAACTATTAAATGAACCAAAAATATGACTGTTTTTATCTTTGTGAAAATATTGGACACAGTGTGTTGTCAAGCTTATGAGATCCGATGCTAGTGTAAGCCACTGTGACACTATTGTTCTTTTTTTTTTTTTTTTTTTATAAATGTCTAATGATAATGTCAATGAGGGATTTTTAATCACTGCTATGTTGAAATTTAACTAATATCGATACTGTTGTTGATAATATTAATTTTTGTTTCACTACTTTTGGTTTGTTCTGTGTCGTGTTTGTGTCTCCTCTCAATTGCTCTGTTTATTGCAGTTCTGAGTGTTGCTGGGTTTGGTTTTGGAATTGGATTGCATTGTTATGGTATTGCTGTGTATTGTTTTGTTGGATTGATTAATTTAAAAAAAAAAATATATATATATATTTTTTTAAATCAAAAAAATTAAAAATCGATTTTTTTAAAATGAAAATTGATTCTGAATCGCACAACGTGAGAATCGTGATTCGAATTCGAATCGATTTTTTCCCACACCCCTAGTATTGACTGTACAGAGACAGGAGAAATTAAACGTTAAGCGGATTTGACAATCCCATGAAGAGAACCGTGCTTGATGGTAAAGAGCAGAGGAGCCAACACAGAGCATGACACAAAAGTATGAAGCACCCATTTGTCAACCTGACATTTAATACTGCCTGTTGGTGGTCAATGGGAGCACCAGGACAGTTTAAGAGATCAGTTATTGATTCAGAGCAGCTACATTCAGTGGATGGAAGTCACTCAGAAGGGGAACGTTGCAGAATCCTAATAAATACTAACAACACTGTAGTGTTACACTTTTGCTTTTACATGCATCTCAACACATTTTATTGAGCGTAACCCTTAAAAAGTGCACATGTGCAATCTGTTGGGTTAGTACAAGAGCTTGTAGACGTATTAATGGTCAGTCCAGCAGTTTTTCTGTTGAATCGAAGTGTCTAAATTAGTTCCATGGTCTTCGACATGTGAAACGTGTGGCACAATTGTATCCACCAGGAACTGTATTTAAGTGTGTTTGTTACTTTTGGCAGGTGAACAATGTATTATTGTGAGCTTGACTGGGGACTAGTAGTTTCTGCAACCGTCACAACCTAACCTAAACAAGTCAGACACTGACATGAATGTTTGTGTGTGCATTATGACAGTGGAGACAAACCAACTGTTTTGCAGCTAAAATTACTGGAAAAAGAGTCCCTTAAAACCAGTTCTTCGAGAGAAAATGGGTGGCACAATTGAGGTTTGCAGTGTTTACAGTTTACAGTATAGCAAATATTTACATTTTGCCACCTTAGCCACCTTGTGCTGCAAAGTTTCTATTCCTAACCATTGGCAAAAAGTGGAGGTTGAGTGGGGATGTGGTACAGGGCCCTGTGCACAGAGGGGCCTCTGGGCTTTTGTAGAGTTTAAGGATTTCTATATTTACCATTTAAATATGTGAGTTATAAAAAAAAGACATCCTTAATGTTAATATAAGATGAATATAGTTCCTTAACAAGGTTGCTTGAATCAAATTAAGAATGTCTACGACTACATACAGTATACCCCTTATCAAAAATACAAAATGGTTTGTTCTACCCGGATAGCGGCAAACCTTGCATTAAACACTTCACTCAACACAGACATCAAAACGTCATCAAAATCTATCTGTGGCAAGATTGGAGTACAAGTTTTATGTACAAGTTTCACTTTTGTACCTTATTGCCCATAACTGTGGTGAGTTCAAGAACCCTCGATTGAAGTTAAAAACACAGGTGCCGCTTGTTTTTAAAGACAGAGTGATACTTAAATGAGATGTATTATGCAAAACCAACTTTTCTGACCTATTGGTACCTGCTGTTGTTTATTTGGGATCTGCATAAGTTCAGAAAATTTGAAATCAAATCATTGAGGCATTGGGGAGATATTATTAAAACAATCTTGCTTTCCATTATACGTCCGCTAAACGATTTGTTTAGAATTTGCCACATTAGTGGCCTTTTTTCCCATTTGTGACATCAGCAGATTATCCATATGTTGTAAAATTTTACCCTGTCTGTAAAACATAATTGATGCAACATTTTGACCAAAGAACTAGACTTGTGGTCTACATGTTATGTAGACCACAAGGAAGGTACTCCTTTAACTCCAAGGAGATGCACTAATAATATAACCATAGTAATATTGATATATTATTATAATTAGTATTAACCACTGACGATAATCCCATGTGAATCAGATAATCTGTACATTATACTCTGAAGTAAAGAAAAACTTGACACATTTATAATCATATTTAAGTGAATAAGGACAGGTTACATGACTATTTAAATTTACATCCTGACCACTCTATATTGAACTATGGCTGTCAAATAATTAAAATATTTAAGGACGATTAATGGCAGTTTGTTCATTAGATATCATTTTTCTTCATTAATAAATTTACCCTAGACAGATCATTTTCAAGTTTTAATACCATGACTGGACAATTAGTTTGCTTTAATGAAAACTTTTTTTTTTTTAATTTTTTTTTTACACATGATCGTTTTTTAAACAGCTCAACACAAAGAAGGACATAAACAAGTGTTTAAAGACAATAAGAATAATTACCTGCAGTGTGTTGCTGTCTTGACAGATTTAGTATTTTGTAGGAATACAGCACTTGCATTCAAAGGAGGAGCTACACTTCCATATTTAGATACCAGTTTCAAGCATTAATGACACACAATTTGAATTGCTACGATCATAATTTCATTGTCAAAGATGTTTGGTAATGTATAATGTGGTATTTATACCTGAATAAATGCTTCTGATATTATGTGCATTACATGTTGTACAATTTATTCATATTTATTTTGCTGCGTGACAATGTTTTAACCTTCTCTTTTTATTAATTAAAATGTAATAATCAGCGCGTTAAACATTCTGTAATTGCGGACTATCAATCAGACCAGGTAATCAAAGAATACACTGAAGCGATGGCCTTTGAGACACTTGTGATTTAGGGCTATATAAATAAACATTGATTGATTGATAATATTGTGTAGTGAACTGTAGTTACACAATGTGGGCTACAGAGGGCAGTGGCAGGCATGCATGCAGTATTAAAACCTAGTCTCAGTGGGAGCGAAGAAGGAGAAGAAAAAGAGAAAGTGTTCCAGGATGGAGCCGTAGTGTGTGTGTTTGTCGCGCTTCTGTCTATTTAGTGAGACAGTGGTATTTTTAAACATAAATAAAAGGCTGACTTGTTCAAAGACAATCTACCGCCGTCATATTGCCGCCGCTATGACAATACACTTTATTTGAATAAGCCAGAAAACTTTTGTTTTTGGTAGAAATATCACAGAATAGCGTTACAAAACATATTTGACAAAGTATGGTAGCATTGTAAGACTATTTTCCGTTGTTTTGTTGGTTAGACCGGATGTGAAGTGTATCGCTATTGTTGTGAAGCCCGACGTCTGTGATTATTATGAGAAAAGACTTGACATATTTTGAAGAAGTGACTTTAGACTTCCTTGCTCCTGTCTTTTTTTCTGCTGAGCTTTAATTCCATTTTAAAGGCCTACTGAAACCCACTACTACCGACCACGCAGTCTGATAGTTTATATATCAATGATGAAATCTTAACATTGCAACACATGTCAATACGGCCGGGTGAACTTATAAAGTGCAATTTTAAATTTCCCGGGAAATATCCGGCTGAAAACGTCTCGGTATGATGACGTTTGCGCGTGACGTCACGGATTGAACGGAAGGACACAATGGTGTCCCAATACAAACAGCGTCTGTTTTCATCGAAAAATTCCACAGTATTCTGGACATCTGTGTTGGTGAATCTTTTGCAATTTGTTTAATGAACAATGGAGACAGCAAAGAAGAAAGCTGTAGGTGGGATCGGTGTATTAGCGGCTGGCTGCAGCAACACAAACAGGAGGACTTTGAGTTGGATAGCAGACGTGCTATCCGACGCTAGCCGCCGACCGCACCGATGATCGGGTGAAGTCCTTCGTCGCGTCGTCGATTGCTGGAACGAAGGTGAGCACGGGTCGTGATGAGCAGATGAGGGCTGGTGTAGGTGGAGAGCTAATGTTTTTAGCTTAGCTCTGTCGAGGTCCCGTAGCTAAGTTAGCTTCAATGGTGTCGTTAGCAACAGCATTGCTTGGCTTCCCCAGGCTGGACAGCATTAACCGTGTGGTTAAAGGTCCAGGGTTTGGTTCGGTGTCTCCTGATAGTTGAATTGAATTGAATTAATTATTTCAAACCTGCACTGTACAACAACACACTTTTTTTTTTTGTTTTACATTTTGGCAGAGACATTTATGCAAGGCTTGAAAAGGGGTTGGATGAAGCAAATGCTTATAATATCCCAACCCCTCTCACCAGAGGTGTGGACTCGAGTCACATGACTTGGACTCGAGTCAGACTCGAGTCATGAATTTGATGACTTTAGACTCGACTTGACAAAATGTAAAGAGACTTGCAACTCGACTTAGACTTTAACATCAATGACTTGTGACTTCACTTGGACTTGAGCCTTTTGACTTGACATGACTTGCTACTTTCCCCAAAACCTAAAGCTTAAAAAGTTATTTGGGAGCGCTCCGTAGCTTTCATTTTGTACGTGTCTGTCTGTCTATCAGCGTGTGTGCTGCGTGTCAGCGTGTGTGCTCTCAGTACAACAGCCAATCAAATTAGATCTACATTGTTTTCATCACACAGCATTCATCCAATCAAATTGCAGGACAACCAATGAACAAGAGTTGTCAAACAACGCGCCAGTGAGAAAGATTTATACCAAAGTTGGTTTCGTTCGGGTATAAAAACTACGACTTGGTCAACGAATAGCCGTATGCAAATCACGCAGTTGGAATATTACAGATGGAGACGCAACAACTTCCAACTTCGTTCGACATTTGAAGTTGCACAAAGAAGGGTAAGTTTTGAATGTAAGATAACGTTTATTGGCTAAGTAACATGACTTTTATTTGCTGTGTAGTTAAATGAGTGAGGCTGTAAACTCACTGCTAACGTCATAACCATAGACATCTTATAAGGGTACACAGCATCGAGCGCTACTGCCTACTGGCGCAGACGAGATGCGGGGCCGCCATCTTGGAGTGGTGATCCGCTCCACTCAGTGCAATTCATTTGGCAGGAGCAATGAACTGTCAACGCATTTAATTCATTTTACCTCACTGATTACCACTCATTTTCACACGCTTTTTTGTCATACGTGTAGCTATGATAACGGACACATGTTTTATTATTCATAGTTTGCTTAACAGTAATAGAATATTCTTATACGCTATAAGTGACCAGACGTCCGAGATTAAAACTGGGAATATAATCCCAGAGAAAGGGAAAAACGGTCAGCTATTTTTAAATTGAAGAAACAATATGATGACGTTATATATACATGCTACATAAACAATGTATGAATACATTAGATATCTATATATCTTATAGACCGTATCTCTGTTGCTGCAGCAGCAGAGAGTTTATTCTGTCTTGACACTTTGTATTGATATGTTGTATTACATTCTTCCCTTAAATGATAATGTTTACAGTGATTGTTATATATGTATTTTTTATGTATGTCGCTTTGGATAAAAGCGTCTGCCAAATACTTAAACATATATAAACACCTGAAAGTCTTTATATCAGCTAAAACCACCAATCTGTTTCACTGGATTCAGAATAAAACCAAATTCTGTTTTACCCAACAATGTTAGTATTTGAATATTGTTACTTGAAGACTTATTCCTGGTTACAATTATACTGTTAAGAAAGTATTGTCTTATATTTTGCCTAAAATGAGAATGCATTATAATCAATGGCGGCTGGTGAATTTTGTTTTAGGTGGGGCTGAAAGTTTGTAAACCAAACCCCTGTAGGGGCGTCATCCTCCCCCAGAAGATTTATTTGTGATTTTCACATACAAATATTGAAGATCTTTGCTCCTTCTCAACTCTGTGGTAATGTTATTTTCATAAAATACAACCAATACATTAATGTTAAATCTTACTTGTGAAAAGTAATCCCCCGATTCCTATTTTCAACAGTCCGCTCATTTGAGCAGGAAAACGCTGAACACCAGCCCGGCATCTTTGTTTTCTACCTGTCAACTGTCAGTTTAGGCTGCTCGCCGGCTCCTCATCACCACTTCAAGATGCAAATTGCTCGCGTCACAGCAACCAATATTGCGTCTACTTATAAGATGTTTATGGTTATAACGTCATTTCAAACACAGCAATATGTTGCGTCCACTGCAGTTTATATTTATTCATACTTTTTGTCAAGTGATTTTTTAAGCAGGGTTGCATGAGGTACCTAATCATAACGTTACGTTAGTCAATGTATCACACACAGTAACATAACATTAGACGGCGGTCAGCAGCACCGCGTATTTTAGCCACCTACAAAAAGACAAACATAGTCAAATAAAGGTCAGTTAAAATATATACTATATTAAGAATATGTGTACATATTGCATAGGGCCCTGACATCTAAAAAGTACAACTCTGTTCATTGTTATGTTCATGTATTTGTTATGTTTTTCATGTGTACGCACACATCAACACACATACAGTATGAGATGAGATCAATGAGATAAGGTAAGAACAGAATAGAAACTGCTGTGGAACTAGTTACAATGCAATATGCCATGGAAATACAATGTTAACACCTTTGTACAAATAAGTACAGTTGCACTTGTTTTTGCAAATGTGTTTATTCTGTAAAGGAATGAGTTAAATGTTTAAAATTGTTTAAACTATTAAAATGACTGGTTAATAGTGCTATTATGAATTGCAATGTCAGTACTATTTTCTTTCCTGCTATTTCAAATGCACTTGTTTTAATAAATAAATACAGCGGTTTAAAAGCATACACAATCTGTGTAAAAATATTAGTCTGTGGTTAAAAGGACTTGAAAGGACTCGAAACTCAAAATGCAGGACTTGTGACTTGACTTGAGACTTTCCAGTCTTGACTTTGGACTTGACTCGGGACTTGCCTGTCTTGACTCGGGACTTGACTCGAGACTTGAGGGCAAAGACTTGAGACTTACTTGTGACTTGCAAAGCAATGACTTGGTCCCACCTCTGCCTCTCACTCATTCCACATAAACAATATAATACAAGAACAATACTATACAAACAAAAACAAGAAAAGCTCTTTTACACTAACAATACAATAGTACCATTGTTACTATGAGACAAGACAAGACGAGACAACACACACACACACACACACACACACACACACACACACACACACACACACACACACACACACACACACACACACACACACACACACACACTTAGGCCCAAACACTCTCTGACCATACACCTCTCTCTCATCGCTCTGTGCTCAGGGCATCACTCTCTTTCCTCCTCATACCTCTTCATTACTTCTTTTTTAAACAGTCTTTTAAATTGAATCATGTTAGAACAGGTTTTTAACTCGTCCCCTAAGTTGTTCCACAGACTGACTCCACGCACTGAAATGCACATTGATTTTAAAGTTGTTCTAAATATAGGAAAATATAATTTGTTTCCTCTTAGACTGTAACTATGGTGAGCACCTCTATCCTGGAATAGGTTTTGTATATTGGATGGTAGAGAGTTTTGGGATGCCCTAAACATAATTTGAGCAGTTTTAAAGTTGATTGGTGGTGTTGGGGTGGAAGTGGTGTTGGGGTGGAAGGGAGAGGTACTACCTTTAAGGATGATACGGTCGCAGCTGGATTACAGGTGCCGGTTGCACCAGTGCTGGTTGAATCATTACTGGACCTCACCAACACCCAGCTCTTGTCTATGGCTCCAAGTAGCAGAATTTCTGCGGCCACACCACGGTAAACTGCTTCGACCGGCAGGCTAAACTAGACAAGGGTCGCCAGGGGGTCGTTGGACCCCCGGTAAGAGCTTGGAGAGGAGATAGGCACCACCAAGCTTATTTGCCTAATGAAATGTCATGATGGAAAAACAGTCAAGTATCTACATGCCGGATCGGTCGAGGCCCGGAAAAACAACGACCGCGCTACCCACTGCCTTGCCCCGGGGTGGGGGTGACAAGTTTACTACTGGGACAAGATCAACATCAACATCAATACCCAGCCTCTCAAAAAATGACACCATTATTGGAACATGGAATGTCCGCACACTGTATGCCTGTGGGAAAGTGAAGGAACTGACCCATGAACTAGACAGATACAGATGGGACATCCTTGGTTTGGCTGAGGTCAGGTGGACTAGCTGTGGTGAGACTACCACAGAAGAAGGCCACAAGCTATGGTATAGCGGAGAGGACTGTAGACATCAACATGGAGTTGGTTTTATTGTCAACAAAAGCAAAATAAACTCAGTCATCAACTGCACACCTATATCCAGCAGGCTCATCAGCATCCGAATCGCTGCGCGGCCCATGAATTTAACCATCATTCAAGTGTATGCCCCAACGACAGATTATGATGATGGAGCAGTTGAAACATTCTATGAGGAGCTAGAGAAAACCATAAAGAAAACTCCCAAGAAGGACTTTCTAGTCATCCAAGGAGACTGGAATGCCAAAATAGGTACCGATGCATACGACCACTGGGGAGGAACAGCGGGGCGGTTTGGGCTTTGTGAAACGAACGACAGAGGACTGCGACTTCTGGACTTTGCTAAAAGCCACAAGCTCACTGTAGCCAATACGCTGTTTCCACATAAAACCTCTCGGAGAACAACGTGGCATGCACCAAACGGAAAGATACATAACCAAATCGACTACATACTCACGCCACAAAGGTTCAAGTCAAGCATCAACAAAGCCCGAACCAGAACATTTCCTGGTGCGGACATTGGTAGTGACCACGATATGGTACTAATGACGCTTAAACTTAAACTGAAGACTCCAAAAAAACACACTAACCCACGCATCAGATTTACACAACAACCTATAGCCACAGTAATAGAAGACAAGCATGGATCTCTACTAACAGAGAAAGCAGAAATAACCCAACGGTGGACAGAGTATTGCCAGGAACTATACAACTATACAATATCACCAGACCCCACCATACTAACCAATGCCATGAAGCCCAGTGGCGAATGTGAGGATGCACCAATACTGCAAGCTGAAGTAGAAGAGGCAGTAAAGAGCCTAAAAATCAGCAAATCACCAGGCATCGATAACGTCCCAGCAGAGCTTTGGAAGCATGGGGAGCGAAGCATTATAATAGCACTGACACACATCTGCCAAAAGATTTGGGAAACCAAGCAGTGGCCCCAAAAATGGACCCAATCTCTGATTATCCCTCTCCCCTAGAAAGGGAATTCAAGGCAGTGCCAAAATTACAGAACCATCAGCCTCATCTGTCATGCTAGCAAAGTAATGCTGCGGATAATCCTGAACAGACTGAGGAACAAGGCAGAGGAATTCCTTTCCGAGGAACAGGCTGGATTCAGACCAAAACGGAGCACCACCGAACAGATCTTCAACGTCAGACTACTGATTGAGAAGCACCTTCAGCACCAGCACAACTTATACCACAACTTCATTGACTTTAAAAAAGCCTTTGACCGTGTCTGGCATGAAGGACTATGGCAGGTTGTCAGAAATTACAACTTCGACAATAATTTCATTCAGGTCATCCAAGCACTTTATACAGACTCAAGCAGTGCAGTTCTCATCAGCAACAGCATAGGAGAACCTTTTAAAACATCTATTGGTGTCTGCCAAGGCTGTCTCCTCTCCCCTGTCCTATTTAATGTCTTCCTGGAGAACATCATGGAAAAAGCACTCCAAGAATTCCACACCTCCGTTACCATCGGAGGAAGACCCGTCTCCAACCTTCGCTTCGCAGATGACATTGACCTTATGGGAAAAAGTGAGGCGGAACTCCAGGAACTGACCACCAGACTGGAGGAGGCTGCGAGAGCTTATGGAATGGAGATAAGTGCAGAGAAGAGCAAGATCCTGGTCAACAGTCACAATCACTTACCACCACCAAACATCACATTGAATGGACAAACCCTGGAGGAAGTAAAGGACTTTAAGTACCTCGGGTCCTTTGTGAGTGAAGATGGCAGCTCCACAAAAGAGATCAGAGCAAGAATCGGCATAGCAACATCAGCCATGACAAGACTGACCAGTATCTGGAAAAGCAATACCATCAGCTTCCAGGTGAAGGTCAGACTCTACAAGTCACTTGTTCTTTCCACCCTACTCTATGGTTGTGAGAGCTGGATGCTCACAGCGGACACTGAGCTCAGGATACAGTCCTTTGAAAGCAAGTCTTACAGAAGAATGCTACATATATCATACAGTGAACACCGGACAAATGAGTATGTTCGACATTTAGTTACTACCCATGCTGGCGAACAGGAATCTCTACTCTCAACAGTTAAACGTCGCAAGCTGACCTGGTTTGGTCATGTCGCAAGCTGACCTGGTTTGGTCATGTCACAAGGCACACCTCCCTGTCAAAGACCATCCTGCAGGGAACAGTAGAGGGGAAGCGGAGACGAGGCAGGCAGAGAAAGGCCTGGATGGACAACATCAAAGAATGGACTGGCTGCAGCTTCCAAACCCTGCTACGAACAGCAGAAGATCGTGAGCGCTGGAGATCCCTGACTGCCCAAGCATCCACCATGACACCCCTACGGCCTCCTAGGCCATGGGATGAGTGAGTGAGTGAGTGAGTGAGTGAAAGTTGATTACATCGTGCAGTTTAAGTTGCTTTAACTCCATGAATAGTGTATTTGTATGATGTCTGTAGTGAACATTGGACACAATCCTAATGGCCTTTTTCTGCAGAGTGACTAAAGGCTGTAGATGAGATTTATAACAATTTCCCCAGACTTCAACACAATAGTTTAAATATGACATAATAAATGAATGATACAATAACAGTAGAGCATTGTTATTCAATAAATGACATGATCTCCTCATCATTCCAACACATTTAGCAACTTTTATCCTCAGGTAACTTATATGAGGCTTCCATGATATATTTTCATCTATTACCACTCCTAAAAATGAATTTTGTTGAACATATTCTATTGGTGTATCATCAATAACAATCCTGATGGGTATATTACTTTTGCGATTGCTAAAGAGCATGATTTTGATCTTTTTTAAATTCAGAGACAATTTGTTGGTATTAAACCAAGTTTTTAACTTGATCATCTCCTCAGTTACAGAGGCCAGAAGTTGCTTCATGTCGTCACCTGCACATGTAGTGGTTGTATCGTCAGCAAAGAGGATGAATTTCAGCAGTGTTGATACTTTACATATTTCATTGATATACATTATAAATAGTGTGGGTCCTAGTATCGACCCCTGGGAGACTCCACAGGTTATGTTCATGAGTGTAGATTGATGTTGATCGATCTGAACAATCTGCTGTCTCTCATTCAAGTAGCTCTTCAGCCATTTCCCTGCCACTCCCCTTATGCCATAGTTTTCCAGTTTATTTACCAAAATCTGGTGGTCAATGGTATCGAAAGCCTTTTGCAAGTCAATAAAGATTCCTATAACAAATTTGTTTTTCTCGATACCATTAGTAATGTTCTCTATTAGATCACTTAAAGCTAATGAAGTTGACCTATTTTGTCGGAACCCATATTGACCATCAGATAATAATTTGTGCTTTTCAATGAAGCCACGAATTCTATTATCAAATAATTTTTCCAATATTTTTGACAACTGTGGCAGAAGGGAGACGGGCCGGTAATTTCTGAAGTGGTGTTTGTCACCAGATTTGAAGATGGGGATGACTTTTGAGAGTTTCATTTGTGAAGGAAATTGTCCAAGTTGAAAAGATAAATTGCAGATGTGTGTGAATGGTTTGATGATTTCTTCCGCTACTTTGCGGGCTGTCCTCATGTCGAGGTCATAAATGTCACGTGATGTTTTGTTCTTGCTTTTCTGAATAATCTCTAAGACTTCCTTTTCGACAGTCGGAGTAAGGAACATCGAGAAGGGATTTTTTTCAATAAATTCCGTGGGCTGTTCATCATTAATTGGGATTTTTTTTTGCCAGCTCAGGCCCAACTTTAACAAAAAACATATTGAAGCCATCAGCAATCATCTTCTTGTCACTTATGATTTGGTCGTTCTCAACAAAAAACTCTGGATAACAAGGACTGTTTGAACCATGCCCAATGATTGTATTTAATACCCTCCAAATTCCCTTTATATAATTTTTCTTTTGGATTAACAGTTTGGTAGTGTATTCTTTTCTGCTTGCTCTTAATATGCTGGTTAATTTATTTTTATATGTTTTGTACTTTTGTTCAGTTTCTATGGATTGATTGATTCGCAAGCCCTTTGGTTATCCATGGAGTTTTTGTGGAGTTAGTTATAGTGCATTTTTTGATGGGGCAGTGTGTATCATAAAGTGAGAAAAAAATGTCATGAAATAAATTATAAGCTGCATTTATATCTGACGTTTGAGAAACAGAATCCCAGTTTTGTTTCGCTAAATCATTCTTAAGTGCTGTTATTGATCGTTCTGTTGTGGCTCTTCGATAATATTCACTATTTACACGTTTGGATGTTTTGCAGTTAATATCGAACACCATGAACACCGGTAAATGATGACTGACGTCACTCACTGACAAGCCTCCAGTTACAGTCTGATCTACTATGTTACAAAATATGTTGTCAATAAGTGTGGTGCTGTGTGTTGTGATTCTTGTGGGTCGTGTGATCAGTTGGAATAAGCCCATGGGGAACATGGTGTCAATAAATTCTGCTGTGTGTTTGTGTTTATTAGGATTCAAAAGATTGATATTAAAGTCACCACATACTATATATTTTTTGTTTCTCTTAAATAATTTTTCCATCCATTCATTAAATATTTTCAAGTCGGATCCTGGTGTCCTATAAACGCAGCTTACAATAATGTATTTCCTATTTGAAAATGATAATTCCACAGTGACGCATTCGAAGAGTTCCTCAACAGCTAAACACATATCGTTTACAATACTACAGCTGATATTTTTGTCCACATACAGAGCCACACCTCCTCCTCTCTTATTTTTACGGTTGGTGCAAAACATTTCATACCCATTTAATTCAAACTCATTACTTGTATTCTCATTCATCCATGTCTCTGAAATACCTATAATATTAAATGGAGATTTGAATTGATTCAAATAGTCCTGGATATCATCAAAATGAGAGTATAGACTCCTGCTATTAAAATGTACTAGAGCTATGTTATTATCTTGCATAAATGTTTTATCAAATGTGACGTCAGTATTATATAAACAATCATTGTTGGTGTTTTGAGGAGCATTTCTATCTGGATCCATTTTGCACATAAATCTTTGTGATTTGTAGTTGATGTGGTCTGAGAAACTGATCGATTCCAAATTGTGGGAGTTTATCAAATCTTCATTCTCCTCTATTTCAGAGGAGAATTCACTATCAGAACTATCCGTATATAGTTATTTCAGAAACATGAAAAGAAGAAGAGGGTGTGTGATCATGGTCAGATAAATCATTCCTCTGTTCATGAAACATGAACAAGAGAAGAGGGCATATGGTCAAGGACTGTGGGCCACAGACACACAACACAAACATGCACACAACATTCAAACAGTAAGTACTCATACATGGACACTCCTATTCACACACACTCATACCATACATACTGGAAAATGCTGCTTCCATTTAGCATAGGATCGCATCAATCCCCTTCCATGTATGAATATGACATGACATGCCGAGAAAAATAAACATTCACGCACCTCCCCCAACCCGTCACCAACCCACCAAATGTCACGCGTAGTCGCCCCGATGGGCGTATGAGTCCCATGAAAAACGTAAAAGTTCCTACCAAAAGGAGAGTTCCCAACTAGCAGTCAGGTTTTGGACCAGTTCAGAGGCACATCAGCACCACCCCGCGGGGTAAAAAAAAATGAAGGCCAATACGAGACCAAAACAATAACAAGAATGTCACGTGTGTATCAGAGCCAGGTGTAACCTGCGCTAATCTCACTTCAGAGAAAACCAAAACAGCAACAAACGCTGTGAACAATATGAGGAACATCAACGCATGGGATTTTACATATTTACTTTTAAAGAGCAACATGAATGTGTGGGCTGGTAGATAAGTTAGGAGAGATGTATGTTAATGTCAACATTACTCTACTCCGTGAAAGTTAAGGTGTGTTAGCTAGCTAGCTAACACACCTTAGCCTTACCGTGTAGCAAGTCACGTTAGCCGTTTGTTCGCCTCAGTAGCTGGCTCAACACCCAAGTTGCAGCTAGCGGCTCGGGTCGCGATGAATGCCTTAGCCTCATCGACCGAGGAGAGGGATCTCCTGCCTGTCTCCACCATGATGGAAAGTTTGGCCGGGTAGCGCAGGGCAGGTCTGAGACCTAGCTTGAAGAGCTTCGACATGACATCGCTGTACTCCTTTCGCTGATCGACAACTTCGGGTGGATAATCCTCAAAGACCAAGATAGAGTGACCACGGAACTTCAGCTTTCCTCTCTTGGACCTCGCCTCCCGGATAATCGCGTCCTTTTCCTGGAACCTAAGGAGCTTGATGATAACTGGTCTCGGTCGCTGGCCTGCTGGAGGTTTGGTGGCGAGGGACCTGTGGGCGCGCTCGCATTCGGGTGGGGAGTCCAGGATGTCGCTGAAGACTTCCAGCAGCATGTTGGAGAAGAAAGCAGTAGGTTGAGGACCCTCAATGGATTCAGGTAAGCCAATTATTCTGATGTTATTGCGGCGGCTGCGGGACTCAAGGTCCAAAACTTTGACTGTCAGTTTGGTATTTTTGCCTGCTAGTGCTGTAAAGGATGTTTCCAGCGTTTGCACGCGGCTCTCCAGGTCATTAGCCGTAATCTCAAGATTTTGGAGTTTGGCAGAGTTCGCAGACACTGTGGCTTGTACTTCGTCCAGTTTGCTCTCTATAGCTGCAAGCGAAGTTTTGAAATCTTTGGATAGAGATTCCCGATGGGACTCGAGCAGAGTGGTCAAAGACGCCATAGACAGTTCGGGTTCCGCATCAGTCTGATTTCCTCTGGTTTTCGGCATTTTAGAATCAGAGAATAAACATGTGCACACAGCAAACTTATTGGTTTAATGTGTTGTTAGGAGAGAGTTAGTATCGGCGGATTTAAGGATAATTAGGCATGAAGGAGCGAGACTCGACACACTCAGCCTGCTCCCATGTGGCCGGAAGTGATAGTAGAAGTAATAGTAGTATTGTTGATCTTCTGTCTATCCTTCCAGTCAGGGGCATGTCTCTTCTGTTTCTATCCGCAGTTAAGCACGATGCTATCACGTTAGCTCTGAAGCTAAAGTGCTTCACCGATGTATTGTCGTGGAGATAAAAGTCACTGTGAATGTCCATTTCGCGTTCTCGACTCTCATTTTCAAGAGGATATAGTATCCGAGGTGGTTTAAAATACAAATCCGTGATCCACAATAGAAAAAGGAGAAAGTGTGGAATCCAATGAGCCCTTGTACCTAAGTTACGGTCAGAGCGAAAAAAGATACACCATGGCGTCCTGCACTGCACTCTAATCCTTCACTCTCACTTTCCTCATCCACAAATCTTTCATCCTCGCTCAAATTAATGGGGTAATCGTCGCTTTCTCGGTCCGAATCGCTCTCGCTGCTGGTGTAAACAATGTGCAGATGTGAGGAGCTCTTCAACCTGTGTTGTCACGCTACTTCCGGTACAGGCAAGGCTTTTTTATCAGCGACCAAAAGTTGCGAACTTTATCGTCGATGTTCTCTACTAAATCCTTTCAGCAAAAATATGGCAATATCGTGAAATGATCAAGTATGACACATAGAATGGACCTGCTATCCCCGTTTAAATAAGAACATTTCATTTCAGTAGGCTTTAATAAAGCAGTCCGAGTCATACTTGCCAACCTTGAGACCTCCGATTTCGGGGGTTGGGGGGTGGGGGTGGGGCGGGGTCGTGGTTGGGGGCGTGGTTAAGAGGGGAGGAGTGTTTCATATATATATATATATATATATATATATATATATATATATATATATATATATATATATATATATATATATATATATATATATATATATATATATATATATATCTACATCCTGAAAATATGCAAACAAAACTGTGTTTAGATAATTGATACTTCAAACTTGCATAAATAAATCTTAAGGAATATAACATAACTTGGCTTCTTAGAGCTTCAAAATGTAATGAATAAAATGCTTAAGTTGTTGATAAACAAGCAATTATTTTAATAATTAAATATGGTCATTTTAAATGAATTATTATGATCATTTAAAATTAATTATTTCAAATATGTTTATTTTAATGTATAATTCTATGGCTGGATGTAATGAGTCAGAAAAAATAAAAATAAAAATACAATTAATTTGAAGATTTTAGCAAAATATAGTAAAAATGTATTTAGTTTTTTTTTTTTTAAATTAATAAATATTTTTATTTTTAGGTAAGATAAACATAATAATACAATGTATCTCTAGTCTGGATGATTTAGTTCTTGTCACCCTGTTGTCCTCCCATCTCTTCCCCGAGGATGGCTCCATGAGCTTGGCAAACACCTGGAGATGCCCTACGTCAACAACACGGTCGGCGGCCCGTCGGTGCGCAGCTCGTACATTGCCGCCCTCTATTTCACCCTCAGCAGCCTGACCAGCGTCGGCTTTGGCAAAATGTGCGCCAACACGGACGCCGAGAAGATCTTCTCCATCTGCACCATGCTCATCGGCGGTATGCCGGACGCCTCGTATGAAAGAACGTGATTGGGCAGGCACGCTGTTTATATCGTGGGAAAGCGGACGTGAAAAAAGGCTGTCCTCACTCAGGTCCGGAGGCCACACCCCCTCCAGCTCCGGCTGAAAATTGGGAGATTTTCGGGAGAATATTTCTCCCGGGAAGTTTTCGGGAGAGCCGCTGAATTTCGGGAGTCTCCCGGAAAATTCGGAAGGGTTGGCAAGTATGGTCCGAGTAGCGATGTACATTTTATGTTCGTAATGCATTTAAATGTAATGTAAACACAGACGTGAAGCTCCTCCTCTCTATAGCGTTCGATTCAATGATGTCGTCTCACGGCGATTGAAGATAAAATTGTCCTGTCCTGTACTTAGAACAACTTGTCGTGACTTTAGACCTGATACTTCTATAATGTCCCGCTTTATTTGTAAATTTTTAGCTAGCTACTTTCCGCGCTTTTTGCTCCACAGTAACTGGACGCCATTTCATTTCCTCAATCTACGGAACGGGCCAAGGGTCAAAAAGGAGTCAGAACGTTAATTGCACATTTAAAAAAAAAAAAGCTGCTAAAGGACCTAATACATGTTATTGCGTTAACTTTGACAGACCTAGTAAAAAACTAACTTTTTTTTTTTTTTTATCATGGGAGCGTTATCTTTATATTTTCTGGATATGTTAACTCCATCTTTAAAAAGGTCAAACATGTATTTAGGTTTTTACATGTGTTTTAAAAAGCTGGTTTCAACCAAATCCATGCAATTATTATTTTTTAGTGGATGCAAACATAAGTGTGTGTTTATATAGTGGCGACATTGGGTTATGGTGGGATGGAGGGCCCTTATTGGAGTCTTATTTATGGGGGCCCATAATTTGGTGCTAAACCGCTGTGCCAATTTGCCTTAAAGACAAGAAACTAAAAAAAAAAGGAAAACAAAATCATCAGAATCAGCCACAACAGGAAGTACGATACGCCTACAGAATCCATGAGATTCATCCAGTGACATTCCATACTAGAGCTGGGTCAAAATAGCCATGTGCACCTATTTATAAAGTACGCACGGAAACATGCACACGCGCACACCCTTACTCTGCCTCATCAGTAGCAATTGTTATAGGCCAAAGTACAGAGGTCACATCATTACCATTGCAGTCATGGATCATAGATATCATAGATACAGCCCTCACATTAGTCCTCCCTTCATCATTCCCCTGTGACCTTGTCCGCAGCTGCACTTCCTTTCATCTTTACCATTTGAAAATGACCCAATCCTTCTCCTTCACCCAGAGTCTCAAGCATGGGTATTCCATCACTATAATCATTTGACCATCCATATTCATTGACAAATCCATTGGACCAATGGTAATACACGCAGTGCATTATGCGGAATCTTTCAAGGACCCCTTGTACATCCTGTTTGCTGCTGGGGAATCATGTTTCTTTCTGTCATTCTTTCTGATTTTGTAAACAGTTAGTTTCTGCCCAGTAATAACATTATGTGCAGTCCTTGCGGGGTCTTATTGACATGTTCCTTCATGTTATTGAAGCAGTGCTCGGTGTTGAAATAATTCCAACGTTGACACTGGCTCAACTTGACTGATACATCTAAAATCCATAAAGCCTGTATTCCTCTTCCAAAAACCTGATATATCTTTTATAGAAATATTCCAAATGCATATTAAAGGATACAATAAAATATGACAACTGAATGATGTACTTTCCAGCTGAATTCATTTCAGTATTGTTATGGGGTAGCTGCTGTGGGCGGAGGGAGCTGGCAGGAGCTGTTCTCTCAGTTTGAGAGAATCATCTTTGGAAATGAGCAATAAAATGTTTGATGCCTCATACGTGGTTCACTAGAGCTGAGCTCGAATGTGCGGAAAAATATGACACACACGGAGCATTTGTTAAATTAGCATACAAATTGCTGATATATTATCTTATGTGTTTTCCCAAATCTGGCGATACAGCATTTTTCTGTCAAAATGTTTGATATTCTGCACTACATGCAGCTTTGGAAGCAGCTTTGTGATGTTTTACACTGATGAAATAAGCAGGCAGCTTAGCAGAATGTTATCACTTCTATTTAGTCACACTGTGCCGAGCACTCATGCATAATTTTGTACATAAGCATTTACAAAACTCTTGTCGTCTGTTAAGCAATATTTAACTGAGTCCTCTGGCCGTCCTACTGCCCTTATTGTGATTTATTCAGTATCTAACATCGATCGGCTTTGGGAGTTCAGATTTTTGAGTCCGGCACTTTCTTCTGGGGCTTTGGTGGTAACCATGGCTCCTGCAAGTCCAATGTCAGGCTTTGATGTATGGATGGAGGCGTTTTGTTCAAAGGGACAACCTTTTCTGAGCCCTTCTTTGAAATGATAATGCTCCTGCTTGCTGCAGGTGGAGCTTCTGCTTGGGGTCAATCAAAGTCAAACGGAGGAGCTGCTCACAGCTTTCCCCGGGTGGCCGACGCCAGCGCCTTGGTTGATGTAATGTCGTGGAGATGAGAGGCTTTTAAAGCAGCAGACCGTACTCATGACGGGATGTTTCTGCCATGTTCGTGAAGAAGACTTCATGAGATACGTACTGGCAGCGCCGTCCTTCAGTACTCACCGGCGGGTGTCTGACTCGGCTCGACTCATGGAAAAGACGACAGTTTTGCCTTGCAGAACAACTACTACGATTAGACGTAATTGTCGACAAATGTTGACAATAAAATTTGTCGCCGACAATTACATTTGTTGACAATAGAAAAACATGCACCTGGGGATAGGTTGATTGGCAACACTAAATTGGCCCTATTGTGTGAATGTGAGTGTGAATGTTGTCTGTCTATCTGTGTTGGCCCTGTGATGAGGTGGCGACTTGTCCAGGGTGTACCCCGCCTTCCGCCCGAATGCAGCTGAGATACCCTAAACGGGACAAGTGGTAGAAAATGGATGTATGGATAGTTGTGACGTCATCACTTGTGTTTTTCCGGACAGAAGTGGGTCTGCGCCGCCACTCGCAAAAACATCGGCAGTGAAATCATTTTAAGTGCGAGAACATTTCCGTACACGCTAAAGGCTGAAATACTGTATACTTTTGCATGACTGACTGGCTCCTCCATTTCCTAGGCCTCCAGCCGACCTTTATGCACACCACCAAAAAGTGTAGCTTGGCGTCAGCGGCTACGCGTGCCACAGGGCTGTGATTGGTGGGCTTACTACATCATTTTGTGGGTTTTCCTTCTCGCCAATGCTCTGCCACGACTCGTTCAGGGGACCTTTGCAGACGTCTTCTCCTCCAGTTGTGGAGCAATATGGACCATAAAAGTTACTTGTTTGAAAATGATTAGGTGGCGACTTGTCCAGGGTGTACCCCGCCTTCCGCCCGATTGTAGCTGAGATAGGCTCCAGCGCCCCCCGCGACCCCGAAGGGAATAAGCGGTAGAAAATGGATGGATGGATAGTTCCAGCTCCAACAGCAATGTGGATGTCGCTTCAGTTGCCATGGTTTACAGCTACAACACACAAGAAGCTAATAGCTAGTCAACCAGCCTGCTCAGTGGCCTTGTGGTTAGAATGTCCGTCCTGAGATCAGTAGGTCGTGAGTTCAAACCCCGGCCGAGTCATACCAAAGACTATAAAAATGGGACCCATTACCTCCCTGCTTTGGCACTCAGTATAAAGGGTTGAAATTGGGGGTTAAATCACCAAATGATTCCCGAGCACGGCCACCGCTGCTGCTCACTGCTCCCCTCACCTCCCAGGGGGTGGAACAAGGGGATGGGTCTCCACCTCATGTTCTCTTCATCTTTTTGCTCGATCCACTACCGCACTATTATCTTACTAGCCTTCCACATACACTATTATTTATTTATGTACTTGTATATATTTTATATAATTGTAAATATTTATTGTGCTGTGTTAGCTTTGTGTTTATTTTTTACATTGTACAAAGAGAGCAAAGACTATCAAGTCAAATGTCTAGTGTGTTGAACATACCTTGCCAATAAAGGTGATTCTGATTCTGAAAAGAGTTGTGGTTGCTCACTCAGGAAAACACTTTCATTTGGCATTTTGGAAAGGAATTGCGAGCCACTTATCAGCCTGCCCGCCAGCTACGTGTCACAAGAGTATAGTTCATCCTTTAATGCGTTTGTACTTAGCACTCTTTGTTACTATTCTAACTATTCTCTCTTTGTTTTTACCCCTTTGTGCAATTAGTTTGGTGAGCTGTACTGTAAACGCAGTAACCAAACGAAACCACCGTGGCTATTTTCTGGTGTATAACACCTTCTTCATTTTATTTCACCTACCGTATTTTTACGACCATAGGGCACACCGGATCATAAGGCACATTGTCGATGAGCGGGTCTATTCAGGTCTATTTTTATTAAAAAAGGCACACAGGATTATAATTTGCATTAATGGTGTCATATTATGATTTTTTTCTAAATTGAAAACACTTCCTTGTGGTCTACATAACATGTAATGGTGTTTTTTTGGTCAAAATGTTGCATAGATTATGTTTTACAGACCATCTTTGAGTCTTTTTCTGACAGTCGCTTCAGGATGCGCTGTTTTGTGGGCGTTCTTATTTACGTGGCTCACCCTCGACAGCGTCTTCTCCCCGTCATCTTTGTTGTAGCGGTGTAGCGTGCAAGGACGGGTGTTTTAATGACATTCAGACTTTACTTAAATCAATAACGGAGCAGCATCTCCACATCCGTGGCTCATTAGTGCAACAACAAAGCCGGAAATGTGTCACTTGAAAAACCGTCCAACCGGAACTCTCTAATAACTAAAGTTCTGTGGGTGAACTACACCGGTAGTTTTTAGCGCTTTCATAGCAAGTGTACTGACATATATAAGTTACAACTTTACACTACTTTATATTACAAAATGGCAACAGCAGAGGATGAATGCCCCATATCAAGAAGAAAGACAAAAAGCGGAAGATTATCGACTACAATCACGCAGATCCCAAATACAGATCAGCAGGTACCAGAAGGTAAGAAAAGTTGGTTTTGCATAATATTGCGAAACAAAACACCAGATAATATGTCTGCTAACAGGTGCCATTTTGCGGTCCTTATACACACGCCATAATATTACTTGTATGTTGAAGCCCAGTACGCCTGACCACAGTAGTCGTAATGCTCCGAAAATCCATCACGCTGTGTGGCTTGAGTTTACCAAAGGTGTAACAAAACATTTTGACAGATGTTTGAGTGCCGTGTGTAATGTTCTATATTCTCAATGGGACATTTAAAGTTTTGGTGGTGTTTATTGGCGTCATCTTGCAGTCTACACGTATCTGTCTGTGACTGCCATCTAATGGTCACAATAATCATTACATCATGTACAAAATAAAATAGCTTTGAGGTCGGTAAAAAGCACAACCAGAATTATTCCATACATTAGCATCATAATAATCCCCTCAATTCCCCCCAAAAATTCATTAACTCGCTGGAATATAAAGACAATTTAACATACATCCATAAACGGGGATGCATTTGTAAAAGTGCAATATATTTATCTGTACAGTAACCTATTTATTTATATCTGCACCTCATTTCTCTTTTATCCTGCACTACAACGAGCTAATGCAACAAAATGTTGTTGTTATCTGTACTGTAAAGTTCAAATTTTAATGACAATAAAAGAAAGTCTAAGTCTAATTAGGCACACAGGGTTATAAGGCGCACTGTCCATATTTGAGAAAATGAAACGATAAGTGCACCTTATAGTCCGAAAAATGCGGTAATTTTATATCTCAGCAAATGCCATCTTTACTCAATGTTGTGTTTGTCAGCAGTGTTTGTCTCAGTGGTCCTTACCAACCTTCCCTTTTGCAAGTGCAATGAGACAGGATGGTCTGACGTGATGCATTGTGTTGCACTTGGATTTCTGAAAAATAAAGTAGAATTAATGCATGGATCACATTTGAAAATCAATCATCTGATTCAGAAAGCAAACTACAGTGTGAAAACATACTAACAGTGCAGGGTTTACAAGGCTCTAACTGTAATGTGGCCTTCAAGAGGGTTGTTGTTGCCTGCTTTTTTCAGGCCGCTCGCTCTGTGAGCCAAGAGACGCAGGTGTGTGTAATTACATCAGCAATAAGGACTGGACGCGGTCCACCTGCCTCAAAGTGAACCCTGTACACTGCAGACAACAAAGGAGGCGAACTCCCGCTGATGATGCCTTTGATGATGCAGTCTTTTATAGGAGAATATATTTCTGGCGGCGGAATAATTTGCTGGCATTATTCAGTCTCTCTGGAACAATGACATGCACTATCCATGTATGATCACATGCAACTCTTGTGATATATGGAAAGCCGTGTCAGAAATGAATAAACTTAACAAGAAATAATCCAGTGGGAACTCAATGGCTCCAACACAAGTTCAAACAATCAGTTCCAAGATGCATGTTACCTTCTACGTTGTTATAATTTCGTTGTTAAAAAGAGAACTATCATTTTCCAAGCGTTGGTCAATCTCTGCTGATGTTTTAAGTCACATTCTAACATTCTTAAATATCATACAAGTAGAGAGCGCTATGGTATTCTTAATCATTGACTCACTGATTTAAAGTTTTTTAAGATTTTCTGCCGTGACTTCAAGACTGATGATTGTTTGAACTTCAAGTTTTGACCAAGTTTAACTTTTAAGGCACCTTTTTAGAAAAAAAATATTCTGCTTCAACTTCATTGTCGGTATTGAGCGCTTGCATTAGTACTAAGTGATTCAGTGGCCTACTATGTTCAGGTGATTTTGACTTTGCATTACGCCCCTTATAGGATCCCCCGGAACAACTCAAGACATGCTCTGGTTTGCACTCTAGTGGTTGTCATTGTAGTTATCTTTGTGAGGGCAGAATTATTGATGCATTGATTACATTGAATCTCATTAGATTGTGCTAGTGAATCTAATTGGGTTGTTGGTGTGTTTGAGAGAGTGCATTCATTATAAGCAATGTTTATGTTAAGTGACTTTGATAATTTGGTGACCTACAAAGGTTGCACTTGCATTCGGTGCATGATGTCTGCTCGCTACAACCTTGAACAAAAGGAAAGTATTATTTCAACAAACATCAATAATGTATATCTGCTGTTTTAGAGTCTGCTTTAGCTGATGCTTTGTTGACAGGCAAGTGGTTACAGCTCTCTAATGGGTTCGAGCAACAGCTGCGGTGAGCATGCAAGGGCAACTTTCAGTGCCTCATCTTGTTTGTGAAAGATTCAAGCTAGGAACACAAGAGGCCGAAAAATGCATAAATTGTGCTTGCATGTCTTAGACTGTTGCTGCCTGATGGTGCCCCCGATTTGATTATGGGCACGGGTGGTGACAACTCATCTGTTGCCAGCCAGATGAACTCGAAACCACAATTATGCATCACTGAGTGACATACTGTACATCAAACAAACTTACGATATAATATTCTCTCAAAATAACAACATTCAAAGTGAGAAAATGGTTTGTAATGTCCTCCTTACGTGGGTGTCAATTACCTATCTGTACATCATACGCAATTGAGATACATTCGTTTCGAGTTGACTTTAACCATGTAGGCCTGCATAAGGTTGTGGAAACAATATAACAGCTTGAGAAAGACATATTGGTCAATGGTCACATCTATTCAGCTAGGTTTGTTGAAGGGGTCATACCATGATTTGGTTTTCTATATTCAAAACACTTCCTTGTGGTCTCCTTAACATGCAATGGTGGTTCTTTGGTGAAAATGTTTTACAGACCTACCTTCAAGCCACTTTTTGGCTCCCCCTGAAGACAACTCGTTTTGAGAGGCATAGTTGTTAGATAAAAAATGAACCCCTCCAGCTGACTAAAGCCTGGTGTATACTCCTGGTTTTCGTCCTGGTCGTGGAACTGTGGACCAGCTCTATACTCTCGGCAGGGTCCTTGAGGGTGCATGGGAGTTTGCCCAACCAATCTACATGTGTTTTGTGGACTTGGAGAAGGCATTCGATCGTGTCCCTCGGGAAGTCCTGTGGGGAGTGCTCAGAGAGTATGGGGTATCGGACTGTCTGACTGTGGCGGTCCGCTCCCTGTATGATCAGTGTCAGAGCTTGGTCCGCATTGCTGGCAGTAAGTCGGACACGTTTCCAGTGAGGGTTGTACTCCGCCAAGGCTGCCCTTTGTCACCGATTCTGTTCATAACTTTTATGGACAGAATTTCTAGGCGCAGTCAAGGCGTTGAGGGGATCCGGTTTGGTGGCTGCAGGATTAGGTCTCTGCTTTTTGCAGATGATGTGGTCCTGATGGCTTCATCTGGCCAGGATCTTCAGCTCTCACTGGATCGGTTCGCAGCTGAGTGTGAAGCGACTGGGATGAGAATCAGCACCTCCAAGTCCGAGTCCATGGTTCTCGCCCGGAAAAGGGTGGAGTGCCATCTCCGGGTTGGGGAGGAGATCTTGCCTCAAGTGGAGGAGTTCAAGTACGTCGGAGTCTTTTTCATGAGTGAGGGAAGAGTGGATCGTGAGATCGACAGGCGGATCGGTGCGGCGTCTTCAGTAATGCGGACGCTGTATCGGTCTGTTGTGGTGAAGAAGGAGCTGAGCCGCAAGGCAAAGCTCTCAATCTACCGGTCGATCTATGTTCCCATCCTCACCTATGGTCATGAGCTTTGGGTTATGACCGAAAGGACAAGATCACGGGTACAAGCGGCCGAAATGAGTTTCCTCCGCCGGGTGGCGGGTCTCTCCCTTAGAGATAGGGTGAGAAGCTCTGTCATCCGGGAGGAGCTCAAAGTAAAGCCACTGCTCCTCCACATCGAGAGGAGCCAGATGAGGTGGTTCGGGCATCTGGTCAGGATGCCACCCGAACGCCTCCCTAGGGAGGTGTTTAGGGCACGTCCGACCGGTAAGAGGCCACGGGGAAGACCCAGGACACGTTGGGAAGACTATGTCTCCCGGCTGGCCTGGGAACGCCTTGAGATCCCCCGGGAAGAGCTGGACGAAGTGGCTGGGGAGAGGGAAGTCTGGGCTTCCCTGCTTAGGCTGCTGCCCCCGCGACCCGACCTCGGATAAGCGGAGGAAGATGGATGGATGGATGGATGGTATACTCTTGCATCACGTAGCTTGCGTCCCCTCTGACACTGTCTTGTTTGATTTATAGTTCTTCCCTGGAAGTGGCATCAGACTTGTAATTCTCTTCCAAAACACTTAGGGGCAGTGTCTCCAAAAGGAGCAACAGCAGCTGTCGTTGACTCGATACTGTATTAGCTTTTTGTAAAGAGTGAAGATAGACGACAACCACAACATTGACACGTTTGTCTACACTGGAACTAATCATTCAGAATCATCAGTTTACTTATAATTGATGTTTTACTTATAAACTAGAGGGAAATACCTTCTGAACGAGTCGCAGCAGAGAACGCTATTATTATTTGCAACGCTATTCAGCTGTTTGGCACATATGGGACAAGAGAGAGCTATCACATAAATAAAACTGTTCAATAAATATTATTACGCTGGTGTTAATCTGTATGGTCGTGTTTAGAGTTCACAAATGTTCGTAAATATACTGTGCGTGAATAATTATTGACAGGGAATGAGAAATGTTGTGTGTGAGAGAAAAAGACGTGTGTGCATGAGAAACAATATGTGTCGGAATTGAACCTGTTGTTAGCACAAGATTGACGATAAAAGTTGAAAAGAGTGTCTTACTTAGTGACTTCTTCTGGACGCAAAAACAGTATAATAAGTTAATAAAACACATATTCAGTAATTATTTTTAGAATGCATCGAGATATTATAAATTTTCATGCAAATGTTTTAATCACTGTTGGGGTTTTTTCATACAATATTTTGTGCATTTTTAGCACAAAGTCTGCTTGCTTGTGTTCAAGGACCCTCCTTGGCAAAAACTGATACATATACAATATAACCTCAATGACATGACAGACTGCTACATGGTGTCAAAGTGGTTTGTTAGCTGCACAGTCAGGAGATTTGGGTTTGATTCTCCTCATGCAGGCCTGGGTTTTCTCCCATATTCCAAATATGCATGTTAGGTAAACACTATTAATTTAATTGTTATAGATGTGATGGTGAATGTTTTTTTTTTTTGTCTTTATTTGCCCTTTGACTTGCGACAAGTCCAGGATGTCAGAGTCAACAGATTTTTACTTTTACAGAGCTTACTTTTCACCCTAGTCCTGGAAAATAAGAAAATACAACAATAAATATCTCAGGGCATTTAGACGGTCAGAAGACATTTTGACTCTCATCGGAGCAGGCTTCATCAGTTCATGCACATAGACTTGGATTAGTCAAGTTTTGTCTGAAAAACTAGATCCGACCAATTTAATCTAAATCTATGAGAACGAACAGGTGAAGCTTGCTCAGATACGAAGTGAAACATCTTTTCAGACAAACTGAACAATCCAACTGTGTGTACAATGACCTGAATGAATGAGAACATCCGTAGACACAATATACACAATGGGCTATATATACTGAACAAACAAAACAGTGATTTTATTATTCATTAGGTAACACATTCACAAAAAGTACATACAAAAATTAATTAAGATCAATCAAAGTTTCTTTATATAGCAATTTTCATACACAGGCAACCCAAAGTGCTTTACACCAAAAAAAAGGAAGACAGAAGAGAAGACAACACTCGCGTGCATACACAATACTAATAACAATAACCAAACATGGTATTGCACTGAATATTGAGGAAACGCCACTAAAATTAACGCCATGTAAACAAAATGTATGATACATATTTTAAAATAAATGTAAAAAATGAATATTATACATTAATAAATGAATGATAACATAACATTGAGAGACTTGGAGTCATAGTAATAGCAATAAATAAAATATAAATTAACGGAATATAAATAAAAATAGAAAACCTAAGAAGATATACCCAATAAAAGAGCACATAAAATATCCCAGAATAAAATATAAAGTATATAGTCTCAAATGTCAATAAAATCATGACAGGTATAATCTGCACTTTAAAAGGGAAGATAATATAATTGTTCTTTTTTTATTTATTTATATGTAGGCAAGTGATCGCTTTTACAATATATATATATATATATATATATATATATATATATATATATATATATATATATATATATATATATATATATATATATATATATATATATATATATATATATATATATTTTTTTTTTTGTGTGTGTTTTTTTTTGTTTTAGTAAATATAAGTTTATTCTGCATTATAAATTATAAATAAACTCGCCTGAGAAATTACTGCAATAGTTGTGTACATTAATTCTGGCTTATTCTGCTTATTGGAGTTTATTAAACAACTGGCAGCTGTATTTTAACTCCGCAACTCATTGATAACAGTAATATTTCTGGCATCTTCAACTGACAATGTATGCAGTTTCTGGTGCAAAACTAAATATTGCTTGTGGCACTTGAGGTGATGCTCATAACCCAAGTGTCATGAATTCCAGACTGTCATCTTAATGTGTGAAATACTACTACTACTCGTTTTTGTCTTGATGACCATGTTTGCCCTCAGCAGCCATGGGATCCAATCATGTAGCGCTCTCTCCTTGGCAACGACTCTCCAATCAGGGATGAGTAATGGTAGGGCAGGGTGGCATGCAGGGAGCCCAGCTTTCTAATTAGTCTTCCATTAACTTTTTTTTTAACCTTGATGGTTGCGTGGATCAACACGCCTACCTAACCAAACATTATGTACGGTATTGACCCCCATCTTCCAAATCTTAAATATAAAGTAAAGTAGTTAGTAGGGCTTTTTAATGTCATTGCTAATTTAAATTTTGCTCACTCTGACCCTAATTAGCAGCTTCTTTTTTAGTATCACTAAGCTAATGCAGTTATATAAAATGATCCAACCATAACTCTTAATTATAAAGAGCTTTATATTAGTAAATATGAAAGCTGATTGGGATCTTGTACCTTTTTTTCATTAGCATACTTTAATATAATTATTTATGCTGCCAATGGAACCTCTTATAAGCCTTTTAGTGAGGAATGTGTTATGGTTTGTACAGGGGAAGACAACGGGGACGTAGTTAAGTCTATGTTTATTTATATATATAAGATAATATATATATATATATATATATATATATATATATATATATATATATATATATATATATATATATATATATATATATATATATATATATATATATATATATATATAAATAAGAAAATAATATACAAAAACAAAGGAATGGAGTGTGACGAATCCAAAAGTGTATGGTGTGCGACTATGTGTAGGAATTAACTGCTGAGTGTTACCGGGAGTGTTGAGCGAGAGGCGGAAGTCCAAAATAGGTCAAGACAGGCTCGGCGGTCCAGAGAACAGGCAGGAAGTCGAGGGCAATAGAGAGGCGTCAAAGTCCATGTCCAGGCGGGAGGTCAAGATCCAAAAGGTTTGATTGATTGATTGATTGATTGATTGATTGATTGATTGATTGATTGATTGATTGATTGATTGATTGATTGATTGAGACTTTTATTAGTAGGTTGCACAGTGAAGTACATATTCCGTACAATTGACCACTAAATGGTAACACCCGAATAAGTTTTTCAACTTGTTTAAGTCGGGGTCCACTTAAATTGATTCATGATACAGATATATACTATCAAATATATACTAAGGTGCAGCCAGAGAACCAGAGGGGAACACAGGGAGACGAGACACACAGCTCATAATGCGGGAACGGTGGTAGACTGCTGGAAGACGACAAGGGGGACACGGAGGTGGAGAAACACAGAGTGAGAGTATGCGTATAGCGAGTAGAATATTGGCTTACTGTATAGGAACATGGAGCTACGTTCTGGCCCAGGATAGCAGGTTGTGCTGGCTTATGAAGGCAGGGCTTCTCATCAGCGACAGGTGCGTTGATTGCAGATGATTGATTGCAGCTGATTGATTGCAGCTGCTTGCTGGCGCGCTCCTGGAGGTGTGCCCAGCGCAGCGAACACATAAATGCGCACTGACGTGCGCCCGGGCCGTGACAGAATGTTGAACTGTAATTTGTTACAATTATATCGGAAAATATGGAAATACAAATAATCTCATCATCGAACATTATGCAGGAAATTGTAAGTGAAAACCTTGATTTATGAACTTAAACAGGGTTTGTAAATAGAAAAAATTGTACATAGACGCAAACATAAAAAAGTAATGTAAAAACATCACCAACCAAAGTCCATATTTTTGTAAGAGTTTGTACATTTTACAAAATATGAAGCACTATAGAGTACTGTAAATCAAACAGACATAACAAAGACGTGGTGGATCCACTTTCTATTTAGTAACAAAGTCAAAACAACACCAATTAGCTAAACTGTCCTCATTTGTAGCCACCCTGCTGACACGCGCACATACACTGTCACCAGCCCTGTGGTGTACTCACAGTTTGAAATAACAAAACTCCTTAATTTTAACAACCAGGTCCCTACAATGATTAGCAATAGAAAACAAAATATAATCTACCTCACCTTGTTGATTAATCCTCTTGGTGTGCAGCGAAAGAAAGAGGGATGGAGCACAAGGCCGTGTCGACAACGCTTTTGATGCTTCCTGAATGTTTCAAATCACACACAACTTGTCCGTGCCTTTTTTTGGACTCATATCAGGCTGGCAAAACTTAAAAACACTAAAGGTAGCAAGTAGCACAGTAGCTAACAATAGCACTGCTCTGCTGACTGAGGCCCCTTCTACACTAAGCCGGCTAAGGTTATGCAGAGTAAATCCCACCTTATCCTTGTCCACACACACACAATGGTCGTTTAAGACCCCCTCACCCCCTCCGTCCGCCGGCGCACGTCATAGTCACCTCCAGTGTTGCTTTGTGTGCAAGTTCTTAAATTAAATGTAACTTATCTGAACAATATTCAGTGTTGTGGTATTTCAATTAACTGGAATCCAGTGTGCTGTGGGGCCCTATTGAAGTGAATCACACCTGAGCTGTCATAAATTAATCAGATCGTTAATGGACACGTGAAAGTATACAATGTGACAAAGAACATTTGACAACAATCAATCTAGGGATCTAGATATCTGGTCAGGACACTCCTCACTCTTTTGCCTTCACCTTCATTGTCCATTCCTTTTTGGTGACTTTATATACTCTGTACTGAGACGTTGAGTCCGCGACATACATGGCGGACAATAACTGATACAGTCTGCTTTGCCAGTCCAAATGCATTCGATGTTTTCCGTAGTTAGTCTCCCCTCGACGGCCAGGTAATACAAAGCACACGCTACCTTTTTTTTATCACATCCACTGGAGGAAGGGACAAAGTTTTTTGGTAAGTAGAATCACAGCTGACCCGGACATTCGAAAGTTCTCTTGCCGTCTGACAAGTGTTGTATCCGAAATTGCTGCAATCGCGTGTTTCCTTCCCTTAAAGTATTCATGTGTGATTTCCCCAAACGTCTGTACGGACGGAAGGAGAAACACGGGCATGTCTGGATGACTCGCCTCCATCTTTCCAGTGGTTAGCTCCGGTTGTTATGAAGCTGGCTGTGGCGCGTTCTTTCTGGCGTCACTTCCTGTGTGGGGCGCGGTCTTTCTGACTTCACTTCCTCTTCGAAATCAGTTTGTTAACGATCAATGAGTCCATACAAAGCTAAAAGCCAGAGATTCAAGAAATACACGGCGCACTTACCCTTGTAAAAAATTGTCAGACACGATGCTTAGGCTAAATATTTATTTGTTTAAGGGGTTATCTGGCTCAATGTAGACATAGCCTGAATGAGCACGGAGGGTGATCAGCCCGCCCACAATGGATGTGCTGCCGGGCACAAAATGGCTGGGCTGTGAGGCACACAATGGCTGGATGAAAAGTTTGTACACTGACACAAGATCCATTCAACAAAGCATATTGCATTCAGTCTGTGGTTCGTAAATTGAAAAGTTTGTTTAATGAAGGTTTCGTATATCAAGGTTCTACTGCCAAATTGGTACATTCTAAATGGTCTTTCATTGTGAAAACGCTGAGACATTTTTTTGTCTAACATCCTTAATTGTCAAATAAGAATTACAAATTAGAACTCAAAAATATTGCAACACTTTAGAAGTGTATTTCACCCAAAATGCTGGTTCAAACAATGCAGCCCCTGGAACTTCAAGGCTCACACACGCTCCCATTTGTATACGGTTAAATTTTGCAGTTATGTCATTTATAATGCAACACATTGTCCCCTCTGGTGTGTTTTGTCCTGCCCAATTTTATTTCCCCCGTCTGTGCCACCGGGCCCATCTAGACTGAAGTGAACCAGAGAAGGATGTTAAGTAACGAACCTAACATCTTGTTACACGCAACAAGCATGCTCTCGTAACGCAGCAGCATGTATTCGTGATTATGTGCCATAAGGTCTGCATTCATGTTTCAGAGCGGGCGATCACTTTGAGAACCAAGCACTATAAAAGACTAATGGCATTTCCTGGAGAGCTTCTGTCTTGCGGCGTAGTACATATAGCACATTTTCTCATGCGTTATGATGGCATGTAATCATTTTTCACACGTTGTTTGTCAGTGAGTACACAACTTTGCAAGCTTTTTCTGCTGTTGGATGCTTGAGAGTGAGTCAAAATTTTATGAACAAGCCCCCCTCTGGCATCAAAGACAATAAAATGTCCCTATCCTGAAGTGACCCGTAACATTTACTACAAAACCCTGCTCATAAACTATTTATGGATCTGTTTGTATGAAAACCAGAAGGAGGTCTCTTTGAATCCCTTCCTAGTGTTGGCAGGGTCCTGGAAAGCTTTTTCCCCCCCTACTCGATAGCAATAAAGGTAACTATTATGCTATACTCGCATGGCTATTCTTCAGTCTGGTAAATACACTATATTGCCAAAAGTATTTGGCCACCTGCCTTGACTCACATATGAACTTGAAGTGCCATCCCTGTCCTAACCTTTAGGGTTCAATATGATGTGGGTCCACCTTTTGCAGCTATTACAGCTTCAAATCTTCTGGGAAGGCTGTCCACAAGGTTGCGGAGTGTGTTTATAGGAATTTTCGACCATTCTTCCAAAAGCCCATTGGTGAGGTCACACACTGATGTTGGTCGAGAAGGCCTGGCTATCAGTCTCCGTTCTAATTCATCCCAAAGGTGTTCTATCGGGTTCAGGTCAGGACTCTGTGCAGGCCAGTCAAGTTCATCCACACCAGACTCTGTCATCCATGTCTTTATGGACCTTTCTTTGTACACTGGTGCACAGTCATGTTGGAAGAGGAAGGGGCCCGCTCCAAACTGTTCCCACAAGGTTGGGAGCATGGAATTGTCCAAAATGTTTTTGGTATCACTGGAACTAAGGGGCCAAGCCCAACTCCTAAGAAACAACCCCACACCATAATTCCTCCTCCACCAAATTTCACACTCGGCACAATGCAGTCCGAAATGTACCGTTCTCCTGGCAACCTCCAAACCCAGACTGGTCTATCAGATTGCCAGATGGGAAAGCATGATTCATCACTCCAGAGAACCCATCTACACTGCTCTAGAAATCACTGAGCTCCTGAGAGTGGCCCATTCTTTCACAAATGTTTGTAGAAACAGTCTCCATGCCTACGTGTTTGATTTTATATACCTGTGGCCGGGCCAAGTGATTAGGACTCCTGATTCTGATCATTTGGATGGGTGGCCAAATACGTTTGCTTTCAAGGTTGGTGATGCATCTCTGGGACTGAAACCCAGAAAACAACAATGCTGATGTCACTGCACTATGCTGCTGATTTAGGTTTAGTTTGTCCATTAACAACTATATTTGCCTTGTGGATGTTGTTTGGAGTTTAATTCTCTTTTCTTCCTCCTGACTGAACATCATTCTTCCCCTCTCCAGGTCAATGTCTGGTGATAATGTGGGACTATTGGCAGTCAGCGTTTTATTATGCTGACTGTACGACTCTATTGTTTTCTTATCTTTGTGCCCATGCAATCTTCTTTTATTTGACCATTCATAACGCAGTTGTACATTTTTGAAATACAAAAATTAAACAGCCACTTGTTTAACTTTCTTTTTAGTGAAATTGTTCAGGCTACTGTACTTTTTTAAATCGATGTAATTATGGCTTCATTACCCCCTGAAGTGAGGTAAAGCAATGTATTTGCTTTTTTAATTTTGTAAATTGCATGCTCAGTAAAAGCATTCAGAATTTCTCATTCTTTTTTTTTTGTCTTGAAGGATATTGCTTTGCTCTAACGTGCACCCATTCACTAATGCTAATTCTGGTTATGTGCTCTAGTACTTGCGGAAAGCGCTCTCCAGCGGATAATTCAGGCGGTCTCAACAGGGCCGGTACCTAATCAGACTCCTGAACGAAGCTGATTGTTTCTTGCTAATGCACAAAGTTTTAATAACCAAAATGTTCCGGTTGGTTACTCTGTTACTTAACACACCAAGTTTACAATTAATCGTTTTCTACTCCCTCTTCTTTCTGTGCAGATCACACGAGTCATTTTCTGTGTCTTCCTTGAAACAGACTTTACCATCTACAAGAAGAAGATGTCGTTTGTTTTTCAAGGTATGTTTTAACTGCCCCTTCTGTCTTTTGCATACATCATCCTCACACTACTTTAACATATAAACTGCTGAATTATACAGCGGGACCTTTGAAATCAACATAGTCTGTTCTGCCTTCCAATTTTTTTTTAATTCAAAAACGATTTTCCCTTTAGAATAATTGGTGCCAGAGTTAAAAACTGTCACCATCATGAATCATTAAATAACTGTACAGGCAATGTTTTAGGTGACAGCTATTTTTTTTTTTGGCCCGTGACAGAACATAAACACCTTTCGGACTAGAATATTCCACAAACAAAAGAAAAAACAGAACCGGCCCAAATTCACTCAAAAATGAGACCTAAAAATAAAAAAATGACAGACGACCTACGTGTCTTTCCGTACACGGTCTTGATGATTTTCCGTGCATCCTGTGATGAGGAGATGTTTACAAGTTTCTTTCAATATAAAATAAATGTTAAATGTGCTAATGCCCTCAAAATGGTTTTAGTTGACTGACTATTAATATTAGTAGAGAATTGGAGTAGATATTACTCTAAATACACTTAATATACTTTATAATAGTGTTGTCCCGACACCAATATTTTGGTTCCGGTACCAAAATGTATTTCGGTAGTTTTCGGTACTTTTCTAAATAAAGGTGACCCAAAAAATTGTCATTATTGGCTTTATTTTAACAAAAAATCTTACGGTACCTTAAATACAATTGCAAGTTATTGCAAGTTCGTCCTTAAATAAAATAGTGAAAAAACTTGTCTTTTATTAGTAAGTAAACAAACAAACACTCCTAATTTAGCTGCTGGCATATGCAGTAACATATTGTGTCATTTTCCATTCTATTATTTTTTCTAAATCATTAAGGACAAGTGGTAAAAAAGGAAATATTAATCTACTTGTTAATTTCTTACTTTCTGTTTTAACATGTTCTATCTACCCTTTTGTTAAAATGTATTACTCACTTATTCTTCTGTTGTTTGATACTTTGTATTAGTTTTGGATGATACCACAAATTTGGGTATCAATCCGATACCAAGTCGTTACAGGATCATACATTGGCCATATTCAAAGTCCTCATGTGTCCAGGGACATATTTCCTGAGTTTATAAACATAATATAAAAAAACAAAAAATGAAAGAAGATTTTGTGATGCTAAAAAATATCGATGTAATCATAGTAGTATCGACTAGATACACTCTTGTGTTTGGTATCATTACAGTGGATGTTAGGTGTAGATCCACCAATGGCATTTGTTTATATTGTAGCGTCCCGGAAGAGTTGGTGCTGCAGGGAATTCTGGGAATTTGTTCTGTTGTGTTTATGTTGTGTTGCGGTGCAAATATTGTCTCTAATTGTGTTTGTCATTGTTGTGTAGTGTGGTTTCACTATATGGCACATGTTTATGACAGTGTTGCGGTTGTTCATACGGCCACCCTTAGTGTGACATGTATGGCTGTTGACTAAGTATGACATCATTCACTTGGGTGTAGTGTGTTCAAAGTTAAGATGATCTACTTGATGGTTAATGATTGGACATAGTGGAATCTTGACTTGACTTTGGTAAACATATATCATTTTTAACACATCCAATGTTATGATTCCGGTGTGTAGTGAAGCATGTGTCGCTATCACCCGAAATAAATGTACAATATATGGCGCCATGGAGACAAGGATTAGTGATTTAAAGTAGTTACAACCCTGCTGCACTCAGCATCAAGGGTTGGAATTGGGGGT